>NW_006795957.1:24714-51841 GCF_000442215.2 Lipotes vexillifer | reverse complement strand
AAAAAATTAGTTTATTTATTTTTGGCTGCGTTGGGTCTTCGTTACTGTTTGTGGACTCTGTCTAGTTGTGGTGAGCGGGGGCTACTCTTTATTGTGGCCCGTGGGCTTCTCATTGCAGTGGCTTCTCTTGTCGCGGAGCACAGGCTCTAGGCACGCGGGCTTCTGTAGTTGTGGTGCGTGGGCTCAGTACTTGTGGCGCTCGGGCGCTAGAGCGCAGGCTCAGTAGTTGTGGCGCACGGGCTTAGATGCTCTGTGGCATGTGGGATCTTCCGGGACCAGGGCTTGAACCCGTGTCCCCTGCATTGGCAGGTGGATTCTTAACCACTGTGCCACCAGAGAAGCCCCCATTTTCTATTTTTGTTTGAGGTAATCATTGCTTTGTTTTAACTTTCTATGCAACTACCATTACATCATCCCAAAGTTCTCTGGGAAGCATGACACCATCAAACATATCAAGGAATCAGTCGGCTCCCTTGTCAAGATTTCTAGACAGTTTCCAGAAGCCGCATATCCTCCATTCCATATCGGTTGCCACGTAGCTGCCATCCTGGGACTCCTTTTAATCTTGAATTCCACTTTCTTTTTAAATTGAGGTATAGTTGATGTACAATGTTGTGTTAGTTTCAGGAATCCAGCACAGTGATTCACATATATATATCCATTCCTCTGTTGATGGACATTTAGGTTGCTTCCATGTCTTGGCTATCATAAATAATGCTGCAGTGAACATTGGGGTGCATATATCTCTTCAGATTATGGTTTTCTTCAGATATATGCCCAGGAATGGGCATATGGTAGCTCTATTTTGAGTTTTTTAAGGAACCTCCATACTGTTTTCCATAGTGGCTGCACCAATTGACATTCCCACCAACAGTGTAGGAGGGTTCCCTTTTCTCCACACCCTCTCCAGCATTTATTATTTATAGATTTTATAGATGTATAGATTTTTTGATGATGGCCATTCTGGCTGGTGTGAGGTGATACCCAACTGTAGTTTTGATTTGCATTTCTCTAATAATTAGTGATGTTGAATATCCTTTCATGTGCCTTTTGGCCATCTCTTTTGCCTCCCTTCTGTTTCAGCTCACAGTAGAAGATACAGAGAGAAGATGAGGATGAAAATATTGGTTCTGTGGGACAGCACCCCTTGGCCTGATGACCATATATATCTCCACAACACTGTGGAGCACAGGAACGCAGAGAGCTGAGGAGACTACTGCACCCGAGCCGGCCTGAAGCCCAGCCACCGACAATAGCATTGGAGGGCCTGGCGGGTGTTGGGAAGACCACCCTGGCCATGAAGGTCATGCTACACTGGGCAGAGGGCATACTCTTTCAGCACCAGTTCTCCTGTCTTTTCTACATCGGCTGCCATAAAGTGGGAGAGATTGTGAACACCACCTTTGCTGGCCTGCTTTCCTGGGACTGGCCTGACTCTCAGATCCCCATTGAAGAGTTCAGGAGTCATCCTGAGCGGCTCCTGTTTGTCATTGATGGCTTTGAAGAAATGACTGTGTCTTCCAACTTGTATGAAAGCCCGCCCTGTACAGACTGGTACCAGCAGCTCCCAGTGGCCAGAATCCTACTCCACTTGTTGAAGAAAGAGTCGGTTCCCACAGCTACCTTTACTGATAATGACCAGAGACTATGATAATCAAGATCTTAAAAATTTGTCAGTGAACCCATGAAGCTTGGGGAGAGAATCGGTTGTCGTCTCAGGGTTCACAGAGGGAGACCGGGAGGAGTATTTCATCAAGTTCTTTGGTGACCTAGACAAAGCTAATAAAATCTTGAATTGGTTAAGAAAAATGGAAACTCTTTTTGATTCCTGCTCTGCCCCCCTGGGGTGCTGGACTGTGTGTTCCGGCCTGAAGTGGCAGAAGTGGCAGACGGCAAGTAATCCTTCTTTCTGGCTCACCACACAGACCACCACCAGCATCTATGCCTATTTTTTCTGCAGTTTGTTTGCCACGGCGGAGGTGAGCTTGTCAGATCGGAGCTTGCCGGAACAGTGGAGAGCCTCGTGCTCTCTGGCTGCAGAGGGGATGTGGTTCTCAAACTTCACATTTGCAAAAGAGGTCATGGAACAAGGGCATCTGGAAGCCTCTTTTATTGATTCTCTGTTGAGGTTGAATATTCTTCGAAAGGTCAGTGACTGTGAAGAGTGCATTTCTTTCACTCACCAAGGTTTCCAGGCATTTTGGGGGCCATGTTTTATGTGCTCTGGGGAACAAGAGGATCTCTTGGTGGTCCCTCAAAGCATCAAGAGATGAGGGTGTTCCTGAATGACGCCTTTGCTAACACAAACTTCTGTTGGCATCAGATGGCTCTCTTTTTTCTTCGGTGTTTTAAATACAGACCTAGCAAGAGAGCTAGAAGATACTTTATGCTGTGAAATGTCTCCCAGGGTAATGGAAGAATTATTAGATTGGGCAGAAGGGTTGGGGTTGGAGAAGCATGATGCTGTCTCAGTCCACTTCGGATTCCTACAGTTCTTCCAGTGCTTATGTGAGACTCAGGATGAAAATTTTATAAGGCAGATTTTGAATCACCTCCTTGAAGCTGATCTCGACGTTCGTGGGTATCAGCGCCTCCAGGTTTCTTCCTTTTGCCTAAAGCACTGTCGCAAGTCACATAAGCTGAGGCTCTCTGTCAGCGGTCCCATCCTTGAGATAAAATTGTCTTCTGCCTTGGAAACTCTGGAGTGAGTAATGAAAAACCATCCCTTCCCTAAGTTTCTCTCACCTTCACAGGCTCTGCCCAAGTTCTTCCGTGAAAAACTGAGGGTCTGTGGTTGTGTTATCAATGGTTTTGGTTGACCAAACATTCTAGATGAGCTCCAGTCTGTGAGAACATTTACCTTTAGGTGTCATGGAGGATTCCCTGGGTACTCAACTCATCTACTTAGAGGTAGATTTTATATCTCAGGCACTGCATGTTGAAGGTGTATGTGCCGGGCATTGTACTATATAACCCCTACTTGTGTCAAAATGATGCCCATAACTCAGTGGAGGGGGATCTCTTATTGTTATTCAGAAATGAGAAAACGGCAGAATAAAAGCACAATTTTCTTAGTCAATGTGACTATTAAGTAGCCCAGCTCCCTTTCAGAGCTGCAGACCTTAAATAAAATGCTGTATGCCTCTCCTTTGAGCATACATTGGAGCCAGGGTGGGACCGGTGGTGTCAACAGGATCTTAAAGCTTGTTCTGATGAGTTTGTCCCTTTGTCCTCCTGGAAGAAGAAACTTAAAAATACCTGAGCCACTTTTGGTTCTTCTATGACCTTAGCCCATCACTGACACTTCTGGCTTCTGAGCTGGAAGATAAGGAAACCTGACTGTTCTGTTACTTATTTCAGGTCCCGGGAATGTTTTCTAAATTCTTATCTTGAGACGGGAGCTGCTGTTCACGTCTCAAATCCTTTCCTGTTTAACCCTCAAGTCTATAAGAAGCACCAATCCAATTTGGATTGAACAAGTTAAGATTTTGAGTAGACTAATTTCTTTGTGTTCACCCACACTGGAATATTAGTAAGATGCTTGGTTTGGGGGTCTGGGGTAATTAATGTCCAATACATATAGGCTATCATTTGTCCTATATTGGAATCCCTAAAACTTAAATAGGGGACTTGATTTAGGTAGCATTCACTGTTGGGTCATGTTAGTAAGTGCCCTTTACTATAAGTGATTTTCTAAGGATCATCCCGTTTATTATGAGAATTAATGCCCAGACAACATCAGTCCTCACTTTATGCATGATCACCCTAAGACTTAAGGAAGTTTAAGACCTTCCCTAAAGTTCATAACAGATCTTCTGACGTTGGATTATGTCCTACTTTTCTACAGCACAGCTTCTTACTGCTTTTTCTCCTCAGTGGTTTTTATTTATTTATTTATTTTTTTGTGGTATGCGGGCCTCTCCCGTTGCGGCCTCTCCCGTTGCGGAGCACAGGCTCCGGACGCGCAGGCTCAGCCGCCATGGCTCACGGGCCCAGCCGCTCCGCGGCATGTGGGATCCTCCCGGACCGGGGCACGAACCCGTGTCCCCTGCATCGGCAGGCGGACTCTCAACCACTGCGCCACCAGGGAAGCCCGAGAGTTAATTTTACTAGGCGCATTTTGGAGATAGAAAAGTGGAGCACAGAGATTAAATACTAAGAGGCAGAGCTCTGAATCTGTCTTAAGTCGATTTAACTTTAAGTCTGAACTCTTAAGGATTATACCTGTGGTCCGCCTCACTTATGTGGTTGCTTTCCTCCAAAAAGAATTGTTAAGGATTGTGGGAATAAAACTTCTGGTGTTGTGCGAACTATGCTTTTTTGGTTACACATTTTCATATTCAGAACTCCAGTGAGTCTCTTTTGTTAAGGTCTTTTCTTGCCTCCTGTAGATCATATTCTGGGTGTTGGCTGAGTTTTATTTACTCTCATCAGCCTTCTCTCTCTCCCTCACAAAGGACAGGGGTTGTCGATTTCAGGAAACATCAGTGGGGGCGGGTATTTGCGCTGTGTTTTGCAATGGGAACATGAGAGAGCTGGACCTGCGTAACAGCAAGCGTAATACTACGTAATACTACGAAGGAACTCTGTTATAAGCTGAGAAATCCAAGGTGCAAAGTCCAAAAACTGACGTAAGTGTGAGACTCTTGTGGTTTGAAGAATACAATAGGAGAATAACCCACTTTTTTTTTTTTTTTGATGACAGCCGTGAGTTATCTATTGGCCAGAAAGTAAGCTAGGTACGCAGGAGATTAAAATAAAGGGACTTACGTTCATGAAGCCACTAATTAGGCAAAGTAGATTGAAATTTTTAAAAATGGCCATCTGCTGCGGCAGTAGGTGGCAAGTTGGTCAGAAGGGATTTGACCATTCTAGAGCACATTGTTTTAGAGCCATTAACAACTCAATTATTGTCATGAATATGGCATTAGAATTCAGTTAGTATATGACATTCCCTTGTAAATGGCATCCTTTATTTCTGCTTGGTTTATTTGAAGCTGAACCTTTAATAGTTTAGGCATCACAACGGCAACTCAGATGGGGGGGTTCTGGCATCACCCCTACAGAAAGTTGTATAGTGTGATTTTCTGAGATGAAATACCCACAAAACATAGAAGATGGAATATTTAGGGTACCACTGTGAAACTGAAAATGATGATTCAAAAAAATAAATAATTCATCTCATATTTTTAACTAGAAAAGGGCAATCTGTCTTGCACTAGAGATACATGTAGACAAACTACTTTTTCCTTCAGACGTTTAAGGTGGACTGCTTTTTGAGCCAAACATGAAGGAATAGAAAATTTCTAGGGCATGGTAGGGGCAGAGTGTTTGAGAAGAGCTAAAGGTATGTGGAGTCAATGAGACGTGCTCTGTGTCTTAAGGAAAGGTGAGTCATTTGTGGTACAGCATTTATTCATTCAATAGATACTTATTGAGCATCTGTCATCTGTTCTGAGGTTATAGCAGTGAACAGAACAGGTAATTCTTGCCTTCATGGAGCCTACACTGGGTTGGAGAAACAAACTTAAATAATCAGGATGGTATGTGAGATGGTGACATCTTCCAAAGCAGAAGGAGATCAGTTCAGCAACTCAGAAAGGGTGTGAAAGAGGGAAGCTTTGCACTTTTAGATAGGGGAGGCCCCCTCTGCCGTCCCTATCTACCTGAAAGATATTTGAGTAAAGATCTATACATTGGATATGAAGCATAATTTGGTGATTGAAACTTAGTGGTCCTATAGCATGCTGCAAGTAGAAACGACAGATTCTCAAATCTGGCTCAAAGGTAGGGAAGAATTAGCAGGTGGAGTTCGACCTTGAGGGAGAAGCCAGGGAAGAAATTAACTGATAAAGGACACAGCAAGTAGTACTTAGAGTGGAATTTGAGATGGAATTTGGTTAGATGCTCTGGAGTCTAGGACAACTAACTCTATCCTACTCCTCCTCCACCTTTCTCAAGGTCATGCCTCAAGGTCTAAAAATGAGATGCAGGCACTGATTCAGCGATTTAAGAGCAGAAGAGTTGACAATGATGTTTTTCCTCACACTTCTGTGTGTTGAGTGAACCGGATCAAATACACTGGTGGCAGGCTTAAACAGCCTTTGACGTCCTTTCCCCCCCTCCCCCTCCCTCCCCTCCCACCTCCCCCTCCCTCCCTCCCTTCTTCCTTCCTTCCTTTCTTTCCTTTTCTTCTATTTTCATTCTATAACTTAGTTCTCAAGGTAAGGAGAAACAAGTTCAAGAAAAAAACGAGAGAGTTGTTCTCACCAGTCCTCTTTGGGTTGGTGTGGGATGGGTGGTCACCTCCCTAGAAGAGTGTCGGCAGCCCCAGGACATCTTACATTAGATCTGGGGGGGAGTGGGGAGAGGATGGATTCCTGACTTCATACATCCAACTGAGCTCAGTGATCATATTTGAGATTGCCTTTTCAACATTTTAGTACCACGACTCAAATCAATGTTTGGACTCCTCTTATGTTTTTGTGTTTTAAAAAATTAATTAATTAATTAAATTTATTTTTGGCCGCTTTGGGTCTTCGTTGCTGCACATGGGCTTTCTCTAGTTGTGGCGAGCAGGGGCTATTCTTTGTTGTGGTGTGTGGGCTTCTCATTGTGGTGACTTCTCTTGTTACAGAGCATGGGCTCTAGAGCGCAGGCTCAGTAGTTGTGGTGCACGGGCTTAGTTGCTCCACGGCATATGGGATCTTCCTGGACCAGAGCTCAAACCCGTGTCCCCTGCATTGGCAGGTGGGTTCTTAACCACTGCACCACCAGGGAAGTCCCTCCTCTTATGTCTTGTACATCATCCTTGAGGTTGTGTACGTGTGTGTTCGAAAGGAAAGATGAGGAAGCAGGCTTCTCTCCCAAAACTTTCTCACTGCCTCTCTCCTCAGGTGCAAGTCGGTGTCTCCTGTGAAGATTCTGAAGGAGCTTGTCATCGTGCTTCATGGTAACCACAAGCTGACCCACCTGGATATGAGCTCTAACAACCTAGGAATTACTGTGTCCAAGATGATTTTTAGAACTCTGAGGCACTCAGCGTGCAACCTCAAGTATCTGTGGTAAGTCTTTGCTCTTCCAGATCTGTCCCCAAGATCACGCGTAGGTTTGATGATTCATTGGGAGGACAGGAGTCAACACTGCAGGAAAAGAATACAGAGAAGGACTAGCAAAGAGGGAAAAAATGCATGGGTGTAGAGCAGTTGTTCTCAAATTTTAACGTATATCAGAATCACTCAAGGGGGCATGTTAAAACACAGATTCCTGGAATCCACCCCCAGGATCCAGCAGGTCTATTGAGGGGCCTGATAATTAGCATTTCTAATAGACTCTGAGGTGATGCCGGACTGTGGACCACACTTTTGAGTAGCACTGACTTGAAAGGGCGTAGCCATCTTGTCTTTGAAGGGATGAGAAACAGGGAGAAATCAGCTCTTGTTCATGGAGCAAGGGGGTCTCTAAACAAAGACCACTCTTCCCAGGAGTAACTGCCTATCCTGGGGCCTCTTTGGTAGGTTGGAATCGTGTGGCCTCACCCCTAGGGTTTGTCGTCAGCTCTTTATGGAACTCAGCAAGAACTCAAGTCTGAAATTCCTCAGCCTGGGGGACAATGATCTCTAATGTTGAGCTGAAAAGACTGCAGGGGCCCATTGGGATGTCCAAGTGCCCCCTGAAGCAGCTGTCGTAAGTCCTCCTGCTTTTTCAGAAATACTTCCTTTGCAAGTTTGAGTGGCAGTGTAGGGTTGGCAGTGGGACTGTGTTTTGGGAGCCTTGGGGATCCCCCTGTTGATCCCCCATCCCACTGACACAGTTCTTGTCACCTTCATCCTTTTCACCGTTCTCCTTAGGGCTCCATCTCAGCCAGCTTTGCCTTCACCTTGGTCTTGGGCATCTTGAGCATCAGCTTCTTTTGTATAACCTCCTTAGGCTTCTGCCAGCCTCCTCCAAACACTGGTTTTCAGCGAGGGCCAGTTTTGTCCCCACTGGGAACATTAGGCAGTGTCTGGACACACGCTTGTTTTTCAGCTTTGGGAAGGGGAGGATGCTCCTGGCATCTAGTGGGTAATCTTGTGCTCCTGGCATTGACCAGGTGTGACCGATATCCTACGATGTACTGGACGGCCCCCTGCAATCAAGAATGATCTGCCCTAAAGGTCAGTAGGAATGAGAATGAGAAATCTTACATGTACCCACATTATTCTTCTCCATGAAAATTATGTTCCTTATCTAATTTCGCTTTTCCATGATATTGGGTCCCAGATGTATGGCCCAAGGGACTGAGAGTTTGAGAAGGAGACAGGAAACCGGGCATAGCTGCGGCTCACCTTGCATATTCACCTCCCACAGCCTGGAGAAATGCAGCCGGTTGGCGGCCCACTGTCAGGACCTGGCCTTGTTTCTCATCAGCACCCAGGGAATGACTCGACTGTGCCTGGGAATTAATTAGCTCCAGGATGATGATGTGAGGCTGCTGTGTGATTCCCTGACTCACCCCGAGTGTGTTTTAGAGAGACTGGTGTAAGTTCCTCCTCATTTGGTGTCTGGAAATGACCCTCTGTGGGGTTAGGCATTGAAGAAGACAGTGGCTCCTTCATTCGGGATCCAGTTATGTCGTTGAAAACTAACATTCATGGAGCACTTACTCAATGTGCTAGTCATTGCTCTAAACACAGATTCTGAGTAGCACCCCCAAATCTGTTGAATCAGTCTCTGGAGATTGTGACAAGAAATTCAATTTTAACAGGGACTCCAGGAAATTTTTAAAAAATATTTATTTATTTATTTGGCTGTGCCAGGTCTTAGTTGCAGCATGTGGGATCTTCACTGAAGCATGCAGGATCTTTAGTTGTGGCATATGGGATCTTTTTTTTTTTTAATTAATTTTTATTGGGGTATAGCTGCTTTACAACGTTGTGTTAGCTTTTACTGCACAGCAAAATGAATCGGCCATACATACACATATATCCCCTCCACTTAGGACACTACAGTGCATTCAGTAGAGCTCCTTGTGCTATACAGTATGTTCCCATCAGTTGTCTATTTTATACATAGTATCAATAGTGTATAGGTGTCAATCCCAATTCCTCCCACCCCACCCCTTTCCCCCTTCATATCCATACATTTGTTTTTTACATCTGTCTCTCTATTTCTGCTCGGCAATTAAGGTCATCCATACCATTTTTCTAGATTCTACATATATGCGTTAATATACGATATTTGTTTTTCTCTTTTTGACTTACTTCACTCTGTATGACAGTCTCTAGGTCCATCCACCTCACTACAAATAACTCAATTTCGTTTCTTTTAATGGCTGAGTAATATTCCATTGTATATATGTGCCACATATTTTTTATCCATTCATCTGATGATGGACACTCCGGGCTATTGTAAATAGAGCTGCGATGAACATTTTGGTACATGACTCTTTTTGAATTATGGTTTTCTCAGGGTATATGCCCAGTAGTGGGATTGCTGGGTCGTGTGGCAGTTCTGTTTTTAGATTTTTAAGGAACGTCCATACTGTTCTCCATAGTGGCTGTATCAATCTACATTCATACCAACAGTGCAAGAGGGTTCCCTTTTCTACGCACCCACTCCAGCATTTATTGTTTGTAGATTTTTTGATGATGGCCATTCTGACTGGTGTGAGATGATATCTCATTGTAGTTTTGATTTGCATTTCTCTAATGATTAATGATGTTGAGCATTCTTTCATGTGTTTGTTGGCAGTCTGTATATCTTCTTTGGAGAAATGTCTCTTGAGGTCTTCTGCCCATTTTTGGATTGGGTTGTTTGTTTTTTTGTTATTGAGCTGCATGAGCTGCTTATAAATTTTGGAGATTAATCCTTTGTCCGTTGCTTAATTTGCAAATATTTTTTACCATTCTGAGGATTGTCTTTTGGTCTTGTTTATGGTTTCCTTTGCTGTGAAAAAGCATTGAAGTTTCATTAGGTCCCATTTGTTTATTTTTGTTTTTATTTCCATTTCTGTAGGAGGTGGGTCAAAAAAGATTTTGCTGTGATTTATGTCATAGAGTGTTCTGCCTATGTTTTCCTCTAAGAGTTTGATAGTTTCTGGCCTTACATTTAGGTCTTTAATCCATTTTGAGCTTATTTTTGTGTATGGTGTTAGGGAGTGATCTAATCTCATACTTTTACATGTACCTGTCCAGTTTTCCCAGCACCACTTATTGAAGAGGCTGTCCTTTCTCCACTGTACATTCCTGCCACCTTTATCAAAGATAGGGTGACCACATGTGTGTGGGTTTATCTCTGCGCTTTCTATCCTGTTCCATTGATCTATCTGTTTTTGTGCCAGTACTATACTGTCTTGATTACTGTAGCTTTGTAGTATAGTCTGAAGTCGGGGAGCCTGATTCCTCCAGCTGTTTTTTGTTCTCAAGATTGCTTTGGCTATTCGGGGTCTTTTGTGTTTCCATACAAATTGTGAAATTTTTTGTTCTAGTTCTGTGAAAAATGCCAGTGGTAGTTTGATAGGGATTGCATTGAATCTATAGATTGCTTTGGGAAGTAGAGTCATTTTCACAATGTTGATTCTTCCAATCCAAGAACATGGTATATCTCTCCATCTGTTTGTATCATCTTTAATTTCTTTCATCAGTGTCTTATAATTTTCTGCATACAGGTCTTTTGTCTCCTTAGGTAGGTTTATTCCTAGATATTTTATTCTTTTTGTTGCAGTGGTAAATGGGAGTGTTTCTTTGATTTCACTTTCAGATTTTTCATCATTAGTGTATAGGAATGCCAGAGATTTCTGTGCATTAATTTTGTATCCTGCTTCTTTACCAAATTCATTGATTAGCTCTAGTAGTTTTCTGGTAGCATCTTTAGGATTCTCTGTGTAGAGTATCGTGTCATCTGCAAACATGACAGCTTTACTTCTTCTTTTCCAGTTTGGATTCCTTTTATTTCTTTTCTTCTCTGATTGCTGTGGCTAAAACTTTCAAAACTATGTAGAATAATAGTGGTTAGAGTGGGCAACCTTGTCTTGTTCCTGATCTTAGTGGAAATGCTTTCAGTTTTTCACCATTGAGGACGATGTTGGCTGTGGGTTTGTCATATATGGCCTTTATTACGTTGAGGAAAGTTCCCTCTATGCCTACTTTCTGGAGGTTTTTTTTTTTTTTTTATCATAAATGGGTGTTGAATTTTGTCGAAAGCTTTCTCTGCATCTATTGAGATGATCATATGGTTTTTCTCCTTCAATTTGTTAATATGGTTTATCACATTGATTGATTTGCATATATTGAAGAATCCTTGCATTCGTGGAATAGACTCCACTTGATCATGGTGTATGATCCTTTTAACATGCTGTTGGATTCTGTTTGCTAGTATTTTGTTGAGGATTTTTGCATCTATGTTCATCAGTGATATTGGCCTGTAGTTTTCTTTGTGACATCCTTGTCTGGTTTTGGTATCAAGGTGATGGTGGCCTCGTAGAATGAGTTTGGGAGTGTTCCTCCCTCTGCTATATTTTGGAAGAGTTTGAGAAGGATAGGTGTTAGCTCTTCTCTAAATGTTTGATAGAATTCGCCCGTGAAGCCATCTGGTCCCTTTTGTTTGCTGGAAGATTTTAAATCACACTTTCAATTTCAGTGCTTGTGATTGGTCTGTTCATATTTTCCATTTCTTCCTGGTTCAGTCCTGGAAGGTTGTGCATTTCTAAGGATTTGTCCATTTCTTCCAGGTTGTCCATTTTATTGGCATAGAGTTGCTTGTAGTGATCTCTCATGATCCTTTGTATTTCTGCAGTGTCAGTTGTTACTTCTCCTTTTTCATTTCTGATTCTATTGATTTGAGTCTTCTCCCTTTTTTTCTTGATGAGTCTGGCTAATGGTTTGTCAATTTTGTTTATCTTCTCAAAGAACCATCTTTTAGTTTTATTGATCTTTGCTATCGTTTCCTTCATTTCTTTTTCATTTATTTCTGATCTGATTTTTATGATTTGTTTCCTTCTGCTAACTTTGGGGGTTTTTTGTTCTTTTTTCTCTAATTGCTTTAGGTGCAACATTAGGTTGTTTATTTGAGATTTTTCTTGTTTCTTGAGGTACGCTTGTATAGCTATAAACTTCCCTCTTAGAACTGCTTTTGCCACATCCCATAGGTTTTGGGTTGTCGTGTTTTCATTGTCGTTTGTTTCTAGGTATTTTTTTATTTCCTCTTTGATTTCTTCAGTGATCCCTTGGTTATTTAGTAGTGTATTGTTTAGGCTCCATGTGTTTGTATTTTCTATAGAATTTTTCCTGTAATTGATATCTAGTATCATAGTGTTGTGGTCGGAAAAGATACTTGATATAATTTCAATTTTCTTAAATTTACCAAGGCTTGATTTGTGACCCAAGATATGATATATCTTGGAGAATGTTCCATTAGCACTTGAGAAAAATGTGTATTCTGTTGTTTTTGGGTGGAATGTCCTATAAATATCAATTAAGTCCATCTTGTTTAATGTATCATTTAAAACTTGTGTTTCCTTATTTAGTTTCATTTTGGATGATCTGTCCATTGGAGAAAGTGGGGTGTTAAATTCCCCTACTATGATTGTGTCACTGTCGATTTCCCCTTTTATGGTTGTTAGCATTTGCCTTATGTATTGAGGTGCTCCTATGTTGGGTGCATAAATATTTACAATTGTTATATCTTCTTCGTTTTTAATTTTTATTTATTTTTTAATTTTAGCGGTATGCGGGCCTCTCACTGTTGTGGCCTCTCCCGCTGCGGAGAACAGGCTCCAGACGCGCAGGCTCAGCGGCCATGGCTCACGGGCCCCGCCTCTCCGCGGCGTGTGGGATCTTCCTGGACCGGGGCACGAACCCATGTCCCCTGCATCAGCAGGCGGACTCTCAACCACTGCGCCACCAGAGAAGCCCTATATCTTCTTCTTGAGTCGATCCCTCGATCATTATGTAGTGTCCTTCTTTGTCTCTTCTAATAGTCTTTGTTTTAAAGTTTATTTTGTCTGATATGAGAATTGCTACCCCAGCTTTCTTTTGGTTTCCATTTGCATGGAATATCTTTTTCCATCCCCTTACTTTCAGTCTGTATGTTTCTCTAGGTCTGAAGTGGGTCTCCTGTAGACAGCATATATATGGGTTTTGTTTTTGTATCCATTCAGCCAGTCTGTGTGTTTTGGTGGGAGCATTTAGTCCATTTACATTTAAGGTAATTATCGATATGTATGTTCCTATTCCCATTTTCTTAATTGTTTTGGGTTCGTTATTGTAGGTCTTTCCCTTCTCTTGGGTTTCTTGCCTAGAGAAGTTCCTTTAGCATTTGTTGTAAATCTGGTTTGGTGGTGCTGAACTCTCTCAGCTTTTGCTTGTCTGTAAAGGTTTTAATTTCTCCATCAAATCTGAATGAGATCCTTGCTGGGTAGAGTAATCTTGGTTGCAGGTTTTTCTCCTTCATCTCTTTAAATGTGCCCTGCCAGTCCCTTCTAGCTTGCAGAGTTTCTGCTGAGAGATCAGCTGTTAACCTTATGGGGATTCCTTTGTGTGTTATTTGTTGTTTTTCCCTTGCTGCTTTTAATATATTTTCTTTGTATTTAATTTTTGATAGTTTGATTAATATGTGTCTTGGCATATTTCTCCTTGGATTTACCCTGTATGGGAATCTCTGTGCTTCCTGGACTTGATTAACTATTTCCTTTCCCATATTAGAGAAATTTTCAACTATAATCTCTCCAAATATTTTCTCAGTCCCTTCCTTTTTCTCTTCTTCTTCTGAAACCCCTATAATTCGAATGTTGGTGCGTTTAATGTTGTCCCAGAGGTCTCTGAGACTGTCCTCAGTTCTTTTCATTCTTTTTTCTTTATTCTGCTCCGCAGTAGTTATTTCCACGGTTTTATCTTCCAGGTCACTTATCCGTTCTTCTGCCTCAGTTATTCTGCTATTGATCCCATCTAGAGTATTTTTAATTTCATTTATTGTTCATCCTTGTTTGTTTCATCTTAGTTCTTCTATGTCCTTGTTAAATGTTTCTTGCATTTTCTCTATTCCATTTCCAAGATTTTGGATCATCTTTACTATCATTATTCTGAACTCTTTTTCAGGTAGACTGCCTATTTCCTCTTCATTTGTAGGTCTGGTGGGTTTTTATCTTGCTCCTTCATCTGCTGTGTGTTTTTCTGTCTTCTCATTTTGCTTATCTTACTGTGTTTGGGGTCTCCTTTTTGCAGGCTGCAGGTTCATAGTTCCTGCTGTTTTTGGTGTCTGTCCCCAGTGGCTAAGGTTAGTTCAGTGGGTTGTGTAGTCTTCCTGGTGGAGGGGACTAGTGCCTGTGTTCTGGTGGATGAGGCTGGATGTTGTCTTCTTGGTGGGCAGGTCCACGTCTGGTGGTGTGTTTTGGCGTGTCTGTGGACTTATTATGATTTTAGGCAGCCTCTCTGCTAATTGGTGGGGCTGTGTTCCTGTCTTGCTAGTTGTTTGGCATAGGGTGTCCAGCACTGTAGCTTGCTGGTCGTTGAGTGAAGCAGGGTGCTGGCGTTGAGATGGAGATCTCTGGGAGATTTTCACCGTTTGATATTATGTGGAGCTGGGAGGTCTCTTGTGGACCAGTGTCCTGAAGTTGGCTCTCCCACCTCAGAGGCATAGCACTGACTCCTGGCTGTAGCACCAAGAGCCTTTCATCCACATGGCTCAGAATAAAAGGGAGAAAATGTAGAAAGAAAGAATTAGTAGAAGAAAGAAAGAGAGAAAGAAAGGAGGAAGGAAGGAAGGAGGGAAGGAAGGAAAAAAAGAAGATAAAGTAAAATAAAGTAAGATAAAATATAATACATTTATTAAAATAAAAAATAATTATTAAGAAAAAAAATTTTAAAAAAAGGACAGATAGAACCCTAGGACAAATGGTGGAAGCAAAGCTATACAGACACAATCTCACACAGAAGTATACACATACACACTCACAAAAAGAGGAAAAGGGGAAAAAATAATAACTCTTGCTCTCAAAGTCCACCTCCTCAATTTGGGATGATTTGCTGTCTATTCATGTATTCCACAGATGCAGGTACATCAAGTTGATTGTGGAGCTTTAATCCGCTGCTTCTGAGGCTGCTGGGAGGGATTTCCCTTTCTCTTCTTTGTTCTCACAGCTCCCAGGGGCTCAGCTTTGGATTTGGCCCTGCCTCTGTGTGTAGGTCGCCGGAGGGCGTCTGTTCTTTGCTCAGACAGGACGGGGTTAAAGGAGCTGCTGATTCAGAGGCTCTGGCTCACGCAGTCCGGGGGGAGGAAGGGGTACGGATGTGGGGCGAGCCTGCGGCGGCACAGGCCGGCGTGACGTTGCACCAGCCTGAGGCGCGCCGTGCGTTCTCCCGGGGAAGTTGTCCCTGGATCCCGGGACCCTGGCAGTGGCGGGCTGCACAGGCTCCCCGGAAGGGGGGTGTGGGGAGTGACTTGTGCTCGCACACAGGCTTCTTGGTGGCGGCAGCAGCAGCCTTAGCGTCTCATGCCCGTCTCTGGGGTCCGCGCTTTTAGCCGCGGCTCGCGCCCGTCTCTGGAGCTCCTTTAAGCGGCGCTCTCAATCCCTTCTCCTCGTGCACCAGGAAATAAAGAGGGAAGAAAAAGTCTCTTGCCTCTTCGGCAGCTCCAGACATTTTCCCGGACTCCCTCCCGGCCAGCCGTGGCGCACTAACCCCCTCAGGCTGTGTTCACGCCGCCAACCCCAATCCTCTCCCTGCGCTCCGACCGGAGCCCGAGCCTCAGCTCCCAGCCCCGCCCGCCCCGGCGGGTGAGCCGACGAGCTGCTCGGGCTGGTGAGTGCCGGTCGGCCCCGATCCTCTGTGCGGGAATCTCCCCGCTTTGCCCTCCGCACCCCTGTGGCTGCGCCCTCCTCCGCGGCCCCGAAGCTCCCCGCTCCGCCCCCCGCAGTCTCCGCCCGCGAAGGGGCTCCTAGTGTGTGGAAACCTTACCTCCTTCACGGCTCCCTTCCACTGGTGCGGGTCCCGTCCCTATCCTTTTGTCTCTGTTTATTCTTTTTTCTTTTGCCCTACCCAGGTACGTGGGGAGTTTCTTGCCTTTTGGGAGGTCTGAGGTCTTCTGCCAGCGTTCAGTAGGTGTTCCGTAGGAGTTGTTCCACGTGTAGATTATTTCTGGTGTATCTGTGGGGAGGAAGGTGATCTCCGCATCTTACTCTTCCGCCATCTTCCCCTCGTCCCCCGATCCCAAGTTTTGATCTAAGGACAGCCAAAGAAGATCTGGTTAACCTCTTGACAACCTCTTATGAGGCACAGCACATCTGGAATATGATGTTCAGCATATTTCAGAAGATCCTTCGTAAAGATCTCTGTGAGATCAACACCAGATGAAACCGTGAGTCATGGGCAGGGATGGGGGCAGTTTCTAGGAAGCCTTATGGTTTTGATAAACTAAGAGCCAGCCTTCAGATCTGGAAGCCATAAGAAGACCAGTGATAGACTAGATGTGAATCTTGTCCTGTCTTGGGACTTTCTGATTCTACCCAATTTTCTTCCATCCTTCTCTTAGGAAATCAGCCAGCCAAAGGATTAGACCCAGTCAAAGAAAGTGCTCAAGCTAATGTAGATTCCAAGCATGACACTTTGCCATAGAACTGTAAGATCTGGCCAAAGAAATCTGTGGACCTGTGTGCAAAGGTTATGGAGAATTAACATACTAAGTACTCTGCTAAGTATATCATGTTCATTGGCTCATTAAGATGATTACCAAACATCTCTGAGATAGATGTAATTACTCCAGCTGAAAGAAATGTAGTATCTGAGACATTAAGATAAATTACCAAGATGATGAGTCTAGTCCAAAGTCACTTAGGTAGTGGAGCAAAGACGCTAAGCCAAATGTAGCCAAGTCTAAATGCTGGGATCTTTTCTCATATCTTTTCCACCCCTTGTATGTTCTCCATCCATCTAGAAAGACTCAAATATGTACAGGGACCATCAAGCCAGCAAATACAAATGTGCAAAGTAGTTGCCAGTTGTAGACAGAATGTGTATTGAGGTTCACTACTATTCCTCAGCTCATGTTACCTTCCAGACAGTTACAACTTGTGTTATGGGAAAAAGATGTCAGTTTGTCTCCAGTCCTAGCCAAAAATAGATTATAGGGTATCCGTATTAAGCTGTTACTGATTTTTTTATGTTAATGAGGTCCCAGTGTTTCCAGATCTTCTGATGCGAGAAGAGATGTCCGGGATCTGGAATGTTTGTATCTTTCAACTCTTAACTGTTGAAAAATATTTCAAGTGAAAAGAACATGGCTTATAATTCAAGGAAAACCATCTTATGGGACAGGTCTTGGTTTAGTGATGCTTGCTTTAAACCTCTGGCATGAAATGAGAGGGTACTGGGGTGGGCAGGTGTGTGTGTGTGTGTGTGTGTGTGTGTGTGTGTGTGTCTGTGGCTATGCAGTAGGACCTGGTAGGCGATAGAGAAACTTGGCTAGGACATCTCACACACCCACCTTTTTTGAAAGCTGAAAATTGCTTTTTTTGGAGTTATAATTAACACACAATATTATGTTAGTTTCAGGTGTATGACATAGTGATTCGATATTTTTATACATTAAAAAACAATCACTGCAATAAGTCCAGTTACTATCCGTCACCATTCAAAGTTGTTACAATATTATTGATTATATTCCTTATGTGTACATTACATCCCTCTGACTTATTTATTGTATAGCTGGAAGTTTGTACCTCTTAATCTATTTAACCTGTTTTGTTCAACCCTCCCAGCCCCCTTCCCCTCTATGTACCAGTTTGTTTTCTGTATCTATCTGCTTTTCAGATCTGCTCCCTGAAGATGTGTTTATAGTCAGAAAATATAAATCAAATAAATAGCAAAGCATATAAAGAGAGTACAAAAAATTAGAAAAAGTCACCTGAAATTATCCCACCCTGAGCTATATCCAGTAGCTCAAATAATAGCTGTATCCTTCAGGAATAGCCATATCCTTCAGCCATATCCTTTCTTTTTTTAAAAATTTATTTTTATTTATTTTGGCTGCTTTGGGTTTTCGTTGCTGTGCACGGGCTTTCTCTAGTGGTGGTGAGTGGGAGCAACTGTTCGTTGCGGTGTGCGGGCTTCTCATTGCGGTGCTTCTCTTGTTACGGAGCACGGGCTCTAGGCACATGGGCTTCCCTAGCTGTGGAACATGGACTCAGTAGTTGTGGCGCATGGGCTCTAGAGCACAGGCTCAGTAGTTGCGGTGCATGGGCTTAGTTGCTCCGCAGCATGTGGGATCTTCCAGGACCAGGGCTCAAACCCTTGTCCCCTGCATTGGCAGGCAGATTCTTAACTACAGCACCAAGAGGGAAGCCTCCTTCAGGAACTTTCTAAGCAGGTAGGCAGATACAAATGTACCCAAACAGAGTCATACTATACATTTCATTTTTAAAAATTTTATTTATTTATTTTTGGCTGCGTTGGGTCTTTGTTGCTGTGCACGGGCTTTCTCTAGCTGTGGCGAGCGGGGGCTACTCCTCATTGCAGTGCATGGGCTTCTCATTGTGGTGGCTTCTCTTGTTGTGGAGCATGGGCTCTAGGCACGCAGGCTTCAGTAGTTGTGGCTCACGGGTTCTAGAGCACAGGCTCAGTAGTTGTGGCGCATGGGCTTAGTTGCTCCACAGCATGTGGGATCTTCCCAGACCAGGGCTCGAACCCTTGTCCCCTGCATTGGCAGGCAGATTCTTAACCACTGTGCCACCACGGAAGCCCCTACATTTAATTTTTGAGCCACTTTTTACCACCAAACTTCATAAACCTTTTAAAATCAGGTTAAAAGCATATTAAATCTTCCCAGTTCTGGGTCTCCCTCCCAAGAGGTAACAATTTACCAGTTTTCATAGGTATCCTTCCAAAGTTTGTACAATGAACTCACATCAATATATTTAGACAGGAGAGTAATTTTAACAGCAGTGAAGCTCTCATATGTAAAAAGCTTCAAGTAGTAAGTTCTGTTAGAGAACCTGCCTTTTTCCCTCAGTAAGTCAGGGAACTATCTCTACCCCACTGTCTTAACAGCTAACTTCTGCTGTTCTCATGGGAAGAGTCCATTGTGTACCTTTGTAATTTGTTCGGGTCAGTACACCCCATTCCCCTATGGGTGAGGTCACAAGACCACTGAGGTATGGATGGTGACAACCCACTGCCTCAAAAACTAACACTGTGTACCAGCTACTTCCTGTAGAGGGACAGTAGTGGGAAGATGAACAAAATGTGAGAATATCCCTCCTCACCTATTCTTAGGGACTCCCTTGGTTAAGGGCATAGACACTTGAGTCCTCTAAACAAACCTTCAAACCCCAATCATGTTTAATAAAGAGGTAACTTTGGGAGGGCTGTTTTTAAAGAAAAATCTTTATTGAGGTGTAATCGATACACAAAAATCTGCACGTATTTAAGGTACACAGTCTGAATTTGGGCACAGAAACCTGTGAAACCATCACCAAAATAAAGCTAATAAATATACTCATCACCTCCAAAAGCTTCCTTGTGTTTCTCTTTTTTTTTGTGGTAAGAACATTTAACATAAATCTGCGCACTTAAATTTTTAAATGCATAATATGGTATTGTTAACTATGAACGGTATACCGTACAGCAGATCTCTAGAATGTACTTATCTTTTAAAATAATTAATTAATTAATTTATGGCTGCATTGGGTCTTCGTTGCTGCACGCAGGCTTTCTCTAGTTGTGAGCTCACAGGCTCTAGAGCATAGACTCAGTAGTTGTGGCGCATGGGCTTATTTGCTCCACGGCATGTGGGATCTTCCTGGACCAGGGCTTGAACCCGTGTCCCCTGCATTGGTAGGTGGATTCTTAACCACTGCACCACCAGTGAAGCCCCTAGAATGTACTTATCTTGCATGAATGTAAAGTTTTAAAAAAAGTTTTATTGGAGTATAGTTGATTTACAGTGTTGTGTTAGTTTCAGGTGTATAGCATAGTGATTCAGTTATGCATATACATATATTCATTCTTTTTCATATTCTTTTCTCATATAGGTTATCACAGAATGTTGGGTAGGGTTCTTTGTGCTATACAGTAGGTCCTTGTTGGTTATCTATCTTATATATAGTAGTGTGTGTATGTTAATCCCAAGCTCCTAATTTATCCCTCCCCCCACATTTCCCTTTTGGTAACCATAAATTTGTTTTCAAAATCTGAGTCTGTTTCTGTTTTGTAAGTAAGTTCATTTACATCATTTTTAAAATTAGATTGCACATATGTGTGATGTCATATGATATTTGTCTTTCTCTGTCTGACTTCACTTAGTATGAAAATCTCTAGGTCCATCCATGTTGCTGCAAATGGTATTATTTCATTCTTCTTAGGGCTGAGTAATATTCCATTGTATATATGTACCACATCTTCTTTATCCATTCCTCTGTCAATGGACATTTAGGTTGTTTCCATATCTTGGCTATTGTAAGCAGTGAGGCAGTGAACATTGGGGTGCATGTATCTTTTCAAATTATGGTTTTCTCTGGATATACACCCAGGAGTGGGATTGCTGGATCATATGGTAACTCTATTTTTCATTTTTTAAGGAACATCCATACTGTTCTCCATAGTGGGTGTACCAATTTACATTTCCACCAACAGTGTAGGAGGGTTCCCTTTTCTCCACACCCTCTCCAGAATTTATTGTTTGTAGATTTGTTCATGATGGCCATTCTGACCAGTGTGAGGTGGTACCTCATCGTGGTTTTGATTTGGATTTCTCTGATAATTAGTGATGTTGAGAATCTTTTCATGTGCTTTTGGGGCATCTGTATGTCTTCTTGGAGAAATGTCTGTTTAGGTCTTCTGCCCACTTTTTGATTGGGTTGTTTTTTGTTTTATTTTGGTTTTTTTTGTGATATGTGGGCCTCTCCCGTTGCGGAGCACAGGCTCCAGACGCGCAAGCCCAGCAGCCATGGCCCATGGTCCCAGCCGCTCCGCGGCACGCCGGATCCTCCCGGACCGGGGCACAAACCCATGTCCCCCGCATCGGCAGGCGGACCCCCAACCACTGCGCCACCAGGGAAGCCCGGGTTGTTTGCTTTTTTGATGTAGAGCTGCATTAAACAGGCTCACTATTTAAAATGTCTGGAAATAAAGCTATGTCAAAAAAACACAACCCTTCCAAACCACACCTTCAAAATGTAACTACAGTTAATATTTAATTGGTCTCCTAAACATCAATTAGGTGACTTCTAAGTAAAAGTTGTTACTAGAGTGTTCAAGTTCAGAAGTAAACTAAAGTGAAGAAATTATATGACAGATCTTTTTAAAAAAATGATGAACAGTTTGGTCCTTAAAATTCCCTTCTACTATCGAAGAGAAAATTTATTAAGTTCATTGAACTTTGTTTTTTCTAGCTTTATTGAGGCATAACTGACAAATCAAAAATGTATATCTTTAAGGTGTACAACGTGATGATTTGATACATGTATACATTGTGGAATGATTACATATCAAAGTATATATTTTCTTGATTAAACATAATAGTATGGATTCACTTCTGGCTATGAAAGATGTGTCTTATGTTTTTCCTTTGCCTCCTTCACATTGCTTATGTAGAATTTATATTGTCAAGAAATAAAATATTGGCTCTTGATGGCAATTGTAAATATCTTCTCGGTTGAGCTCATTTCCATATCCCAGTCCCTGCAGTGTTGAATATTTCTATGACTTCATGGATGCTGGATTCCTTGATTTAACTTTGTTTGCCCAAATGATATTTCGACTAGACATAATACTCTTCAGTCATTCCTTTTAGTACTGTAGGAATTGCTTCCATGTCTTCTGGCATTAAATATTTCTGGAGGAATCTTAGGAAAGCATATTACAAGTTGTTTTCCTTCTTTTTAAAATTATTTATTTATTTATTTGTCTGTGCCAGGTCTTAGTTGCAGCATGCAGGATCTTTATTTGCAGTATGCGGGATCTTTAGTTGTGGCATGTGGGATCTAGTTCCGGGACCAGGGATCCAACCCTGGCCCCCTGCATTGGGAGTGTGGAATCTTAACCACTGGGCCACCAGGGAAGTCCCTATTTTCCTTCTTAATACATTTTGTTTCTGCTGAATCCAAAGGAAAAGAAGTCCTTCCAAAAGTTGGAGACCTTCATAGAAGTGTATCACAGTGTTGATTATTTTCTTTTCAAAAATTTAATTTGTTTTTACACATTTAGTCATTAATGGCAAGGATTTTCTTCCCTAACCTTTTCTGTTTATGCTCTCTATTTTGAAGAAATAAATTATCCTTGTCTTCCTGTACCTTTCTCTTCAATAGCTATCATTTTCTCTAAATTCTTTGGACGTTTTCTATAGTCAATGCATTTATCTCTAGCCTTTTAAACTTGGTAGCCATTTAACTATCAACCATGTCCCTATTTCTAATATTAAAGCTGTGTTAGTGTGCTCTTGGTCACTAATTTCCCTAGTTCTGCAATATCCCATTCCAATTCAGGTCACTTTGATTATTTTATATTTTAGATCTTTTATAAATCATGTTGTATGTTGTTTGAAGAAATGGTGGAAAGCTTTTTTTCCTTGAGTGCTTCTCTTCTGAATTATGTTTTCATTATGTTTGTGTTACAAAGTTGTCCTGTCATTTGTCTTTTTATTTCTTTGGGTTTTTTTCCCTTAGACACATCTTTTATCTATTTATTTTTTATTGTGGTAAGAGCAGTTTACATAGATCTTCCCTCAACAAAACTTTATTTATCTATTTGGCTGCACTGGGTCTTGTGCGGCATGTGGGGGCATGCAGGATCTCGTTCCCTGACCAGGGGTTGAACCTGGGGCCCCTGCATTGGGAGGGCAGAGTCTTAACCGCTGGACCCCCAGGGAAGTCCCTACCCTCAACAAAATTTTAAATGTATAATACAGTATTTGTTAACTATAGGCACTATGTTTTATAGCAGATCTCTAGAACTTACTCGTTTTTTTTCTGTTTTTTTTTTTGTGGTACACGGGCCTCTCACTGCTGTGGCCTCTCCCATTGCAGAGCAACAGGCTCCGGACACACAGGCTCAGCAGCCATGGCTCATGGGCCTAGCCGCTCCGTTGCATGTGGGATCTTCCTGGACCGGGGCACGAACCCATGTCCCCTGCATTGGCAGGTGGACTCTCGACCACTGTGCCACCAGGGAAGCCCACTCGGTTTTTTTAAAAGAAATTTATTTATTTATTTATTTTTGGCTGCTACTCTTCATTGTGGTGCACGTGGGCTTCTCATTGTAGTGGCTTCTCTTGTTGCAGAGCATGGGCTCTAGGTGCACGGGCTTCAGTAGTTGTGGCACGCAGGCTCAGTAGTTGTGGCTCACGGGCTGTAGAGCACAGGTTCTGTAGTTGTGGCACATGGGCTTAGCTGCTCCGTGGCATGTGGGATCTTCCCAGACCAGGGCTCGAACCTGTGTCCCTGCATTGGTAGGTGGATTCTTAACCACTGTGCCACCAGGGAAGTCCCTGGAACTTACTCATTTTTTAATTGAAGTATAGTTTATGTGCAATATTTTATGCTACAGGTGTACAATATAGTGATACACAATTTTTAAAGTTTATACTCCATTTACAGTTACTGTAAAACATTGGCTATATTCACAGTGGGGTGTATGCATATCCTGTAGCTTATTTTATATCAAATAGTTTGTACCTCTTAGTCTTCCACCCCTATACTGTCCCTACTGCTTCCCTCTGCCCACTGGTGATCACTAATTTGTTCTCTATATCTGTGAGTCTGCTGCTTTTTTGTTATATTCACTAGTTTGTTGTATTTTTTAGGTTCCACATATAAGCGATATCATACAGTATTTGTCTTTTTCTGTGACTTATTTCACTTAGCAAAATGCCCTCCAAGTCCATCCATGTTGCTGCAAATGGCAAAATTTTATTCTTTTTATGGCTGAGTAGTATTCCATTGTGTACATATCAACCACATCTTCTTTCTTTATCTGTTCATCAGTTGATGGACACTTAGGTTGCTTCCATATCTTTGCAATTGTAAATAGTGGAACTGTCAACATTGGGGTGCATGTATCTTTTTGAACTTAGTGTTTTTTTTCGGGGGGGTTATATATCCAGGAATGGAATTGCTGGGTCATATGGTAGTTCTATTTTCAGGTTTTTGAGAAACCTCCATTTTGTTTTCCACAGTGGCTGCACTAATTTACATTCCCACCAACAGCATAGAAGGGTTCCCTTTTCTCCACATCCTCGCCAGTATTTGTTATTTGTGTGGGTTTTGGTTTTGTTTGTTTTTATGATAGCCATTCTGACAAGTGTGAGGTGATAACTCATTGTGGTTTTGATTTGCATTTCCCTGATGCTTAGCGATATTGCACATTTTTTCATTTGCCTGTTGGCCATCTTCATTTCCTCTTTGGAAAAATATCTGTTCAGTTTTTCTGCCCATTTTTTAATTGGGTTTGTTTTTTTTGATGTTGAGTTGTATGAGCTGTTTATATATGTTGGATATTAACCCCTTTTGGGTCATATCATTTGCAAATATTTTCTCCCATTCAGCAGGTTGTCTTTTCATTTTGTCAGTAGTTTCCTTTGTTGTGCAAATGCTTTTAAATTTAATTATTTGTTTATTTTTGCTTTTATATCCTTTGCTATCGAAAATGAATCCAAAAAAATATTGCTATAATTTATGTCAAAGAGTGTTCTGCCTATGTTTTCCTCTAGCATTTTTATGGTATCCAGTTTTACATTTAGGTCTTTAATTCATTTTGAGTTTATTTTTGTGTATGGTATTAGAGGCTGTTCTAATTACATTCTTTTCCATGCAGCTGTCCAGTTTTCCCAGTACCACTTGTTGAAGAGACTGTCTTTCCTCCATTGTGTATATTGCCTCTTTTGTTGTAGATTAATTGACCATAAGTGTGTGGTTTTACTTCTGGGATATCTATTCTGTTCTATTGATCTGTCTGTCTGTTTTTGTGCCATTACCATTGCTATTTTGATTTCTTTAGTTTTGTAGTATAATTAGAAGTCAGGGAGTGTGATTCCTCCCAATCTGTTCTTCTTACTTAAGATCTTTTTGGTTACTCGGGATTTTTTGTGTTTCCATACAAATTTTTAAAATTTTATTTATTTTATTTATTTTTGGCTGTGTTGAGTCTTTGTTGCTGCATGCGGGCTTTCTCTAGTTGCGGCGAGTGGGGGCTACTCTTCGTTGTAGTGCACGGGCTTCTCATTGCGGTGGCTTCTCTTGTGGAGCACAGGCTCTAGGCACGTGGGCTTCAGTAGTTGTGGCATGTGGGTTCTAGAGCGCAGGCTCAGTAGTTGTGGTGCACTGACTTAGTTGCTCCACAGCATGTGGGATCTTCCCGGACCAGGTATCAAACCCGTGTCCCCTGTATTGGCAGGCAGATTCTTAACTGCTGTGTCACCAGAGAAGCTCCACCATATTTTCTTTATCCATTCATCTCTTGATGGACGTTTAGGTTGTTTCCATGTCTTGGCTATTGTGAATAGTGCTGCTATGAACATAGGGCTGCATGTATCTTTTTGAATTACAGTTTTGTCCAGATATATGCCCAGGATTGGGATGGCAGGATCATATGGTAACTCTATTTTTAGTTTTTTGAGGAACCTCCATACTGTTTTCCATAGTGGCTGCACTAACTTACATTCCCACCAACAGTGTAGGAGGGTTCCATCTTTTCCACACCCTCTCCAGCATTTGTTATTTGTAGACTTCTTAATGATGGCCAGTCTGACCAGTGTGAGGTGATACCTCATTGTATTCAATTGTTTTGATTTGTATTTCTCTAATAGTTAGTGATGCTGAGCATCTTTTCATATGACTGTTGGCCATCTGTATGTCATCTTTGGAGAAATGTCTATTTAGGTTTTCTGCCCATTTTTTGATTGGTTGGGATTTTGTTGCTGAGTTGGATGAGCTGTTTGTACAATATAGTTTGGAAATTAAGCCCTTGTTGGTCACATCATCTGCAAATATTTTCTCCCATTCCATAGGTTGTTTTCATTTTGTTTATGATTTCCTTTGCTGTGCAAAAACTCATAAGTTTGATTAGGTCTCATTTATTTACTTTTGTTTCTATTTCTATTGCCTTGGGAGACTGACCTGAGAAAACATCAGTATGATTTATGCCAGAGAATGTTTTGTCTATGTTCTTTTCTAGGAGTTTTATGGTGTCATGTCTTATGTTTAAGTCTTTAAGCCATTTTGAGTTTATTTTTGTGTATGATGTGAGGGTGTGTTCTAACTTCATTTATTTACATGTGGCTGTCCAGCTTTCCCAATACCTCTTGCTGAAGAGACTGTCTTTTCCCCATTGTATATTCTTGCCTCCTTCCTTTGTAGAAGATTAATTGTAGGTGTGGGGGTTTATTTCTGGGCTTTCTATAGGTTCTGTTGATCCATATGTCTGTTTTTGTGCCAATACCACGCCATTTTGATTACTGTAGCTTTGTAGAATTGTCAGCAGTATGGGAGGGTTATGACTCCAGCTTTGTTCCTTTTCCTCAGGACTGTTTTGGCAATTCTGGGTCTTTTATGGTTGCACATAAATTTTAGGATTATTTGTTCTAGTTCTGTGAAAAATGTCATGGGTAATTTGATAGGGATCACATTAAATCTGTAGATTGCTTTGGGTAGTATGGCCATTTAAATGACATTAATTATTTCAATCCAAGAGCATGGGATGTCTTTCCATTTCTTTGAATCATCTTCAGTTTTCTTTATCAATGTTTTATAGTTCTCAGCATGTAAGTCTTTAACCTCCTTCGTCAGGCTTATTGCTAAGTTTTGTTTTATTTTGTTTTGGTGTGATTTTAAAAGGTACCGTTTGTTTTGTTTTTTTTTTTTTGTTTACATTCCCTATCTAATACTTCATTGTTAGTGTAAAGAAATGCAACCAATTTCTGTATGTTAATCCTGTATCCTGTTAGCTTGCTGAATTTATAGTTATAGTAGGTTTTGTGTGGAGTCTTTAAGGTTTTCTATATGTAGTATCATGTCATCTACATGTAATGACAATTTAATCCCTTCCTTTACTATATGAATACTTTTATTTCTTTTTTTTTCTTTTGTCTTATTGCTGTGGCTAGGATTTCCAATACTATATTGAATAGAAGTGGTGAGACAGGGCATCCTTTTCTTGTTCCAGAT
>NW_006795957.1:0-24704 GCF_000442215.2 Lipotes vexillifer | reverse complement strand
CAGGAATGCTTTCATCTTTTTACCATTGATTATTATATTGGCTGTGGGTTTGTCATAAATAGCTTTTATTACGTTGAGATATATTTCATCTGTACTCACTTCAGTAAGAGTTTTTGTCATGAAGGGATGTTGAATTTTATCAAATGCTTTTTTTTTTTGCATCTGTTGAGATGATCATGTGGTTTTTGTCTTTTGTTGAATGTGGTGTATCACATTCATTGATTTCTGTATGTTGAACTATCCTTGTGACCCTGGGATGAATCCAAGTTGATTGTGGTATATGATCTTTTTTATGTGTTGTTGGATTCGGTTTGCTAATATTTTGTCAAGAATCTTTGCATCTATACTCATCAAAGTTATTGATCTGTAATTTTCTTTTTTGGTGGCATCTTTGTCTGGTTTTGGTATCAGGGTGATGGTGGCTTCATAGAATGTCTTTGGGGGTGTTCCCTCCTCAATCTTTTGGAAGAGTTTGAGAAGGATCAGTGTAAGTTCTTCTTTATATGTTTGGTAGAATTCACCTGTGAAGCCACCTGGTTCTGGACTTTTGTAAGGAGTTTTTTTTTTTTTTTTTTCCTGTACGCTGGCCTCTCACTGTTGTGGCCTCTCCCATTGCGGAGCACAGGCTCCGGACGCGCAGGCTCAGCGGCCATGGCTCACAGGCCTAGCCGCTCCGCAGCATGTGGGATCCTCCCGAACCGGGGCACGAACCCGTGTCCCCTGCATTGGCAGGCGAACTCTCAACCACTGCGCCACCAGAGAAGCCCCTGTAGGGAGTTTTAAAAATTATTATTACAAGTTCTATTTCACTTCTAGTGATTGGTCTTTTCAAATTATCTATTACTTCGATTCAATTTTGGTGGGCTGTATGTTTCTAGAAACTTGTCCATTTCTTCTAGGTGGGCGAATTTGTTGGTGTATAATTGTTCATAATATTTACTTACTTTTTTTTTGGTATTTCTGTGGTATTGGTTGTTGTTTCTCCTTTTCCATGTCTTTTTTCTTTTGGCTGCGTTGGGTCTTCGGTGCTGCATATGGGCTTTCTCTAGTTGCAGCAAGTGGAGGCTACTCTTCATTGTGGTGTGTGGGCTTCTCATTTGCAGTGGCTTCTCTTGTTGTGGAGCATGGGCTCTAGATGCATGGGCTTCAGTAGTTGCAGCACATGGGCCCTAGAGTGCAGGGGCTTCAGTAGTTATGGTGTGTGGGCTTGGTAGTTGCAGCACACAGGTTCTAGGACATGGGGGCTTCAGTAGTTGTAGCTCGTGGGTTCAGTAGTTGTGGCTCACAGGCTCTACAGCACAGGCTTAGTAGTTGTGGCACACAGGCTTAGTTGCTTTGCAGCACGTGGGATCTTCCTGGACCAGGGATCAAACCCGTGTCCCCTGCATTGGCAGGTGGATTCATAACCAATGCACCACGAGGGAAGTCCCCTTTCATTTCTTATTTTGTTTTGGGGGGTTCTTTCTTTTCTTCTTGGTGAGTCTGGTCACAGGTTTGTCAATTCTTTTACCCTTTCAAGAAATCAGCTCTTGGTTTTATTGATATTTTCTTTTCTTTTCTTTTCTTTTTTTTTTGCAGTACGCGGGCCTCTCACTGTTGTGGCCTCTCCCGTCACGGAGCACAGGCTCCGACGCGCAGGCCCAGCAGCCACGGCTCACGGGCCCAGCCGCTCTGCGGCATGTGGGATCCTCCCAGACCGGGACACAAACCCATGTCCCCTGCATCGGCAGGCGGACTCTCAACCACTGCGCCACCAGGGAAGCCCCTATATTAACTTTCTTATTTACCATTTCTGGTTCTTTTCGTTTCTTCCCATGGCTTAGAGTTATTCCCTAGTGTCATTCCTTATTCCCAAACTGGTTCCCACCTTCCTTCTGCCCCAGCCACTCTGCGGCATGTGGGATCCTCCCGGACCGGGGCACAAACCCGTGTCCCCTGCATCGGCAGGCGGATTGTCAACCACTGCGCCACCAGGGAAGCCCCTTTCTGTTTTTTTTAAATCTGTATTTTATTTATTTCTCCTCTGATCTTTATTATTTCCTCCTATCTGCTAACTTTAGGTTTTGTTTCTTCTTTTTCTTGTTCTTCAAGGTTGTAGTTTAGGTTGTTTGAGATTTTTCTTGTTTTTTGAGGAAGACCTGTATTGCTGTGAACTTCCCTCTAAGCACTGCTTTGCTGCATCCTGTAGATTTTGTGTGCTTGTTTTCATTGTCATTTATCTGAAGGTATTTTTAAATTTCCTCTTTGATTTCATCATTGACCCATTGATTTTTTTTTAGAAGTTTGTTTTTTAGTCTCCTTGTAATCATTTTTATTCTCATTTCTTTTTCTGTGGTTGATTTCTAGTTTCATTCCGTTGTGGTCAGAAAAGGTGCTTGAAATAATTTCTGTACCCTTTAATTGGTTGAGGCTTGTTTTGTGCCCTAGTATGTGGTCAATCCTAGAGCTTGTTCCCTTTGTACTTGAAAAGAATATGTATTCTGGTTTTGGGCTTTTTTTTTTTGACGCAATGTCCTGAAAATATCAATTAAGTCTAACTTGTATCATTTAGGATCTCTGTCTAGGAGACTTACTGATTTTCTGTCTAGGAGATCAGTCTGTTGATGTGAATGGGGTGTTAAGGTCTCCTACTATTGCGGTGTTCCCTTCAGTTTCTCCCTTTATGTCTGTTAGTATTTTATGTAGTTGGGTACTCCTATATTAGGTGCATAAATGTTGATGAGTGTAATATCCCCTTCTTGTATTGATCGTTTTATCACTATATAGTGGCCTTCTTTATATTTCTTTATGGCCTTTGTTTTATTTATTTATTTTATATTATTATTATTAATTTATTTATTTATTAACTTTTTTTGGAGTATAATTGTTTTACAATGGTGTGTTAGTTTCTGCTTTATAACAGTGAATCAGTTATACATATATCCCCATATCTCTTCCCTCTTGCATCTCACTCCCTCCCACCCTCCCTATCCCACCCTTATAGCTGGTCACAAAGCACTGAGCTGATCTCCCTGTGCTATGCAGCTGCTTCCCACTAGCTAGCTATTTTACATTTGGTAGTGTATATATGTCCATGGCACTCTCTCACTTTGTCCCAGCTTACCCTTCCCCCCCCCCCATGTCCTCAAGTCCATTCTCTAGTAGGTCTGCGTCTTTATTCCCGTCTTGCCCCTAGGTTCATGACCTTTTTAAAATTTAGATTCCATATATATGTGTTAGCATACGGTATTTGTTTATCTCTTTCTGACTTACTTCACTCTGTATGACAGACTCTACGTCCATCCACCTCACTACAAATAACTCAATTTCGTTTCTTTTAATGGCTGAGTAATATTCTATTGTATATATGTGCCACATCTTCTTTATCCATTCATCTGATGATGGACACTTAGGTTGTTTCCATCTCCAGGCTATTGTAAACAGAGCTGCAATGAACATTGTGGTACATGAGTCTTTTTGAATTATGGTTTTCTCAGGGTATATGCCCAGTAGTGGGATTGCTGGGTCGTATGGCAGTTCTATTTTTAGATTTTTAAGGAACCTCCATACTGTTCTCCACAGTGGCTTTATCAATTTACGTTCATACCAACAGTGCAAGAGGGTTCCCTTTTCTACGCACCCACTCCAGCATTTATTGTTTGTAGATTTTTTGATGATGGCCATTCTGAGTGGTGTGAGATGATATCTCTTTGTAGTTTTGAGGCTTGTTTTGTGCCCTAGTGTGTGCCAATATCATTAATCATTTCTCTAATGCTTAATGATATTGAGCATCCTTTCATGTGTTTGTTGGCAGTCTGTATATCTTCTTTGGAGAAATGTCTGTTTAGGTCTTCTGCCCATTTTTGGATTGGGTTGTTTGTTTTTTTGATATTGAGCTGCATGAGCTGCTTGTAAATTTTGGAGATTAATCCTTTGTCAGTTGCTTCATTTGCAAATATTTTCTCCCATTCTGAGGGTTGTCTTTTGGTCTTGTTTATGGTTTCCTTTGCTGTGCAAAAGCTTTGAAGTTTCATTAGGTCCCATTTGTTTATTTTTGTTTTTATTTCCATTTCTCTAGGAGGTGGGTCAAAAAGGATCTTGCTGTGATTTATGTCATAGAGTGTTCTGCCTATGTTTTCCTCTAAGAGTTTGATAGTTTCTGGCCTTACATTTAGGTCTTTAATCCATTTTGAGTTTATTTTTGTGTATGGTGCTAGGGAGTGTTCTAATTTCATCCTTTTACATGTAGCTGTCCAGTTTTCCCAGCACCACTTATTGAAGAGGCTGTCTTTTCTTCATTATATATTCTTGCCTCCTTTATCAAAGATAAGGTCACCATATGTGTGTGGGTTTATCTCTGGGCTTTCTATCCTGTTCCATTTATCTATATTTCTGTTTCTGTGCCAGTAGCATACTGTCTTGATTACTGTAGCTTTGTAGTATAGTCTGAAGTTGGGGAGCCTGATTCCTCCAGCTCCGTTTTTCTTTCTCAGGATTGCTTTGGCTCTTCAGGGTCTTTTGTGTTTCTGTACAAATTGTGAAACTTTGTTCTAGTTCTGTGAAAAATTCCTGTGGTAGTTTGATAGAGATTGCATTGAATCTGTAGATTGCTTTGGGTAGCATAGTCATTTTCACAATGTTGATTCTTCCAATCCAAGAACATGGTATATCTCTCCATCTATTTGTATCATCTTTAATTTCTTTCATCAGTGTCTTATAATTTTCTGCATACAGGTCTTTTGTCTCCTTAGGTAGGTTTACTTCTAGGTTTTTTTATTCCTTTTGTTGCAAAGGTAAATGGGAGTGTTTTCTTAATTTCACTTTCAGATTCTTCATCATTAGTGTATAGGAATGCAAGAGATTTCTGTGCATTAATTTTGTATCCTGCTACTTTACCAAATTTATTAATTAGCTGTAGTAGTTTTCTGGCAGCATCTTTAGGATTCTCTATGTACAGTATCATGTCATCTGCAAACAGTGACAGCTTTACTTCTTCTTTTCTGATTTGGATCCTTTTTATTTCTTTTTCTTCTCTGATTGCTGTGGCTAAAAATTCCAAAACTATGTTGAATAATAGTGGTGAGTGTGGACAACCTTGTCTTGTACCTGATCTTAGTGGAAATGGTTTCAGTTTTTCACTGTTGAGGACGATGTTGGCTGTGGGTTTGTCATATATGGCCTTTATTAGGTTGAGGTAAGTTCCCTCTATGCCTGCTTTCTGGAGGGTTTTTATCATAAATGGGTGTTGAATTTTGTTGAAAGCTTTGTCTAAAACGTTGCACCTATTGAGATGATCATATGGTTTTTCTCCTTCAATTTGTTAATATGGTTTATCACATTGATTGATTTGCGTATATTGAAGAATCCTTGCATTCGTGGAATACACTCCACTTGATCATGGTGTATGATCCTTTTAACGTGCTGTTGGATTCTGTTCGCTAGTATTTTGTTGAGGATTTTTGCATCTGTGTTCATCAGTGATATTGGTCTATAGTTTCCTTTTTTTGCAACATCTTTGTCTGGTTTTGGTATCAGGGTGATGGTGGCCTCATAGAATGAGTTTGGGAGTGTTCCTCCCTCTGCTATATTTTGGAAGAGTTTGAGAAGGATAGGTGTTAGCTCTTCTCTAAATGTTTGATAGAATTCTCCTGTGAAGCCATCTGGTCCTGGGCTTTTGTTTGTTGGAAGATTTTAAATCACAATTTCAATTTCAGTGCTTGTGTTTGGTCTGTTCATATTTTCTATTTCTTCCTGGTTGAGTCTTGGAAGGTTGTGCATTTCTAAGAATTTGTCCATTTCTTCCAGGTTGTCCATTTTATTGGCATATAGTTGCTTGTAGTAATCTCTCATGATCCTTTGTATTTCTCCAGTGTCAGTTGTTACTTCCTTTTCATTTCTAATTCTGTTGATTTGAGTCTTCTCCCTTTTTTTCTTTCTGAGCCTGGCTAATGGTTTATCAATTTTGCTTATCTTCTCAAAGAACTAGCTTTTATTTTTCTTGATCTTTGCTATTGTTTCCTTCATTTCTTTTTCATTTATTTCTGATCTGATCTTTATGATTTTTTCCTTCTGCGAGCTTTGGGGCTTTTTTGTTGTTCTTTCTCTAATTGCTCTAGGTGTAAGGTTAGGTTGTTTATTTGAGATGTTTCTTGCTTCTTAAGGTAGGATTGTATTGCTATAAACTTCCCTCTTAGAACTGCTTTTGCTGCATCCCATAGGTTTTGGGTTGTCGTGTTTTCATTGTCATTTGTTTCAAGGTATTTTTTGATTTCCTCTTTGGTTTCTTCAGTGATCTCTTGGTTATTTAGTAGTGTATTGTTTAGACTCCATGTGTTTGTATTTTTTACAGACTTTTTCCTGTATTTGATATCTAAAAAGATACTTGGTACGATTTCAATTTTCTTAAATTTACTGAGGCTTGATTTGTGACTTAAGATATGATCTATCCTGGAGAATATTCCATGAACACTTTAGAAGAAAGTGTATTCTGTTGTTTTTGGATGGAATGTCCTATAAATATTAAGTCCATCTTATTTAATGTGCCATTTAAAGCTTGTGTTTCCTTATTTAGCTTCATTTTGGATGATCTGTCCATTGGTGAAAATGGGGTGTTAAAGTCCCTTACTATGACTGTGTTACTGTCGATTTCCCCTTTTATGGCTGCTAGTTTTTGCCTTATGTATTGAGGTGCTCCTATGTAGGGTGCATAAATATTTACAATTGTTATATCTTCTTCTTGGATCGATCCCTTAATCATTATGTAGTGTCCTTCTGTGTCTCTTCTGATAGTCCTTACTTTAAAGTCTATTTTGTCTGATATGAGAATTGCTACTCCAGCTTTCTTTTGATTTCCATTTGCATGGAATATCTTTTTCCATCCCCTCATTTCAGTCTGTATGTTTCCCTAGGTCTGAAGTGGGTCTCTTGTAGACAGCATATATATGGGTCTTGTTTTTGTATCCATTTAGCCAGTCTACGTCTTTTGGTTGGAACATTTAATCCATTTACACTTAAGGTAGTTATCGATATGTGTGTTCCTATTACCATTTCCTTGTTTTGGGTTTGTTATTGTAAGTCTTTTCCTTCTCTTGTGTTTCCAGCCTAGAGAAGTTCCTTTAGCATTTGTTGTAGAGCTGGTTTGGTGGTGCTGAATTCTCTTAGCTTTTGCTTGTCTGTAAAGTTTTTAATTTCTCCATCAAATCTGAATGAGATCCTTGCTGGGTAGAGTAATCTTGGATATAGGTGTTTCCCTTTCATCACTTTAAATATGTCCTCCCACTCCCTTCTGGCTTTCAGAGTTTCTGCTGAAAGATCAGCTGTTAACCTTATGGGGATTCCCTTGTATGTTATTTTTTGCTTTCCCATTGTTGCTTTCAATATTTTTTCTTTGTATTTAATTTTTGATAGTTTGATTAATATGTGTCTTGGTGTGTTTCTCTTTGGATTTATCCTGAATTGGGCTCTCCGTGCTTCCTGGATTTGATTGACTATTTCCTTTCCCATCTTAGGGAAGTTTTCAAGTATAATCTCTTCAAATATTTTCTCAGTCCCTTTCTTTTTCTCTTCTTCTTCTGGGACCAGTATAATTCGAATGTTGGTGCGTTTAATGTTGTCCCAGAGGTCTCTGAGACTGTCCTCAGTTCTTTTCATTCTTTTTTCTTTATTCTGCTCTGCAGTAGTTATTTCCACTATTTTATTTTCCAGGTCACTTATCCGTTCTTCTACCTCAGTTATTCTGCTATTGATTCCTTCTAGAGAATTTTAAATTTCATTTATTGTGTTGTTCACCATTGTTTGTTTGCTCTTTAGTTCTTCTAGGTCCTTGTTAAACGTTTCTTGTATTTTTTCCATTCTATTTCCAAGATTTTGTATCATCTTTACTATCATTACTCTGAATTCTTTTTCAGGTAGACTGCCTATTTCTTCTTCATTTGTTAGGTCTGGTGGGTTTTTACCTTGCTCCTTCATCTGCTGTGTGTTTCTCTTTCTTCTCATTTTGCTTACCTTACTGTGTTTGGGGTCTTCATTTCACAGGCTGCAGGTTCGTAGCTCCCATTGTTTTTGGTGTCTGCCTCCAGTGGGTAAGGTTGCTTCAGTGGCTTGTGTAGGCTTCCTGGTGGAGGGGACTGGTGCCTGTGTTCTGGTGGATGAAGCTGGATCTTGTCTTTCTGGTGGGAGGGACCAGGTCCATTGGTGTGTTTTGGGGTATCTGTGAACTTAGTATGATTTTCGGCAGCCTCTCTGCTAATGGGTGGGGTTGTGTTTGGCATTGCTAGTTGTTTGGCATGGGGCATCCAGCACTGGAGTTTGCTGGTCATTAAGTGGAGCTGGGTCTTAGCATTGAGATGGAAATCTCTGGGAAAGCTTTCTGCATTTGATATTATGTGGGGCTGGGAGGTCTCTGGTGGACCAGTGTCCTGAACTTGGCTCTCCCACCTCAGAGGCTCAGGCCTGACAGACGACCAGAGCACCAAGACCTTGTCAGCCACACAGAAGAAAAGGGAGGGAAAAAAAGAAAGGAAAAATAAAATAAAATAAAGATATTAAAATTAAAAATATATTAAAATAAAAACAGTAATAATAGGAAAAAGAGAGCAACGAAACCAATAAGTAAATCCACCAATGATAACAAGCACTAAAATCTAAGCTAAAATAAACATAAAATCAGAAAATGGTCAGTCATATACAGCAAACCCCAAGTCTACAGTTGCTCCCACAGTCCACTGCCTCAATTTGGGATGATTTGTTGTCTATTCATGTATTCCACAGATGCAGCGTACATCAAGTCGATTGTGGAGATTTAATCCGCTGCTCCTGAGGCTCCTGGGAGAGATTTCCCTTTCTCTTCTTTGTTCTCACAGCTCCTGGGGTTCAGCTTTTGATTTGGCCCCGCCTCTGTGTGTAGGTTGCCTGAGGGTGTCTGTTCCCGGCCAGACAGGAGGGAGTTAACGGAGCGGCTGATTAGGGGGCTCTGGCTCACTCAGGCCTGGGGGAGGGAGGGTACGGAACATGGGGCAAGCCTGCGGCGGCAGAGGCCAACATGATATTGCACCAGCCTGAGGCGTGCCGTGTGTTCTCCTGGGGAGGTTGTCCCTGGATTACCGGACCCTGGCAGCAGCAGGCTGCACAGGCTCCCAGGAGGGGAGGTGTGGATAGTGACCTGTGCTTGCACACAGGCTTCTTGGTGGCTGCAGCAGCAGCCTTAGCGTCTCATGCCTGTCTCTGGGGTCTGTGCTGATAGCCGTGGCTTGCACCCATCTCTGGAGCTTGTTTAGCTAGGTGGTGCTTTGAATCCCCTCTCCTTGCACACCCGAAACAATGGTCTCTTGCCTCTTAGGCAGGTCCAGACTTTTTCCCGGACTCCCTCCTGGCTAGCTGTGGCACACTAGCCCCCTTTACGCTATGTTCATGCAGCCAAACCCAGTCCTCTCCCAGGGGTGTGACCTCCAAAGCCTGACCCTCAGCTCCCAGCCCCTACCTGCCCTGGCAGGTGAGCAGACAAGCCTATCAGGCTGGTGAGTGCTGGTCGGCACTGATCCTCTTTGCATGAATCTGCTTTACCCTCTGCCCCCCTGTTGCTGCGCTGTTCTCCATGGCTCCGAAGCTTCCCCCCCCCGCCATCCCCCGTCTCCTCCAGTGAAGGAGCTTCCTAGTGTGTGGAAACTTTTCCTCCTTCACAGCTCCCTCCCAGAGGGGCAGGTCCCATCCCTATTCTTTTGTCTCTGTTTTTTCTTTTTTCTTTTGCCCTATTCAGGTATGTGGGGGAGTTTCTTGCCTTTTGGGAAGTCTAAGGTCTTCTGCCAGCGTTCAGTAGGTGTTCTGTAGGAGCTGTTCCACGTGTAGATGTATTTTATTTTAATTAACTTATTTTATTTATTTTTGGCTGCCTTGGGTCTTCATTGCTTTGCACGGGCTTTCTCTAGATGTGGTGAGTACGGGGTGCTCTTCACTGTGGTTCGTGGGCTTGTTGCGGTGGCTTCTCTTGTTGCAGAGCACAGGCTCTAGGCATACAGGCTTCAGTAGTTGTGGCATGCAGGCTCAGTAGCTGTGGCTCACAGGCTCTAGAGCGCAGGCTCAGTAGTTGTGGCACACGGGCTTAGTTGCTCCATGGCATGTGGGATCTTCCCAGACCAGGGCTCAAACCCATGTCCCCTGCATTGACAGGAGGATTCTTAAGCACTGCACCACCAGAGGAGCCCAAGATGTGTTTCTGATGTATATGTGGGGAGGAAGGTGATATCCACGTCTTACTCCTCCGCCATCTTGAAGTTCTCCCCCATTTGTCTCTCTAGATTTTTGGATGATGGCCATTCTGTGTGAGGTGGCACCTCATCCTTTCATAATTAGTGATGTTGCCTATATTTCCATGTGCTTTTTTTTTTTTAATACAGGTTGAGTAAAATTTAGCTCTTAACATGGGCTTCCTGAACATCTGCCCAGTTTTGAATTTTTTTTCAATCACCTAATCCAGGACATTTCTTGAGGGCAGGTGCTTACAGCCCACAGGCCTTGTGACTACTAAATGACCATCAGCACCCGTTTTAAAGTTGTTGCTGTGGGGAAAGACCACAAGGCGGCAGCATTTCTTCATGCCCAAGTCTGGTTACTGTGGCAACAAGAGCCTTAGGGAAAGTCCTGTTCCTGGGTCCTCAGTTAGAGTGGAATGTGCCAGAAGAAACACTCGAAGTCTTGTGTCTCATTGCTTCTTCTCACTTACCCTTCACTCCCAGGACAAATCCCAACCCCTGCCAAACAGCTCTGCTCAGGATCTGTGGTCCTCAGGCGGGTTGACTTCTAGGAAGGAGGCTGGAGGAGGGAACCCCACCCCCAGGATATGTGGATCCCAGGGGCCTTTTCAAAGCTCCGCCAGCCCAGAGGGCCCACCCTCCTTTGGGTGCATGGGGCTCGGTTCAGCTGTAGGGGGGCGCTGCCTGGATCTAGAGATTACGGTCTCATGCAGAGGGGACCGGGCACTCCAGGACCAAGGGGGTGGGGCTAATTTGCTGGCACATCCTTCTGAGCTCCATCAGCCCCACAACAGTCCAGTCTTGAAACCCAAGCCTGCTTAGGCTCCAGGGATGTGACATCAGCCCTGGTTACTGAGGCCTGAAGGGAAATAGAGTTGGCATTTTTGATTTGTTTTAATTTTTATTTTGTATTGGAGTATAGGTGATTTACAATGTTGTGGGCTTTTTTTTTTTTTTCTTTTTGGGGGGTGGTGGTGGTGTGTAGCAACTTGGTACTGTTATATATGGGAGTACATATATTCCGTTTCGGGTTTTTTTCCCTATAGGTTATGACAGAGTGTTGAGTAGATTTCCTCCTACATTACAGTGGGTCCTGGTTGATTATCTATTTTATAAATATTAGTGTGTTATATGTTAATCTCAGTGTGCTAACGTCGCCCTCCACCCTTCCCCTTTGGTAACAATGTTTGTTTTCAAAGTCTGTGAGGTTGTTTCTGTTTTGTATAGACATTCATTTGTATCCATTTTTAGATTCCACCTTTAAGTGATATCATATGATACTTGTCTTCCTCTGTTTGACTTCACTTAGTATGGTCATCTCTACTTCCTTCCCTGTGGCTGGAAATCCACTATTTCATCCTTTTTTATGGCTGAGTAATACTCCATTGTATATATGTATCACATCTTCTTTATGCATTCATTTGTCAATAGATATTTAGGTTGCTTCCCTGTCTTGGCTATTGTAAACAACACTGTAATGAACACTGTGGTGCATGTATCTTTTTGACCATGGTTTTCTCCAGATATATGCCCAGAATTGTGATTGCTGTATCCTATGGTGGCGCTATTTCATCTTTAAGGTACTTCCCTATTGTTTTCTGTAGTGGGTGTACCAATTTACACTCCCACCAACCATGTAGGAGGGTTCTTTTTTTGGAAGAAAATTTGAAAGAAAGATTTCTGTAATAATGGAAAATTCAAGTCTTCTCCACATATATTAGAAAATTTTTTCCCATCTGAGCTGGGACCTTTACTTGTCCCATCATTAAGAAACATATTTGGGATCAAGTATTTTTTTTATAAACTAATTAATTTTGAATTATAATACCTGACACAGGGCTAAAATTTTTAAAGCTGTAAGATGTGGAGCTCTCTGTATGTTTTTGTATCTCTATGTACATTTGTATTCCTGTTTTTTTTTTTTACCTCCAGATCATATTGATATAAATTAGTCTGTATAATAGCTTTATTTAACTGGCTTAAATAAAGACTAGTCAAACAAATTTATACTATAGCAATTAAATGTTTCAGATGATAATGTTATTAATTTAGCCTAAGAATAAAACACACTCCCAAGTGAACTGCTTAATATATGTCAAGCATAACTGTAAAAAAAATTTTTTTTCGAGCCATATGCTTAAATTTTTAGGTTCCTAACTTCTGTGAAATTTTATGCTTACTATATATGTAACAAAATTGTCATCAAGGGAAATAACTTGAGATGAAAGATAGCTTTGTTTTCTCATGAAATTTGAGAATACTTGTAAAAAACAAGTGCGTTAAGTTGATTTAAGTGAGATAAATTTTGTAAATGAACTTTTCCACAATGTTTATATATTTTGTAAAACATGTCTGCTTGAAATATTTCCAAACTTTTTAAATAACTTAGTATAACTTTAAGGTTTCAAGTTAAGGTGAATGAAAGGTATTTATTTAAAATCCAGTTCATTTTTCCATAAAAATATTGAAACATTATTTGTTTAACATAAGTTTATCTACTTTGGTTTCTTAGTTTTACAGAAACAAGAGATAATTGGGTCTGGTATGTATATATGTATGTATTAATTCATTCATTCCTTGGTTTATTTATATGGCTGTGCTGCATGGCACACAGGATCTTAGTTACCCAATGAGGTGTTGAACCCACACCCCTGGAAGTGGAAGTGTGGAGTCTTAACCACTGGACCACCAGGGAAGTCCCTGTGGCTGATAATTTAAATGAAGGATTCCAAAACAGTACCTCCCCGCAGGATTGTCCACATGGTAGAAGGAGTGAGTCCTCAGAACTGCTGCTGCCGGTGTCTATGTCCCCACAGTGAGCCTCCTGTGTCCCCAAGAGACTCTCCAGGATCAGCAGTTAGGTCTGACCCAGGCTCCTATCCAATTACTGTTTCTGCCCTGGGTCTAGAGCACGTGAGATTTTGTATGCACCCTTAACAGTGAAGTCTTTATTCCCCCAGCCTTCTGGGACTCCCCAAAGTAAGCCCCGCTGCTCTTCAAAGCCAAATGCTCTGGGGGCTTGTCTTCTTGGTGAAGAACCCCTGGGCTGAGGGACCCAGTGTGCGGCTCAGACCTCTCATCCCTTTGGGAGGACCTCTGCTGTTGTAATTCTTCTCTTATTTGTAGGTCACCCATCCTGGGGGGTGTGAGACTTGACTTTCTTGTGACTCCACCCCTCCTACCTGTCTTCTTGTGGTTCTTTCTTAATATTGTTAGTTGTAGAATATTTTTTTGTTTTGGTCGTGTGGCCTGAAGGATCCTAGTTCCCTGACCCGGGATTGAACCTGGGTCCTCAGCAGTGAGAGCACGGAGTCCTAACCACTGGACCACCAGGGAGTTCCCAGTTGTAGATGATCTTTACTGGTAAGATCCTGTCTTGTTCATCAGTGGTTGTTCTGTAAATAGTTGTATTTAGTGTGTCTGTGAGAGGAGGTGTGAACTGAGGATTCTCCTACTCCACCACCTTGGCCTTATTTCTTCCCAATTTCTTTTAAAGAGTAAATCTGTGGTCCATAATTGTTTAAAATTTGCCCAATGTAGTAAAACGAGTTTAGTGGGAAGGCAGAGAGAATCTCATTCTCATTTAATTGATTTTTATTCCGGAAAGTATTCTATATAGGAAAGACTCACGTATCTGAATGAGCATATATGTATATTTATATATTTATTTTGTCTGCATTGGGTCTTCGTTGCTGCGTGCGGGCTTTCTCTAGTTGCGGCGAGCGGTAGATACTCTGCATTGTGGCGTGCGGGCTTCTCATTGTGGTGGCTTCTCTTGTCGTGGGGCATGGGCTGTAGGTGCACAGGCTTCAGTAGTTGTGGCACGCATGCTCAGTAGTTGTGGCTCACGGGCTCTAGAACTCAGGCTCAGTAGTTGTGGTGCATGGGCTTAGTTGCTTTGTGGCATGTGGGATCTTCCTGGACCAGGGCTCGAACCTGTGTCCCCTGCATTGGCAGGTGGATTCTTAGCCACTGCACCACCAGGAAAGTCCCAGAGCATATATTCTTTACTTCTATATTTTTTAGTTCTTTCTGTGATCTCATCTTTTCCCTAATTTCTTTTATTCCTGAGTTGAACTCTTACCTGACACATGTAATTTCTTCATAAAATAGTTTTTTGTTGTTCAGGATTTGCTAAAATTTGCCCTTCTCTTTGGCATCATGTGTGTATTGAAAGTTGAAAGAGGCTATTTATTATCCTATAGTGCTCTGGTTTTCTTCTTTGTTTTTTTTTTGATAATTGTGTAGTTCCTGTGCTGGTTTGATTTTGACCATTTTGGATGGGGAGGGGCTTTTTATCATCTAGCTAACATCAGGAGGTTTATCCTTTAATGGGTAGTTCAAATTTTAACTTGATTCTTCTCTTTCCCATGCTGCTACGCATACCCTGTGCTTCCTGCTAACATGATCGATCTGTTTCTTTTTTCAGCTGTAACTCTTTTGCTTTTTGGAATCAATCTGGTTTTTGGGCTGCAACCACCGTCAACCATGCTTCTATTGCCAGAAAAGGTGTTTTGGCTGTGGTCTGCAGCTTGTGGATTTCAACTTAAATAAATGTAATTTGCTAGTATTTTGTAATTTTTATACCTTTATCTTTTGGAATATTTTCAGACTTCAAATCTTTGCAACTCAGCACCTAGATAGAGCAAATGTTAACATATTTCATAACCATCACATGAAGATCATAATCAGGAAATTAACAGTTAAATATTGATACTATAATTTAAAGACTAAAATTTCACCAGATGTGGATCCAATCCACAGTCATACACTGCATTTAATCAGCCTGTCTCCCTGGTCTACTTTAATATGAAACAGTTTGTTTTAATCAGTTTGTGAGATTATGGAACTGTCTCACCACTTTCAGAATCCATTGATGATTCTTCTCTGAAACAACTCTGACTATGGTGTTTGCCTAATGGTTCTATTTCCATGATCCCTACCAAATTAATTTTATTTCCTGTTAATCTGTATCAGTATGTATTTATGTATTTTCATTTTATGGATTAGAGTCCATTATTATCATTAATTTTGTTTATAAACTTGTCTGATTTGGTATTCTCACCAGCGATAGGTGAGAGTGCTCAATTTTCCTATTATCTTGGTTAAATCTTTTTGACTTTTGTCAGTCTGCTAAGTCAATAATGGTATATCAGTGTAATATTTTAGGTTTCCTTTCTCTATGCTCTTTTCATGCCTTTAAGAGCAATTTTATACAGTTTGGTGTTTTGTCTCTTTTTCTTGTTTTTCTATTTAAACTTGATTCTCTTCCCCTCAATCTTTAAGAATCCCTTATAGATTAGCAGTAGTAAATACTTGTGCTAGATATTCCAAATATTGCCTTTAGTATGTCAATTGTCTTTTGAAATTTATTTTTGGTCATACATTGTTCTAAACTGTAGAAGTTTTTCCTCTCCCCTTCTTGGGTTCTTGACTAAGGCTCTGTAATAAAAGCTTACAAGTAAAAAACAAGTTTATTAGCATGTATACCTCACATACACATGGGAGAAACTCAGGGATGAGTAACTAGAAGAGGTGGCTTAGAATTCAGGTTATATATAATCTTCAACAAAGAACAATAAATTTCTAGAGAAATGGGACAATGAAAAGCAACTTTAGGCTTCCAAGGGCAATGAACTGTGGGAAGGTAGATATATGGGAAACTAAAGGTAGACAAAGCCTACGTAATTTGTTATGGAAATTCCTTTAGTGCTGTCTCCAGGTTGATAAAGTCTCTGGTGATCAGTTTTTGTCTTTCCTGATCGGGGAAGAGGGGCAGCTTTGAAAATTTATGTCCTATTTTTAGGCAACTAGAGGAGGGGCAAAAAGCATTTCTTAACTTTCATTGGAGTATAGTTGATTTATAATGTTTCTGCTGTACAGCAAAGTGAATCAGTTACACATTTACATATATCCACTCTTTTTTACATTATTTTCCCATATAGGCCACTACAGAGTACGGAGTAGACTTCCCTGTGCTACACAGTAGGTCCTTATTAGTTATCTATTTTATATATAGTAGTTGTATATGTCAATCTCAATCTCCTCATTTATCCCTCACCCTCTTACCCCCTGGTTACCATAAGTTTGTTTTCCAAATCTGTAGCACTATTTCTGTTTTGTAGGTAAGTTCATGTGTACCCTTTTTTTAGATTCCACAAATAAGTGACATCATATGATATTTGTCTGTCTGTCTTAATTCACTCAGTATGACAATCTCTAGGTCCATCCATGTTGCTACAAATGGCATTATTTCATTTTTTATGGCTGAGTAGTATTCCATTGTGTATATGTACCACATCTTCTTTATCCATTCATCTGTCAATGGACATTTTGGTTGCTTCCATGTCCTAAAACCTCACTACTTTAAACAATGTTTCCAACTGGGACCTGTTAAAAGGAGAACAGAGTCACGCTGAACTTATGCAAATGGCTATATTGTCATGAAAACTGGAGTACTCAGTAAGAGTTTGCAAATTCCAGAGGGATCAGGTAGAGAGGAAAGATAAATGCCTCAATTCTGTTTATAAAGGAATAACTTACCAAATTGCTCCACATTAAAGATAGCTTAAAGGCAAAGAGAAAAATGTGTCCTTAAACCTGGAAATCAAAACATTAAAGAACAAGCAATGTTTCAAACGAAAAGTCATAGAAAAAATTATAATCATCCTCATTGATTCAGTCAGTCCCATGTAATTCATTTTCATCTGCTTGATCTTCTGTGAACAGTTTCCATCAGCTTCATTAGTTCTGGAACTTCTTAGTCCAGTGACCTGGTCTCAAAGTTATTCGAGTGGACCATCCTCACCTTTAGCTTATTGTAAGTGCTTTCAGAGAGCGATCAGAGTAAAACAGTAACTGCCTGTGAGTGACAAAAGACTCAAAACCACACCATGGTTACAAATCTGATGAGAGTGCATTATTTGTTTGAAATGCAACATATAAACATCATAACTGGAATTATGTCTGATGACAATAGGCCAGGGCAAATCAGGTTGCTAAGAATTTCATACAATGTCTAATACATTTATTTTAGTAATTTATATCCAATCACGTCTTTTCGACAGTGTGTCTTACGTAATTTAAGAAATCAAATGAGCCTAATTACTTTAACATCTTTCTTCTCTAATGAGAGAGAAGTTTCTCAAAATTTTCCAGAGGCCCTCTGGAAAGTCCCAAAGTTAGTTTGAGGTAAGAAAGACTTCATTTAGGATCTGATTTTGGTAAGTTGTCAAAATTGTCAAAATGTGTAAAACTTGATTAAATAAGATAATGGGTCATTGTGAAATACTACTTAGTTATTAGTGACAATAAAAGATTTCAAAGGCCAAGACAGAAAGTAACAGGGGAATTCTCTGGTGGTCCAGTTGTTAGGACTCTGCACTTCCACTGCCAGGGGCCTGGGTTGGATCCCTAGTTGGGGAATGAAGATCCTGCAAGCTGTGCAGTGCAGGCAAAAACAAAAAAAGACAGGGAGTAACATAGTTGAGAATAAAACGAACTTTAGCCCTTTTAATATTGAGAAAATGTGCTTTTGAAAAAATAAGCAAAGACCTGAAAAAGACAACCTGGAGCATAGGAAAGTATTTTGACAGCACACACAATCGTCGTTTCCTAGGTGAATTACTCAAAAGGTAAAGAAGAATCTTTAATCCAAGAAAACTTTCTCCTTTGGATATAGAAAATTCTAGTTTTGCATAGTCACATTGTTAAACCCTTTATTATAATTAATCCATTCAGTTTTAGCCAGTTTGACCATACAAGATTTTTCTTTAATATTTTTTAATGAGTCTCATGTACCTATGTAAATAAGTTCATTTGTGCCTTTTTTAGATGCCACATATAAACGATACCATATGATATTCATCTTTCTCTGATTGACTTCACTTAGGATGATCATAGCTAGGTCTATCCTAGTTGCTGCAAATGGAATTATTCCATTTTTATGGTTGAGTAATATTCCATTGTGTGTGTATGTTACTGGGATTGGCATATAAACACGATTATGGATCGTAGATCATGCAAAAGTACCTTGTGAATAGCTCAAGGAGCTCTACTCAACACACTACAATCACCTTCTGGAAAAACAACCTGAAAAAGACTAGTCCTCTATGTATAACGGAATCACGTTGCTGAACAGGTAAACCCAAAACACATCATTGCAAATCAACTCTACTCCCATTATAAAAAAAAAAAAGAATTGGGGAAGAAGAAATGCTGCTGCCTTGGGGCCATTTCCCGTAACTAAACGTTACTAAAATTGGTGCTTTTGGGCACTTCATATTCACAACACGTGCTGGCAGAAAAGCACGCCTGCCCTCAAGAAATGTGCTGAGGTAGGTGACTCAAAAGGAATTCACAACACGGAAGAGGTTCAAGAAGCCAAATTCAAGAGGTTATTTTGCTCACACTATGATCAAAACAATATTTAAAAACGACCTGACATGTTTGAAACTTGCTGAATGTTAGCTGCAAATCAGAACTACAAGGTATCTCCTGCCACCAGTCATATGGCCATTGCCAACTTAATCTACAAATCAGAAATGCTGGAGAGGGCGTGGAGCAGAGGTAACCCTCCTACACTGTTGGTGGGAGCGTAAAACGGTAGAAGCCTCTATGGCGAGCACTGAGGGGGGTGCCTTACAAAATAGAGAATGATAATGGAAAGCTCCCTAAATCCTTAAACAAAAATAAACTCCAAATCGAAGAAAGACTTCAAGGTAAGGACGGATACTATAAAACCCTTGAGTAAAATGTACGCTTTTGAAAACCTTCAACATAAATCACAGCAAGGGATTTTTGAACCACGACGCAAAGAAATGAAAAATAACAATGTGCAAATGGGACCTGATTAAACCTAACGGCATTTGCACAGCAAAGGGAACCGTAACAACGCAGAGAGACAACCTGCAGAATGGAAAAACAGGCTGGCAATCGAAGCTACCCGCAAGAAATTAATGTCAAAAACATACGAGCAGCTCATGCAGCTGAATAACATTTAAAAAAAAAACCCCACTATACAGGCGAAAGTACGAAACAGCTCTTTAAAGAAGACTTACAGATGGCCGAAAAGCACAGGAAGAGGTGCTCAGGATCAATAATTCTCAGAAAAATGGAAATCAAAAGCACCACGAGGTGTCACCTCAGAGTTCAAAAGGGCCATCATCAAGATATCTACACACAATAATTGCTGCACAGGGTGTGCGGAAAATGGAGCCCTCCTACACTCTTGGTGGGAATGTAAATCAGTACATCCACTGCGGAGAACGATAGGAAGGCTCCTGTAAAAACTAAAACTACAAATACCATGGGACCCAGCAATCCCTCTCCTGGGCAGATGTGGGAAACGGTCAGCTTTGAGAGCAAGCTGGGGACATGCCAGGCATGCCGCCGCTGTTCGAAGGGACTATGCCTACTTGTTTCCCTCCTTGTTTCATTCCATGAGAGAGAAATTACCAGGGCCCAGACATCAGAAAGAATGTAAAAAATGTAAAATGTAAAACCTGCACGTGCAAGTTATTTTGGATGATTCTGGGCTTATAGGTTTTCTCCCAGGGAAGTTAACCTTAAAGCCGAGAAGTCGGTAGATAATGTAAACCACCACCTGGCAACCTCCCTTTTTCTAGTCTATATAATCTGCAACTGTAGCATAATAAAATTTGCCTTGCAACCATCGGTTGTCTTGTTCCTCTGACCCCATTTGTCGGTGTTACTTCAGTTCCTTACGCCTTCCCTTCTGACCCTGGGTGGTGAAATCCTCTTTCTCCGGCTGGTCCACGGCAGGCAGAGATCAAGGGTAAACCAAAATTTCGACACACACCTGCACCCCAGCGTTCACGGCAGCACTGCTTACAACCGACAAGACACGGAAGACACCAAAGTGTACAAGGACACAGATGAATCTTTCCAGCAGGTGCGGCCCCAGTTCCCAATGGAATAGTACTCAGCCATAAAGAAAGGATGAAATCATTCCATTTCCAGCCGCAGGGACGGAAGGAGAGATGATCATACTTAGTCAACAAGTGAGACACACAAAAACAAGCATCATATGATATCACTTAGAGGTAGCATCTAAATACGGATCGAGAGGAATTAATTTGCACAACAGAGACAGCCTCACAGATAGGGAAAACCAAGTAATGCTTACCAAACGGGAAAGGTGGGGTGAGGGAGACATTGACAGGTTCAGATTAATGTATACAGGATAATATTTAAAACACAGGTAATCCAGAAAGACCCACTGGATAGGACAAGGGACTCGACTCAACACTCTGTAATAACTTATACTGGAAGAGAACCCGAAAAGGAACATATATACATCTATGTATAACTGAATCACTTGCTGTACCAAAAAAAAAAAAAAAAAACCACTCTCCTGCCTATATCAACTTTACTCCAGTACAAAATACACATTGCAATAAAAAACATAATGCCGACCCCATTCCCCTAAGGACTGTGGGACCTGGGCTGGAGTCTCATCCACGAACGCAGAGCAGTCTTGGGGCCCAAGGCTGGACCGTCGCGGTGCTGAGCGAGCTGGGGACGATGTGACAGCAAATGACTCTCTTGGACCTGGAGTGCCTGGTCCCGTCTGCATGGGCCCACACTCTCCACATCAAGGGGGGCTCCCCCACAGCTACACCAAGCCTCGGGCACCAGAAACGATGCTGCATTCTGGGCGGGAAGAAGAGCTTTCAGAGATCCCTGGGGCTCCACGTCGCCTGGGGCTGGGGTTCCCTCCAACAGCCTCTTTCCATGGAGTCGCCCCACCTACGGACGACAGTTCCGTCATCAGAGCAGTTTCCCAGGCATTGGGATTTCTGTCGGGGGTGAAGGGCAAGGGTGAGGAAGCAATGAGACACAATCCCTTCGGTGTTTCTTCTGGCACATTCCACTCAAACTGAGGACCCAGGCACAGGACTTTCCCTCAGGCTCGGCTTCCCCCAGTAACCACAGTTGGGCCTGAAGAAATGCTGCCGCCTTGTGGACGTTTCCTGTAACAACAACGTGGAAAACGCTGCTGCCGGGCCCTGAATAATCGCAAGGCCTGTGGGGCTGTGAATAAATAACACCTGCCCTCCAGAAAAACCCGGGGCTAGTTCCTCGGAAATGAATGCAAAACAGGGCAGCCGTTCAAGAAGCCACTTTGAAGGTGTCGTTTTTACTCACACTGTAGAAAAAAGCACATGGAAAGACGCTCAGCAGCTCTCATTATTAGAGAAATGCAGAGTAAAACTACAGTCAGGTATCACCGCACACCACTCACACTGGCCATCTCCAAAACAATCTACGAGGAATCAAGGCTGCAGAGGACGTGTGCAAAAGGGAATCGTCCTACACACTTGCTGGGAATATCAACTGGGGCAGCTACTATGGAGAAATGTGTGGAGCTTCCTGTAACATAACTAAACAGAGAACCATATGTGATCCGTCAGTCCCACTCCTGGCCTTGCATCCTGACATAATCATAATTCGGAACACGTGCCACCTGTATTTTCATAGCAGCACGATTAGGACAAATGCAGACACACATTCATTCCACCCAAATGTCCATCAACAGAAAAATGAACGTTATGGGGTACATACATACCAAGAAACACTACTCAGCCGACAAGAAGAATGAAAACATACCACCTGCAGCAGCAAGGATGGGGTAACATATGATCATACGAGGTGAATGAGGTCAGAGAGAAAAGACAAATAGCATAAGATGGCCCTTAGAGGTGAAACCTATCAATTCATGCACATGATCTAACTGAAAAAACAAAACAGACTCTCACAGGTAGACAAGTAACTTACGATGACCATACAGGAAAGGTGGGGTGAGGGATATATGTTGAGATTGGGATTGGAGTATAAACACTATTATGGATCGTAGATCATCCAAAAGGACCTTATGAATAGTTTAACAAGCTCTGCTCAACATACTACAATCAGCTTCTGGAAAACCAACCCGAAAAAGACTAGATAGACCTCTCTGTACTAGGGAATGATGCTGCTGAACAGGTAAACCCAAAATACGTCAGTGCAAATCAACTCTACTCCCATGTAACATAAAAATTAAGTTGAAATGGAAGAAAGAAAAAAAAAGACAGACGAAAAAAAAAATGTTATGAAGAACCTAGGGGTAAAACAGGAATAAAGACACAGACCTACTGGAGTACAGACTTGAGGATATGGGGAGGGGGAAGGGTGAGGTGTGATAGGGCGAGAGAGAGACATGGACATATATATACTAACAAACGTAAGGTAGATAGCCAGTGGGAAGCAGCCGCATGGCACAGGGAAACTGGCTCGGTTCTTTGTGGCTGTCTGGAGGGGTGGGATAGGGAGGATGGGAGGGAGGGAGACAAAGAGGGAAGAGATATGGGAACATATGTATATGTATAACTGATTCACTCTGTTGTAAAGCAGAAACTAACACACCATTATAAAGCAATTATACCCCAATAAAGATGTTAAAAAAAAAAAAAAAAGACAAACTTGGGCAAGAAGCAATGCTGCCGCCTTGTGGCCTTTTCCTGTAACTACAACGTGGAAAAGGCTGCTGAGGAGCCCTGAATAATCGCAAGGCCTGTGAGGCTGTTATTCAATAACACCTGCCCTCCAGAAAGACCCGGGGCTAGTTCCTGGAAAGAGAATGCAAAACAGGGCAGCCATTCAAGAAGCCAATTTGAAGATGTCAATTTTACTCACACTGTAGAAAAAAAAAGCACATGGAAAGATGCTCAGCATCACTCATTATTACAGAAATGCAGAATAAAAGTACAATCAGGGTTCACCACACACCCCTCAGACTGGCCATCGCCAAAAAATCGACAAGGAACAAAGGCTGCAGAGCACGTGGGAAAAAGGCAGTTGTCCTACACTCTTCCTGAGAAAGTCAACTGTTGCAGCCACTATGGAGATCTGTATGGATCTTCCTGTAACATAGCTAAACAGAGAACCAGTATGTGACCTGGCCATGGCACTCCTGCCCTTGCATCCCGATATGATCGTAATTTGGAACGACACGTGCCTTGGGGCCGTTTCCCTTAACTAAACTTTACTATAACCTGTGCTGCTGGGCGCTTCACATTCACAAGCCCTGCGGGGCGGAAACGCACGCCTGCCCACAAGAAAGGTGCTGAGGTAGGCGACTGAAAAGGAATTCACAAAAGGGCAGAGGTTCAAGACGCCAAATTCAACAGGTTACTTTGCTCACACTATGATCAAAACAATACTTAAAAACAGGACCTCACATGTTTCAACCTCACTGAACATTAGAGAGCTAGAAATCAAAACTACAACAAGATATCTCCTGTCACCAGTCACATGGCCATTGTCAACAATCTACAAATAAGAAATGCTGGAGTGGGCGTGGAGCAGAGGTAACCCACCTACACTGTTGGTGGGAATGTAAAACGGTAGAAGCCTCTATGGAGAGCACTGAGGGGGTGCCTTACAAAATAGAGAATGATAATGGAACGCTCCCTAAATCCTTACACAAAAATAAACTCCAACTCGAAGAAAGACTTCAAGGTAAGGACGAATACTATGAAACCCTTGAGGAAAATGTACGCTTTTGGAAACCTTTAACATAAATCACAGCAAGGGATTTTTGAACTGCGACGCAAAGAAATGAAAAATAACAATGTGCAAATGGGAATTGATTAAACCTAATGGCATTTGCACAGCAAAGGGTACCGTAACAACACAAAAAGACAACCTGCAGAATGGAAAAACAGGCTTGCAATCGAAACTACCCACAAGAAATTAATGTCGAAAACATACAAGCAGCTCATGCAGCTGAATAACATTTAAAAAATAAAAAAACACTAAATTGGCAAAAGTACGAAACTGACAGTTCTTTTAAGAAGACTGACAGATTGGCCGAAAAGCACAGGAAGAGGTGCTCAGGATCAATAATTCTCAGAAATATACCAATCAAGAGTATCACGACGGGGCTTCCCTGGTGGCGCACTGGTTGAGTGTCCTCCTGCCGATGCAGGGGATACGGGATCGTGCCCAGGTCCAGGAAGATCCCACATGGCACGGAGCGGCTGGGCCCATGAGCCATGGCCACTGAGCCTGCGCGTCCGGAGCCTGTGCTCCGCAACGGGAGAGGCCACAACAGTGAGGGGCCCGCATACCGCAAAAACAAAAAAACAAACACAAAAACAAGAAAAAGTACCACGACGTATCACCGCACAGAGTTCAAAAGGGCCATCATCAAGATATATACAAACAATAATTGCTGCACAGGATGTGTGGAAAATAGAACCCTCCTACACTCTTGGTGGGAATGTAAATCGGTACATCCACTGCGGAGAACGATAGGAAGGCTCCTGTAAAAACTAAAACTATAAATACCACGGGACCCAGCAATCCCTCCTGGGCAGAGAACCAGGGAAACCAAAATTTCAACATGCACCTGCACCCCAGCGTTCACGGCAGCACTGCTTACAACCGACAAGACATGGAAGACACCAAAGTGTA
>NW_006795956.1:1502257-1535506 GCF_000442215.2 Lipotes vexillifer | reverse complement strand
GGAAAGAGATGCCAAGATTTAAGCAATGGTGAGCATCAGAGCCAGGGCCTTCAGGCCAGTGCAGCATCGGAGCCAAGAGAAATGAATGAAGGATAAAGGTAAGAGAATCCAGGGAACTTTTTTCTATTCCTTCATTTGTCCCGCCTTTTCCATTCTTACCAATGTCTCTCATAACATAACTAACACTCTCAGAGCCTGGACTTAGGTTTCCCTCCTTTCTCCTTTTATACTTAGTTCAAAGGATGCGATTAATCAAAATGTTTTCTAATTTACTAGGTGTCATTTTCAAAGAGATCAACAAAGAATGAATAGAAGTGGGCATGTTAAATTGAATGGTATAAACATTTTTGAAAATACATGTGTACATAGTTTTGCCAAATATCCTTCCTTGATGATTGTATTGAATTGTATTTTCATTATCAGAGTATGGGAGAATTCTTTGAATATACTCAATAACACTGAGTTTTGTTTCTTAATCTTGGACAATCTCACTGAAAAAGAGGCTCTTCCTTAAATATTCATTTCTTTAAAAACGAGGAAGGAAACGTTTTTTGTTTTTTGGGTTTTTTTTTTTTTCATACTTACTTTTCTTCTGCTTCTTCTTTTAACTGATTGAGTACAAGGAAAGACATATCCAAGGAGGAGCCTGTGCCCTGAGCCCAGCCAGCTTCCTAAGCCTTTAACCAGGGTAGCAACATGGTCAGTATTTGCTATATAGAAGAGTCACTGACATCTGGGCAGAGGATGAAGTGAAGACCTGTGGGGATAGTGAGACCAGTTGATAACTTATTCAATACTTAAGGCTGCTACAAAATGAAGTCAGTGGAGTGTTCAAGACAATGTTATAGCCTGGTAGTTCAAAACAAAGCTCTGGAGCACAGCGGGGTAGGGGGGAAGGGTTGAGTTTTATGATTTGTACATTCACGCTTTAAAATTGTTATCGAGGTGCGCCTTTTTGATTCTCATCAGAACTTTTCCAGAAAGTAGTATTTGAGTGGAAGCAGTGAGTTTGGTTGGGAAACTCTGGTCTGAGAGAAGGAAAGTGAGACAGAGAGATGAAGGTAACTGATAGAAGGTCTGTTTTGACTAGGTTCTGCTTTCAAATCATTCCATTCAGGGACTAGGGAGCTGGGATATTTCCACAAAGACTGTAGCCACTCTGTGGTTAGCGGGTGTAGGGGGCTGAGGATTCACTCCCTGGCACTTCCAGCCTGCCCTGGGTGCAATGCTCAGGGGAGGAGAAATAGGTGCTGGCTTCACTGCCACAGTATCAGCCCAGCAGAGTGGACGAGGCATCAACAGTGTCCACTACAAGGTAGCTTGTTGTTTTTGAGGTTGTGTAAAAAAAACTTTTCATTTTGAAGAATATTGATTCTCATTTTCCTGGCAACTATTTTTCCTAATTTATATTTGTTTTGTTATGGAATTTTTTCATGAACCATTTAAAAATAGTGTGATTCTTTTCATTTTCATTTTGTCCATTGCTCTTATACTTTAAAGTCTTTTCCTATTAAGAGATGTAATAAATATTCACCAGTGTTTTAGTTTTTATTTTTTTAGTGTTCAAAATACCATAAGAAAACACAAAATAACTGGAGTGTGTCATATTCTGGCTGTGAACATTGAATTTATTTAAATATTTATTAATAATTAGGCACTTGTTGGTTGCATAATCTATAAATACTCCCCCTCTTTTCCCTTCCTAATGGCAACAAGAGTTTTCTTGGTTAGCTCTTCTGATAAAGCAATGCTCTCTCCACAAGGATGACAATGAGGAAGCCATTAACTACCCTTTCTTGCACCCACCTTGGAGTTATGGTGAAGCAGCCAGAGAACTCAGCCAACACAAATTAAAAAACCACACTGAGGGAATCACAGATGAATGGACCCAGGGTCTTAACTGGGTTGTTACTATTCCATTGCTTCAATGGTATGATCCAATAATTCCCCCTTATTGTTTGGAGCAATTTTTTAAGGTATAATTGACATATAGCATCATATTAGCTTCAGGTGTACAACATGAAGATTCTGTTTGGAGCGATTTTTATTTTGTTTTCTTTGACTTACAACAGAGTACTGATTATATGGAAGCAACCTAAATGTCCATTGACAGATGGATGGATAAAGGAGATGGAAAACAATGGAATATTACTCAGCCATAGAAAATAAAGAAATAATGTCATTTGCAGCAACATGGATGGACCTAGAAATTGTCATGCTGAGTGAAATAAGTCAGACAGAGAAAGACAGATATCATGTGATATCACTTGTATGTGGAATCTAAAAAAAGGGTAAAAATGAACTTGTCTACAAAACAGAAATAGAGTTACAGAGGTAGAAAACAAACTTATGGTTACCGGGGGGAAAGGGGGGGAGGGATAAACTGGGAGATTGGGATTGACATATACACACTACTATACATAAAACAGATAACTAACAGGGACCTACTGTATAGCACAGGGAGCTCTACTCAATATTCTGCAATGGCCTATATGGGAAAAGGATCTAAAGAAGAGTGGATACGTGTATATGTATAGCTGGTTCACTTTGCTGTACACCCAAAACTAACACAACATTGTAAATCAAATATACTCCAATAAAATGTTTTTAAAAATTAAAAATAAATAATACAAGAACATGCAAAAAAACTGAATATATGTACTTTTTGTTAGGATTATATTAGACGCATTTTTAGTCGGAAAGGAAAATCCTTCTCTGGACTCCAAGTCCCTTCATTCTTCCCAAACATACAAGTCTCCATGATATGCAGATTTCACTGAAGGATAAGGGCACCTGAAGAATGACAACTAAGAAGAGAATCCTTCTCAAAATAGTATTTTTGTAATATATGTGTCTCACTACAAATGCAGTAAATAAAAGTATCTTCTAGTGAGCCCAATAATTTTGAAATGTCGATGAATGTAAAAATTTCAAAAGATCTGCAAAAACAATATAATTTGAAAATATCTGTGATTCCTATTGTAGCAAAGGTCTAGGAATACTGCTAGCTTTACTATATTTGTGGGGGGAGGGTTATATTCACAATAAAAGAACATGCTAACTTCTAATTAAAGATTAGTCATGAGAAACATACAAGGTTTCCCACCCAAATGCACAATTCCTTGATTTCTATCCATTGACCTCAGTTCAGAACTCCTTTGTAAAACTCTAACCCAACATTCTGAATATTTAGAGAGCTCAGAGGGGGAAAAAAAGAAAGTCATTCTGCCTCCCCAAGAAAGAATAGATTTAAATTCAATTGGTAGATGTTTTTTGAGTACCTACTATGTGCAGGACATTTGTCAAGAAATGTGGTCAAAGGAAAGAAAATGCTTTACTTAGAGCAAAATTAGTCTAAAGAACAATTTTCTACCCATTCATGTTGCTGGCTTTACAACAGAATTTCAACTGTTCCCAGAGGGAGTCCTGTTTCAATTATTTAGACTTATGTTTGAACTAGTTTAACTAACCTACTTTCAGGGGGCCTGGGATTGGAAGAAGGAGAGAGATGCAAAGGATAAGGCTGTTCTATAGTGCACTTTTGCGATAACTCAAAACCCATAACTGATTCATCAAAGATTACCAAAATGCAGGAGTCTTAAGCAGTAGTAAATATTTAAAGCTCTGATGGAAATGGAATTAGAAGCAGGAATTAAGTCGTCTAATCCTTTCACCTGCCCTGATGCCATGCGAGGGCTTAGTAAGAGAATCCCTTGGATATTTGCTGATGGTGAGTTTGTGTGGTTCCCTTCCATTACTGAACACATGGAGAGAGTAATTTTTCAAATTGACATTTACTTTTGAAAATGCTTTAATGTGTTAAAATAAATCCAACAAACGTAAAGAACCCATTATTTTAAAGGAGATGAGGAGCAATAAGCTGATTCATACCATGAGAATAATTTTATCTTAGCAAATGTCTTCTGCATATAATCTTCAAAGCACTTGCTAAAAATAAACCCTTGAGGAACTAACCCGAATTGCTTTTTTTCAACATGTGTACATCCTCAAAATTCTAGAGCTAAGAAAAGAATTTGACCAGAGTACTGGTCACCGTGTCCTTTCGAAAGTTGAGTTGCCACTAATTTGCCTAATTGTTTCGCTAAATAAGCCCGTTATTCATAGAAATAGGACACGGGTAGATGCATTTAGCAGAGCCTGGCAATTCAGAATTAATAACTCACTCTTGGGGGTCAGCTTTAGTGTCTCCATTACCAGGAAGATAGTAAGATGCTGATCCCCCAGCCCTAATTCCGACACTGACCATCAGGCTGCATTTCAACTATGGTACCAGCAGTGGTGAGGGGCGGGGTCAGAAGAACTAAATCTGACTCTTCCTTTTACCACCTGGATGGTATTGAGCAAGGGCCTTATCCTCATTAAGGTACCTGCAAAGTGGAGCTGATAGACTTTCTTCAAAGGCTATCAATGAACAACACATGAAGTAATATATTTGAAAGTTTATATTATAAACTGTAAACTGTAAAATATAAGAGCTTGATTGGTATGTTATTTTAACTCTCTTTTTTTTTTCCAATTTTTAAATTAAGTGGTGCAGGTGAAATGAAATCAAGGAGCTTAGAAAGGACAGCATCTCTCAAGTATTATGTTATACTTAAAGAGGAATCTGTAAAGTTCTGTATGTGCTCTTCTGAGGACCAAGGAACATATTTCAAAAGACAGTAGGCTAATGGCAAGGGGTTTGCTCATCCTAGTAAGTAAGAGTTCTAAGGCTCATGAATGCTTTGATGGACTTATGGTACAATGAAATGGCCCTTTAAAACAATCCAACAGAAAACGCATATACCTGAAAAAGATTTGGTGTCCAGGATAAATAAAACACTCCTAGAACTGGATAATAAGAAGATACGCACCAAAGTTAAATGGACAAGAGATTGAACAGATGCATCACCAAAGAAGATATACAACTCAAAAGTAAACACAAGAAAAAATATTCCATCTCATCAGTCATCAGAGACATGAAAATAAAACAAACACATGAAATAGTACTATGCACCCGTCTAAATGGCTAAACTGTAAGAATTACTTACAACACCAATCTCTGCCAAGAATATGAAGCAACCAGAGCTCATACATTGAAGGAAAGGGACGTGAAATTATGGGATTATTACAAACCAGCATTTCTGAAATTGTAAACAGCCCAGACGCCATCAATAGAAGATTGGGTAAAATGTGGGATAATCATGTAATAATAAAAAGAAACAAAGTACTGATACATGAAACAGTAGGGATGACTCTCAAAATCCTCACATTGAGTAAAAGAAGCCTTGCAAAAAAGCACGCATACTGTACGATTCCATTCACGATATGGCCTGAACCTAATCTATGGTAAAAAGTAATCAGAACAGTAGCTTTCGGCAGATGTACGTGGTGATTAAAGGAAAGAGGCATGCGGGAAATTTCTGAGGTGAGAGAAGGAGTATGAGTTACACAGATGGATGCATTTGTAAAAAATTCAGCAAATGTACACTTAAGATTTATGCATTTCATTGCATCTAAATTTGACATCAAAATAAAAAACTCTAAACAAACATTGAACCGTCGTTAACATATGCACACTGAAGTATTTAGGGAAAAGTATACGGATATCTATTAATTATGAAATGCATCAAAAATAAGATAGACAAATGAATAGAGACATAACAAAACAAGTTAAGGTGCAATATAGAATCTAGGAGTTGGGCATATCAATGTTTACTGCAAATTTTTTTTCTATTTCGCTATCTATGTATTCAAAGTTTTTCATATTAAAGTTTTTGGGAAAAAAATGTGTAAAAACACATCCAGCTATTCTATCAGTTGTGAATACTCTTATAAGAAGGTTCTTACTTGCAGAATGCAGTATATTTATATTCTCTGCCTCTATAGCTTGAAACAAAGCCAGACATCAAAAGACAGAGGAGGGGCAGTAGCTCTTTCACCTAATTATGAGCCACTTTAATTTTTTTAACCAGTCTCTAACTCTGAATCTTCTTACTTGGAGGATTTAGGAGTCACGGGGAGGGCACTTCACTAGGAGCCATGATAATATTTCCATTAAGCTGAAAGCTGAGACTACCACCAAATGCTTCTGGGTAGCAAGTGGAAAGGTAGAGTGATGTTGAGCAAGACAAGGCCTTCCATCACTGGGATATGGTCGCTATTCTAGAGTGGAGACCTTGGGGACTCTCTACAGCACACTTTGTGTCTAGCAGTGAAAGGTAGCAGAAAAACTACAACAGTCCTAAATAGACAAAAGATAGCCTACCCATGAACAAACCCTTCAGAATTGAAAGTGTGGGTGAACCCTGGGCTTAGAACCCTGGCCAAGGAAGAAAGAATAAGAAATAAATAGAGGAGGGAGGAAGTAGCAGACACCCTTCTGGCCTTAAATTTCCCCTGTATGTTAGCTTTCTTTTCCAGCTTTCCTCTGGACATTTGGTACAATGGTTCAGAATGACAACCAGTGGGCTGAATCCAGCAGAAGATGGCTCACACGGTGTCTGGTTCCATTTTAAAATTTTAATTTAAAATGTCTTTCACTTAAAACACCCACTCTCCTGTTCAAACAGGCTGCATTTCTCACAACTGTCTTACCCCTGTCCAGATTTACACATTTATATTACCTCTGTAACCTCTATATGAAATCAAATTTACCGCCACTTATTTGAGATATTTCCTGCCTTTTTTCCTTATTTCTTTTTCTCCTTATTTCACTATAGCAGTCGATCCAGTTGCTGTCAGCTTTAAATTATCTTTTCTTGTTGTTGTTCAATTATTGGTAGATTTAGATGTATTTTTTTTTTCAAGTCTCGCAGAACCCAGAGATTGTAAGCACTGAGACCAACTTACAACACTACAGCAATCTCTCCTCCAGCTGTAGCCAGTAGTGTGTTATATGGGTACCATCTTGTCAGAGTGGAATGAGTATGTCTGTACCTCAACACATGATTATTGGAATATGCAGGGTTTGGGTATTCCTGTGGCTTGATAAATAGGGTGACCCCCTAAAAGCAGGACATAAGGGTCCCAAGTCCTTAGGAGATTCCTTAGCCCCAAATATGCTCAATACTTGTGTTTTCTCTCGGATGAATAAACCAAACCAATAGAATTTCTCCCTTGGGAAATATAAGTAAGTGAGACAAGAAAAGATGGCTCTCTAGAACTTAGATTTTATCCTTAAAACTGCTGGGCTTGGGGTCCTCTAAGTCAAAGTGCATATTCCAGTCTTAGAAAAACTGGAACCAAGAGTACTCCTTGACTGAGGAGACAAACATCCCTACTGTCTCATTTCCTAATAAGTCCATGCACTAACACGTGACCAGCAAAGATAAGCATGTGCCTCTTATTCAACACTTGAACAAGATTCCATGAATAGGTCATTTATGTGCTCATATATGTGTATCAATCTAGTATTATATGAAACGTGTGTCACTGTGTGTCTAAAGCCAGCCAAGTGCTCTGAACTCAGCCAGCATTAATGAGACGTCTGTGGCTGGCATGACCTTGTCCTAGGTGCTGAGGACACCAATTACTCACATTAAATATTTAGTAAATGAATGAATAACTTTCCATAAGCACATCTTAGGTCACATTTAGATGTTACTCTGAACTTTACTCTGTAGAGCTCTCAGAAACTTGAGGGGTAAATAATTAGAGTCACATACTTTTACGAGAAAAGTAGTTGGTCATATGGAGATCATTCACTCTGATGTCCTGATTTTACAGATGGCAATTACCCATTAAAGGCAAAATATCCCAGAATAGGTATTTGATAACTTTAAGAAAGTTAGCTCTTCAATTCTGTCAGAATGAAAACAGTACAGAATAGTTCACGTTTCTTCACTATGGACAATTGGAAAAAAAAAATCTATTATACAAGAAATATCTTGGTGAATGTTTTCTTAAAGTCTAATGCCATGTAAGCAGGGGTGTTATCATGCTTATTACCAAACCAGAAAAAAAGTTGCTGTTTAACAATTCAGTTCAAAATAATTAGCCTCCAAGAGGCTGTGATTTAGAAATGCCACCCATAACTCCCATTAACTTTGAGCTTACAGTGCTTGTAGAAAAAAGGGGAAAGCATAGCATTGCCTTTTTAAATTAAATTTAGGGTGAACTCAAGAATTATTAGCCTCTCGTTGACCTAGATTTTCTCCTGAAATCATTCCCACAATTTGTTTATGACCATTTCACATCATTAACTTTTTTTTTCACATCATTAACTTTTATACTTTATTTATTTATGTACAGTAGGTATTGCCACAGCTTTTTCTTCCTTTCAGGGCTCCTCAGTTGTAGATTTCTAAAATTATTTTTGAATGGCTAATCATTTCCCAGTCACCATATTTCTTCCTAAGTCAGTCTTTGTCATTATCATTATGTACCTGGTTCTCCTAGTCTATTTACCTTCTCCTGGAGTTCCACTGTTGTTGTGCATACTTCCTGATTATTTCCCCAATGAGAGCCTTGCCACATACTAATAGCTAAGTCTAATTATCTACGGCCTCACTCTAGCTTTTCCAAAGAGACAGTTGCTTTTTTTTCACATCCAATATATGTTATACTAAGTACCACAGAAGAAAATCTAAATTGAAATCTGGACCTTACCTTGGGAGAATTATCAAATAAAACAATTCTGGGAAGACAAGATGCTAATATAAGATACAGAATGAGTGGGTGGGGGAAGAAGAGGGCCCACTGTCACTTTCCATAATACATACACTCTCTTTACCCAAATCTTGTGCTCCGACTGGGGTCTCTACTAATGTAGTTAATAGATATTTCCCCTCAGTGTGACAACTTCAACTTCTTTAAAATCATTTAAAAAAATTCCAGAACACAGAAAAGTATAGGAAAAAAACAGTTCCATTTACCAGATATCAAATTTTAAATTTTTCCATTACTGCTTATATTTATCTTCTACTGTGTAACAAATTACTATAAGCCTAGAGTCTTAAAATAATAGAAATGTATTATCTCACAATTTCTGTAAGTTATAAATCTGGTGCAGTGTGACCTAGTTCTCTACTCAGGTGTCTCAAAGCTGAATCAAGGTGTGGGCTGGACTGAGTCCTCATCTGGAGACTCTGGGTGAAGTAAAAATCTGTTTCCAAGCTCATTCTTATTGTTGCAACACTTCAGTTCCTTGTAGTTTCAGGACTGAAGTCCCTGATTACTTGCTGGCTGTCAGCCAGGGGCTGCTCTCAGCTCCTGGAGGGTGTCAGCATTCCTTGCCTTGTAGCACCTTCCTCATCAAGCCAGCACTGGCACAGAGCATCTTCCTTGTGCTTTTAATTTCTGACTCCTCTATCCCTGACCTCTAGACATAGATTTAAAGGGCTCATGGGATTAAGTCAGGCTCACCCAGATAATCTCCCTTTTTAAAAGTCGACCTGGGCCATTTAAGCTAATCTAATCATTGGGCATAAAATCTATCATATGCATAGTGTTGGGGATTGTGCAGGACATGTATGGCATCAGGGATCTTGGGCAGCATCTTAGAATTCTACCCACCACACTACTTCAGCAATTTCTTATTGGGTCAAAACTTGAGAGCTTCCCAAGTGAAATCTAAATTGCTCATCGTACATGGAGGGCAAGGAGAGCCCAAAGAAAGAGGCAGACCACTCCAGATTAATAAGCAAGGAACTTACATAGGGGCTTGTCGTGGGTGACTGCTAGACAAGTAGATCTCTGCACCTGTTACCAGAATTTTTAAAGTTTGTATATAGTCCTAAACTGGGTCCAATCACAAATACCATCCAAATGGTCTCAACAACACATTGCTCTCTCAAGCCGTCCTCCTTAAAAATGGCAACCACTGTGAGAATGGTGGGCAGAACATGTACTCCATGGACATAGGAGAGGGTGAGGAACCTCTGATGTCACAGATCCAACTCGTAGGTTAACCGGGGGTCAACCCTTCTTGATGAATCCTCCAACATTTCTTAAATAATGTACTACAAACATACAATAACATACTACATTGTAGTTGAAATAAATGAGAATTTCTATATGGAGCAACATGGATAAATCATAAAAAACAAATTTAAGTGGAAAAAGCAAGTTTAAAAGGATATGAATAGTGCAATGCCATTCATGTAAATTTTATAAATGCCTGTATATATATGACATGCATTATGCATGAGAGGTGAGTGGACCAAGGTGAGAATATTGGTAACTCTGGGGAAGAGAGGCAGAGATAGCAGAGTCTGGGTTTACTTGGTATTTAAGTGTTGCAGAACACACAACTTCTCTATCCCACATTCCAGTACATTTCCCAGAGCTCTCATCGGCTGCTGGATCCAAGTGAGCCCCTGCCTCACACCGTTTTTCTCTATGACTACCATTTCTAGAAGAAAGCTGCCTAGCTAACTCAGGAGGGGCAAGACACGGGAAGCCCAGTTATATTGGGTACTGATTATCCTGCCCTGGGATAGATGTCTTTTCAGCAGACCCTTCCACTGATATGTTTTTATTTTATTTCATTTTCATTTAGCAGTCTGAATAAGTCGAGGTTGATGCTATTCCCTTTTGGATAGATCTCATCCAGCTTCCTCCTGGCTTTGTTGCCACCTCCCTACTAATGACTCCAGCGATGGCAGATGCTTCTGTCTCCAGAGAGCTCCATCCCCTTAACATGGCTCTGGCAAAGCTCTTCTGAGAGTCTGCCTCCTCTCAGGACCCACCACTGCCTTTGATTTATTCAGAGGGATAGTGTTGAGCCCTTACTATCTGCCAAACTATCTGCCTTTCTTCTAGGGATTGAATACTGCATTTTTTAATTTATTTATTTATGGACCATAAGTAAAGTATATAATAGATACATATAGCATATTAGATAGTAATAGTGCTATAGAAAAAAATGGAAATAAGGAATAGAGTATATGTGTTGGGTGGTGGGTAAACTACAATATTCTTTGTTATCATTGCACCCATTTTTACAAAAGGAAAATGTTTTTCATTCTCCTCTCATATGTTATCAACCCTTTAAACCTAGAGACCATGTCTTCACTAATGTCACAATTATTTATGAAGCTTTCATTATCTACTAGGTAGTGAGGAATACAATAATGAATAGGTGTACAGGGGCCCTGTCCTCTCAGAGCCTAGAGTTTTGAAGGGAATGCTGGCATTAAGCAGATAATCTCAAGTGTAGTGAGTGGACACTTCACAAAGTCATGGTCGCATCAATGGGAGAGCTGGAATCCTAAAGTATTAGCAATAATATTTAAAGGTTGTTGGTAATTGAAAAGCAGAGTAATTCTAGAGACAACCACTTAGCCAGAAAAATCTGAATTATTTTGTATTTCATTTGCCTCGCTCAGATTATTAGAAAGGCATAAAGCACAGCAAAAGTTTAGAATCATCATTTTATATCATTTTGAAATATGATACACATCTGCACGCTCATTTGTTAAAATTAAATTACTCACTACTGCTACTGGCTGCCTAGGTGGGTGACTGGCATAATGTAAGCACTTAATAAATTTGTTGGATTAATTAATAAATAAAGTAGAATTCTATTTTAAAGGGTTACCTAATTTCATATTTTTGAAGGTAAGACCAGTATTGTTAAATATTCTTTCCATTGAATAAATAGTAGGAAAAATCATCTTTTCTAAATATGAGATAAGGTGCAGTATATGAATTCTATAAATGAGACATTAAATGGAAATATATAATAAAGTGCTTGATATTTAACAGGTCCTTAGTAAATATTAGTTCTCTTCCTTTTTTCCTGATTGGACATACTTAATATATCAAAAACATAATTTCTCTCACTTTATATTTTACCTCATTTTCCTTTAATTAAAATGATTTCTTTTCCTCTACGGGTTATAGTTTGCCGATTTTCTTTTTTTTTTTTAATCCCTTTATATGCTTTCCAAAACAAAGTCATCAAACTATAATAACCCATTTGCAAAACTGGGTAATTAACTTGGTTCATGTTTTCAAAATGATTTCTGGTATTCATGTCAATTTGCTTGTCTTATTCAAATTGAATTCAACTTTTATTCACAAAATGGTTATATAGAGGATTAGCCTAAAGCTTCAATTACTAGTAGTAGTAGAGGGAGCCAAATCAGCTACAATTAAAGAACACAGTAAAATTAAAAATACATAATTTTATGATTGAAGATTATTGTGCAGTTATTGGTATCTTCCACTTACAATTGGGGAACACACCGTTTTATTCAAGTACGCTCAGCAGTATGATTGAAGATTATTGTGCAGTTATTGGTATCTTCCACTTACAATTGGGGAACACACCGTTTTATTCAAGTACGCTCAGCAGGAATATCTGACCTAAAACTGAGGATTTTTACGTTGTGCAAAAAACATGGTATTTATGAGAAATATTGTTTTTCTGTGCACTTGTACAACTGATCAATCTAATAAGCAGTGGGAATAACTATCCCATTGGAAGAAACTTGTACTTCTTGATTACAACGTGGTGCTTCTGTTATATTTATATCAAGGCATCATCATCGTCATTCATGTTCCTATTTTCTGGCATTCAACATTTCCATTTTAAAATCCTATTCAGCCACTAATACTCCATTATGAAGAGTTCTATTGGCTAACATTGGTATTTATACTGCCAATAATCTCAGCAGCATATTTTCCATGTGATGATCAAATTTATTCCCTCTGAATGATGATACCCTTTGATGGCTCTATTCTGCCTGTTTTGCTATGGATTATTTCTATTATGCATAGTTACATCAGCAAGCAAATGCAAACACATTTTTAAGTCTCTTAGTAAATGCTCTTATTAATGAGGATTGCTACCATGTTTCTGCTCACAAACCTAGGCATTTTTACTGTCATGCACCTTAACTCACTACCTTATTTGTCATCTCTCAATATGGCACATTTTACTTGTAAAGAAATCATCCGAAATATTTAAAAACCATTATCTGTTATAAAAAGCAGTGACCCACTCTCAAAGTGTAATGTTTCAATAACAACAAATCAATTGCCTAAAATAAACTGCCTATTACTAGAATGGGATTGGAGAGATGAAGACAAAAAAGAGAGAAGAGATAATAACAAAAGCACATAAGGTGTTCTTATCAACTGTCTGTGGCTTAACTACCCCCCTTAACCATCACAGCATGGGGTGAGGGTTATTTGAGAAACATCTCATTTATTTTCTACAAAGTTAGAGGTTGGTCAGAGGGAATCTGTGAAAAGTGGGCAAAAACAGGGAAGATTTCACGTAAGGAAAAAGTTGACATTAAATTCAATTGTACTGACTTAGTAATCAACTACTAATCATCTATTCATGCTTTAGGAGGTTGAAACTAAAGCATGTAGTTGCAATTACCATATCTAGGAATTGTATGAAACACTAGAGATAAAATTATGAATAACCACTGGCATAATCATAATAATAATAACAAATGATATCATATATTGAAAGCTTCATAATCATCAAGCTCTTTGCCATGTCCCTTCCTTGCCTCTCAAAACCTCTCATACATCTAAGTAGATACCAAACCCAACTGCGTTTTGTCAGAGGGAACTAGGTTCTAGCTGTGTGATCCTATCTGTCCCTCAGTTTGCTCATCTGTGAAATGGGAATAATTATAGTGCCAAACTCATAGGGCTGTCACAATGATTAAATAACCAAACAAATAAATAAGGGCTTAGAACAGTGCCCAGCATAATGTAGGCACTAAGTTAGAGTTTAAGTGCTATGATGACATTGTATAAACTGCATAGGTTATAACATCATGTTCAATATGAACACAATTTTATTTACATATACACTCATAGCAGAAAGTTTATGCCCTAATATGTTAATACTAGTAATCACCAGATGGGGAGGCAGGGATAGAGTACAAGTTATAGCCAGTTTATTTTTCCATGTTTTTGGCATTTTCCAAATTTTATAAAATAAACATGAACTTTTTACTAATTAAAAATGAAAAAATTTAACAAAATAAACTGAAATTAGCAGTAATTTCTTTTCTTCCTTGAATCTGCAAATAAAGTTACCTTAAAAGAATATTCCTAAACATGAAGCAGTTTTGTAAGTTTCTTCAAATCACCTGCTCCCCTATTTGCCTGAGTTTATTTTTCTACCATAATATGTGAAATGACATTTTCCACATTATCAGTTATATTGTGGAATAAAATAATATGCATTTCCCAAGTAAAAATTTTCCTTCTGAAATTAATTTTGAAAATAAATATACACTTTTTATTATAACTCATTTCCCTTCAGGTAATGCAAAGATGAAGAAAGTTCTGTTATTTCATGCCTGCAAGATGAATATCTTAGCAACTATGGATATTCCGAGAATAACTGTAATAAGACAGAATGAAAAAGTGGGGCTGATAACATCTTTAGTTCACCTCTGAAGAACATGCCGAGCCAAGATGAGTTCATATCCAAGCTCTACTGAACTCACTGGAGCGCCCAAGAGACAAAATGAACCTAAATTCAACACACACATATTAACTCTTCGACCATATGTAAGGATTGATTTTCTCAACCCATACCACATTGCAAAGTACTGTTTCAGACTCTGCAGGGAATTGAAAGAGGTAGACAACCCAGATTCCACTTCCATGAAACCTGCAATCAACTTGGGAAAGTAGGATTAAAGTATTGAACAACAGACCTAGCAATGAGAAGCAGTAAGTACATGGTCAGTTTCCATGGAAGGGAAGTGGCTTTGAGAATTTACACAAAGTAGCCTTGTAATACATCCAATACTAGATCAATTAATTCCATGACACCAGATGAAACTTCTTGTCAATACATTATTCTCTTGTGTGTGTTGTATGTATATGGCTATTATATTGACCCATGCCTCTTCAAGAATTAGAACATTATTTTTCTATAAAATATATGATCTAAGTATTTGTGTTGAAAGCCAGTGAATGACAGCTTTCTTGGACAATTTCTCTTTCATAACACTATTTCAACACCCACTTTAGTAGATTAATTTTGGGTACACAGGTTCAATTCTCTCAACCTAAAAAGATGGAGCAGAATAAATTTTTCTTGTGAAATCTTTTATTGGAGTTGGCAGTACATAATCTGTGGAGGCATTTTTATTTGGCAATGCTCTCCAAACTTGTAATAATATAGCACGCTTTGTTTAGGAACTTAGAATGCATGATACACTTCTACTCAGATTAACTCATTTGATCCACAAAGAGGTTGTGTGGATGGGTATTATCCTATTATTCTGCAGTTTATAGTACGTGGCTCTAGGACATTACCAGACTTGCTTGCACTCACAGATTGAGACACAAAGCCAATTTTCAGGAATTTTGTCAGGATCATTGGGCAGAAAAACTAAAGGGTTACATTTATGGACATAATTAAAATTTTAACTTTTTAAGTTAAAAAAATAAGTCCCCAACTACCCTAAGTATATCTTGAAGTACAGATTATAATGGCACAGCGATTAAATGCTGAGACACCATTGTTTTAAAACTCCCCCAATTTTTCCTCAAGCTAATCTTAGTTTACTCCTAACCAATAAATTCTTTAAATACAAATTCAGACCTTGGATTCTACAAATTATTATAATTTTTATTGTGATTTTTGATTACGATTATTTGGAAAGCACTGGAAAACTCCAGGAGCTAAAAATATCTCTAACTCAAGATGTTTCACGTGATGTACTCCTTAACGAGAGAAAATTGTTAATAGCATTCCTACAACAGTAAGACTCAGCTGTTGACAACTTTTAAATGTCACATATTGCAAAGATATAGCGGTCATTATAGATAGTAAGCATCTAAGTACTGACCCTGATGATGGCCGATACATAAGTGGCTCATTCACTGTGCTCTTGGGGTCTCTGTGATGTCTTAACATATCCTCAGATGTTTCAGCCTCAGCAGAACTGGTACTATCACCCTAGAATCCATTGACTAGGCTGTGTTATCTCAAGGCTTCTGACCTTTGTACAAGCTGCTCCACCTACCTGCATATTCCTCCCCCTATGGTGATTGATAAATGCCTCATCCTTAAAATTTCAATTCAGACATTACCTTCCTCAAACCAAATCCTCACCATTGTAGCCTGGATTGCTGCTGCCCTTAACTGTTCCTGTGCAACCCTATAGATTCTTCTTTATTTATCCTGATTTTATTCATTTATTTACTCATTCACTTGTTCAGTATTTACCTAAATGTTTTCTCCATGCCAGTCACTGTCCTAAACACAGAAAACATAGTGGAGAACAAAAGAGAGAAGGCCATTGTCCTCCTAAAACTTATAGTCTAGTGGAAGAAGACATCAAATATATGATAAAAATAATGAATAAGATTATTAAAATTGTGATGGTTATTAAAGGGGAATAAAGGGTAATGGATTTGTGATAGAATACAAGTAGATGAGAAATTATATAAATGGTGTTATCAGGAAAGGCTATTCAAGAATAAATTTGAATTAAGATATGAAAAGTGAGATCCAGAAAGATATTTGAAAAACTGGGCTAAGAGCAATCCACTCAGAGCAGTCAAGAAGCATGAAAACTTTCAGCCAAGAATGGGCTTGGTATGGCTGAGGATCCAGAAAACCTCTGGATGGCTGAAGCTCAGAGAACAAGTGAGATGTGGTATGAAATGAGTATAAGGCACATGCGGTAGCTGAAATGTACAAGATCTACTGACATTTTAATTTTATTCTAAAAGAAATGGAAGATATTGAATTGTTTTAAAGAGGGAATGACAATTTTACTTGCTTAAAAAAAGTTATTTCAAGGGTTTCCCATTTAATTTTCCATACAGTCTAACAGATCGGATTATCAATCAGCTCCTTTTCTTTTCCTGTGTACCTCCTTCTCAGAGCCCTTCATCTCACAGCTCCATTCTCAATGTGTTGGCCTCCAGATCTAGTGCACAGTAATCACCCTGAGAATCTCTCTTCACTAACATCTTGGAAGTCAACTTGCCTCTCTTCTCTACTAAATACGGCTAATATATTTTTATTTTCAGTACCTCTTTCATGGAACCCTTGGCTACTCTTTCTGTGGTAGATTGTACAATTAGTCTACACCTATTTATTCTCTCCCCACCCTTGTCATAACTTCACTGCAGGAAATGTAGTTTCCTCTGCTCCACTACTTTGGGATTATTTTGGCCAATGGAATGTGAGCAGACATTATACCAGGTCCAAGCAAAAGTATTAAATGCACTGACATGGTTTGGTTCTTTTCAGTTCTAGGAAATTTTTCTTGCACTAGTTTTAAATTTTTCCTCACTAGTTTCTTCCCTTTTTCTATTCTCCTTTTCTGCAGCTCCTATTAGTGGCATCACTGATCTTCTGCATTGATTCTCTAGTTTTCTTAATTCTTTTCTTTTTCAACCTATTGTTTTTGTTTTCACTGGAGTATATATAATTGCTTTACAAAGTTGTGTTAGTTTCTACCTCACAGTGAAGTGAATCAGCCATAAGCATACACACGTCCCCCTACCTCTTGGACCTCCCTCCCTGCCTCCCACCCCACCCAACTAGGCCATCACAGAGCACCGAGCTGAGCTCTCTGTACTATGTAAGACCGGACACTATAAAACTCTTAGAGGAAAACATAAGAAAAACACTCGTTGACATAAATCACAGCAAGACCTTTTATGCCCCACCTCCTAGAGTAACAAAAATAAAAACAAAAATAAGTGAGTGGGACCTAATTAAACTTAAAAACTTTTGCACAGCAAAGGAAACCATAAATAAGATGAAAAGACAACCCAAAGAATGGGAGGAAATGTTTGCAAACGAAGCAACAGGCAAAGGATTAATCTCCCAAATATACAAACAGCTCATGCAGCTCAACCAATTGTTTTAGTTTTTTTCTACTTTCTGAGAATTCACTTAGTTATGCATTGCTATCCTTTTATTGACTTTAAATCTTGGTATAAATAACTGGGTAGAATGCATTGTCATTTACTGTGATTTTTAGGACTGGTGGAGAAATAGATTTGTGAGGGGGAGGGGAAGCGTTCTATTTCAGTATTAAGTTTGGCTACTCTTGGAGACAGTCATGGATGCAACAGTCTGGACTCATATACAAGGTCTTTCTTAGCAAAAGACATTAATTTGGCTATTATAAGCATATAAGCATGGTAGTTAAAGCTAAGAGAATGGATGAGGTCATTGAAAGAGAGAATATGACTAGGGAAAAGTTCTACAACCAAGCCACTAGAAGCTACAGCAATTAGAGGATTATGAGATAACAAGAAACTGAGAAGGAAATCCAAGTGAGATAGGAGTGAGTGTTGCAGGAATCAAAAGATGTACTTGTGAATGATAACAAATCAGAGACTAGTCTACCGCATTGGACAAATGGATGCCAGCGATGCCCTGTACACGAGGAGTTTCAGTGGAGTAGCTGGTAAGGAAGCAAGACTTAATAGGGTTGAGGAACAAAAGACAACTCCTTAGAGAAAGTTTTGTGAAGGAGAATAAACAACCAGAATGTGTCTCACAAAGACTTGGGCTTCCCTGGTGGCGCAGTGGTTAAAAATTCACCTGCCAATGCAGGGGACACAGGTTCGAGCCCTGGTCAGGGAAGATCCCACATGCTGTGAAGCAACAAAGCCCGTGTGCCGCAACTACTGAGCCTGCCCTCTAGAGCCCGCGAGCCACAACTACTGAAGCCCACATGCCTAGAGCCCGTGCTCCGTGGCAAGAGAAGCCACCACAATGAGAAGTCCGTGCACCACAATGAAGAGTAGCCCCCCTCGCTGCAACTAGAGAAAGCCCACGCACAGCAACAAAGACCCAACACAGCCAAAAATAAATAAATGAATAAATTTATTTTTTTTAAATCTATCATTAAAAAAATAAAAAAGAAAATGAGATATATATAGATAGATAGATAGATTCTCAAAGTTCTCCCTGGATAAAGAGTAACAACTTTCCAGTGGGGAAATCTAGCAGATATTGCCATACCAAACAAAGTTAGCATCAAAGTTAGCATCACCAATTAATAAAACAAAGTGACATCATACCTCTCCTGATGTGCTGCAGTGAGAAGATCATAATTTCTGCATCCTTCCTGTAAAAAGACATCACTTCTGTGGTATTCCTGCCAAAAATGCATTACCTGAATCTAATCGTGATGAAGTATCAGACAATCCTAAATTGAAGGGCTTTGAGTTTGCTCCTCAACTGGCCTGTACTTTGAAAAACGTCAATGTCATGAGGATAAAGGCTGAGAGAACTGTTCCAGAACAAAGGAAATGAAAGATACATGACAACTAAAGGCAGTATGTGGTCATGAAATTGCTCCTCCTGAATCCAAAAACATGATTAATTGCTGTAAAGAACATTACAGAAACTGCTGACAAAATTTAAATATGCTCTATGTATTAGATAATAGTAGCATACCAATGTTACATTTATTGAATTTGGTTTAATTGCATTTGGGCTTATGTAAGAAAAACTATTTTTTCTTTCAAACTACTGAACTACTTAGAGGTAAAGTGTCATGCAATTTACACCTCATATCTAGGTGATTTAATAGTAATAACAATAATAATAGTTATCTATATAAAGGGAAAGAACAAATATGATAAATCACAAATCGAGGTCAAAAGTATCAAGAAATGTACTTTTCTTGTAAATTTTTTGTTTGATTTTTTTTCAAAATAAAAAGTGAAAAAATTTTAAATTGATCTTGTTATAATATGACTTTTCTGATGGTTTCTCTTAAACCCCTACAGTAGTTTCCATTGCTGTTAGAATAAAAACAATTTCCTAAAAGACCCTGACCACCACTCCAGCCTTCCCCCAAGCAAATCTTGTGATCATACTGGTTTTCTTTCATTTTCAAGAGAACACCGAGGTCTGTAATGTCCACAGATGCTCTTCTTCTACTGGTATAGGTGGTTTTCTATCTCTCTATCCATCCATCTATCTATCTTCTATCTCTATGTCTTCCTTTACTTTCTTTGCTTTTGTCTATTCTATAAAGCTCCCAGATTAATAAATGTGAGCTCCTTAGAGAAGTGTTCTGTGACTACTCCACCCCATCCTCAGTTTTCTCTGAGTTCCTTACCTATTTCCTTCATAGCACTTTTAAAACTAACAGTTATTCTATTTAATCATCTCTTTACTGGTGTGTCAGTCATTTCCATTTGAATTCACCTTTATGGTTCAGTATATCAGGAACCATGATCACCTTGTTTTACTCCCTTTTCCAGACGAAGAAATAGAGGGGTTAAATAATTTGTCCAAAAGCACACAGCTAATAAGTGCTGGAGCCAGGATTTTTACCTTCATTATGTATCAAGCTGATTTTAATGAAATAAAAAGGGAAATTTAAAGAAAGTAAATAATGTGAATAAATTAGTCAGTTGCTGATACTACAAATTGCAAAATAGGATGGATAAGTTACATAAGTGCATACTTTTCCAGTGGTTGGGGCAGGGTTGATTTTGGTGGGTAGTACATGAGGAATGGAAGTTATATAATATTTTAGGTGTTAAAAAAACATTAAAATGAAAGACTTAGCATCTAATCATTTGGCAAGTCAGATCCTTATTATAATAGCATGTCTAATATTGGTCATCAGCCTTTAAAGGATTCTAGAACAACTGGAGAGAGTCCAAGAAATAGAAACAGAAGTAATGAAACAGGCAAAAAAAATCTGGTATAATAAAGCACTAAAATTACTTGCTAAATGAATACACAAATTAATGAATGAAATTGGCTTTTCACTGCAACAAAAAATACTAAAGGGTGACCTAATTACAATCTTCAAGGATGAAATGGAGTTGTTCTCTGCATCTGTGAGGATTTTTAGGAGGCCCTAAAAATCTTAAGATTTTAAGAATAATTTCTTTATTATCAAAATGACATGATAGTGACATAGAGGGTCAGGTAAAGGGTGGACATTCATAAGTGACAAAGAAAAGAATAGAAAATGATTTGTTATAAATGACTTGGGCTTTTGGAGTCAGAATGCATGGGATCTAGACAATAACTCCCACTGTGACCCCCTCCACCTCTACTATTCTTTAATTCCTGGTACAAAAACTAAACCTTAGAATCACAAGGCTGGAAAGAATCTTAAAGGAACATTTACCCAGGAAGTTCTCATGTCTTGTCTTTCCATTTTGGTAATACAGTAAGGATCTCGGTTCTTCTCTCCTATTTCTCTCTCTCTCTCTCAAATCAGATCAGTGTTTTTATTACTTACTTACTAAAGCTAAAAAGGACTAAAATAAGAAAAAAGTAAAAAACACCATAAGTATCATAAAAATTGCTGAAGATTAGCCTAAAAAGGAGAAGGAATATAATCAAAGAGAAAGAAAAGAAAACACACTATAAATTGAATTCATTTCTTTCCCACTAATCACTTTTTGGGGGATATGTCTACCCATTCTTGGGACCACCTTACTCAAAGACACTCTGGTTTAATCCATTCACTGTCTTTAAAAAAAAGAGAACAACACATTAAGATATTGCATGAATATATCAAAATGGTCTAATGCCCCAGCATTTTGATGACACAATATATTGGTTTGAATCATGAAGTACCATTTTAGGAAACTCATAGTAAAGAAAACTCATAGGTACATGTCCCATCTAGATGTTGTTTTATAAATGGTTTGCATAAAATAAATAGCATCATAAAATTCAACATGACTTTTGCACAAAGAAGCAGTCTTAAATTCAGGGAAAAAAAAAAAAGAGCAGAAAACCTTTGCACCTTCACAGCAATGGAGCTTAGGAATTCACATACCTCTTCCTTCACCTTCTCCAACCCATCTCATAATTTCTCATACAGAATAAGCTTTAAACAAACTGTATCTGCAATCCTCACTGATATTATTATAACTTGGAGTTTGAAGTTAGGCATCGTGAGTTTAAATAGGAGCTCTGCCTTTATTTTGTGTCTTTATTTTTTCATAATGTACTTTGTCTTTTTAAATCCCATCCCTGCCTCAACTTATTTTCTCTTTCTTCATTTTTATTACTTAAAAAATATAAACATTATCATTGGTAATTTTCTAGTCTACTATTTTGAGACAAGATGAGGAGTAAAAAAAAAAAAAATACACATTTACATGCATATATGTAGCCTGAATTTTCCTTTACCACAGGAGTTTTTGAGTATATGATCTCAGATGAAGAGTTAAAAGCAAATCAAGGTCAGGTCCATTGGTAACTTTTAGACCACTAATTCCCAGGATCTCATACTTTCTCCTACAGCTCCATAAATTCTCCAAGGTAGTCTTACCCAATTCATTGATAATGTGGCCTGTGCAGTTCCCAAATCCACCACACAGTCCATAGAGACCCTTCAGGTCTATACTCTGCCCCTTCATTGCCATGGCTCTCTGCCACCCAAGGGTTTAACTTTCAACCTCATGGTACTTGACAGCTTTGAAGTCTTCTGAAAAGTAAGAAGTTGAATGGCTCTTAATCCCTGAGAACATCAATCTATGAGGATCTCAGTGCTGAGTTATTTGCCCCCATCATTGCTATGAAATTAGTCCCCCCCCCACATATATTCATGTCATCCTGAATATGATGATGGATGGATTGAAATATCATCAGATTCTCTATAACCACAACTACAATTTCCTTCCAGCATTGAGACCTTCTTGCTGAATCCAGTTTGCCATGTACCAGCTCTTTGTTGACTTAAAGCAAACTCTCAAGCAGGGAAACTTGTCATTCTGCATTTTAATATGGTTTTTGTGTGCTTCACAGGCACCCCCCCCACAACACTACTAAAATCACCCAACTTTACAAGATGTATCCACATGTACCTGAATTCTGATTAGGGACATACATTTAGAGTTTTTGTTCAGTTTTGTGTTTTTCCTCCAGTGATATATCTATCCATATAAATTAACAGATACAACCAGGTGTTTGGTGAGGGGCTAGGGCAGAGGATTACTCTACTCCAGAAATTAAGTGTGGATGTATCTAAATCTCAGCCCCATCCCAATTTAGATCTGTGCTACAGAAACATGGGCTGAGAATTGATAATGGATATACAATGCTGGGCATTATAGCTAACATGTAGTGGTTATTCGATGCATCTGATTTTCTTTTCTTTGCTTCTAGGAGGCAAAGCTACTTCGACTCATAAGGTACCTTTTCTGATTTTTACGGTTTCTTCAGTGACCTTTATCATATTGCTATGCTCAAAGATAGTCAATAGTTGTTTACTGAGTAAACAAAAATAAAGCTTCAGTAAAAGAGATAAACAATATTTAAGAAAAGGACAAATAAAATTACAACTGCCTGAAAATCCCACCATTTGTCGTGTGTCTCATTTTCTAAGAGGTATAATGAAAACATCAAGATAATGGTCTGAGATTCCCTATTTTTCACGAAATATTGGGTCAATTAGATGAATATAAAAAAAACTTCAAAGCTATAGTTGAAGCAATGGCTTCCAAAGCCTGATCAAAACTTAGAGATAGATAATACACTTTGCAAACAATGACTGACATTGTGATTAAAAAGGTGAAATTGTCTATTACATTAAAACATCTACCACAATATATTAAGATTTTAAAAAACCTGTAAGCTCTATTTGAACTTAAAAAGTGAATTTGATTCTTCTTCCTTCACCAAATGAAACATATTTACTTTGAAATAACATATTTTTTCATTTTAAATTATCCAGAAAGGCAAGATATAACTCTGGCATATTGTCATTACGCGTGCCCAAATAACTTTGTCTTGTAAGAAATGTCATTTTCAAAGTAACGATTATAAAAGATGAAGAGATTTAATATTTCCCCCTCAAAATTGGTTTAAATATGCTGGTTTTTCATTCAGACTTTGATATGTTTATATCAAGTTTCATATGTGACCATGATCTCTTCATCCAGGTTAATCACATTCCCACAATCACAGTAAATTTCATCAATCTTCTAGAGAAGGAGGAATGTAATAAATATTATGACAACAGGAAAATTTCTTAATATTTTTAGTAACCATACTCAGGCTGACACTCTGGTGACTTTGGGTCTCAGGCTTCTTATCGGCCTAAAGTAGTATCTGAATGATCTGATTTATATGCTGTCATTGCATGTTCAGATTAATCTACAGAGTATATACTCCTAATTGCATGACGAGGTTTGAAATTGTAGAGTTATACAGAGAAACCAAGTTATCATGTTTAGAGAACATCTATGTGTTTATTGATAATGATTGCTGGCTTATGGTACTCCATCTCAACATGAATATTGCTTATTATTCAATGGAGTCAAATATTTTTGGAGGCATATTTCACATTGATTTTTCCTTTTTTGTAATCCTTCAGGAAACTCCAGTGTTACAGTGGTATTTTAGTCTTTTTTTTAAGCTATCTAAAATTTACACAATTATTTCTATTCAATGTCAAATACTATTATGAATTAATCCAAGATGGTTAGTATGATTCCTGACAACGGCAGTTTCTAAAAGGTAGCAGAGAGCTAGTGATTAGGCCTTTTTGAATGAGTAGTTCTTGGTGCTAGTTAACAACCTTCTTTTACTAAAACTCTTGTATAACCTCCTTCCATAATCCTGTACCCTGGAATGAATGATATATTGGATGCCAAGTCCCCTACTCAGGAGAAAACTAGATATTGGTCCTTGAACAGGCTTAGTTACTTTTTAAATATTTTCAAGACTTTGAATTATGGTGGTCTAGATTTCTCTTCCTCTTTTTTTTTTTTTTTTTTTTTTTTGTCTAATGATCTTTTATGCCAAGAGCCTTTCTCACTAACCTCCTATACCTAAGTGATTTATATACTTGCCCTGAAAGGAGGTATTTAACACCAGTTTCTACATAGAAGGCAAAAGTGCTGTTTGTTTTCTGCTAGTCTGCCTGGTGTCTAATATCCAACGTCTATGACAAGTAGATAAGCAAATGAGATTAAGGACTATATGTCACTAACCTTTATGCTTGAAAACCTTTATATTTTCAAGGATAAAAAAGGCAGTAAAAACAGAAACAAGTCAATGAAGCAATGTCCTCATATAAATTATATTCACAAAAAGAATAAATTAGTTTTAAATTTAAAATGATCACTATTGTAGACCTTAAAAATAAATTCTATATACCTATAAAAATATTACTTTCCTCAAACTAAGAATTCACATTTATTTTCCATAAAGGCAAAGATATATTTGAGCTATTTTAAAATAATAATTGACATAGGGCATTATCAAAAAATTAATGTCTGATTTTTATTTCTTTTTGCAGAAAAGTAACTAAAAATGATTTTCTGCTACTTTTACCTAAGCTATTAAAAGAATTTAGTTGTGTTTTCATATTTAAAATCACATTTTAAATATTACAACCTTTGACTAAGAACCAGTTTCAGGATCAAGTATAGCTGTGTTTTTTGAGCTCTAAATTCTTCTTGTTTCATTGTTATTCCTTATCCATAACCCTATAAGTAAATAAGGGATAATTATAGAACAAGAAAATATATTTGTGTAAGATTTATGCATGAGGCAATCAGAGAATGGAAGGGCAGGGAAACAAGACTTTTTGTTTAGACTATATTCAACATTCGACATTTATTCATTTATTTTGTACTGAAATGTTTACCCCATTAGACAAAGTGCTACACTCTAAAGATTTCAGAGTGGATGACAGATTGAGTCTGCAGGCTTACAGTAAGCTTACAAAACATCAAAATACAATGTGCCTAATGATGTAAAGATCTGTGCTTAAAGTGATGTGGAAACAGTGGATAGAGCCATACACATTTTAAAGGAAAGACTTCATAAAGAAGGGAGGCCTTGAGATGATTTTTTAAGTAAGTTTTGTTGGTTTTTTAAGTTATAAAAATAGTCAAAGCTTGTTATAAAGTTGGAAAATATAAAAATATAAGAAGAAATAAGAAAATAAAATCTTTGTTAACTGATGTTTTTCACCATTTGTTTTTAATGCAAAAAGGCTTTATTTTTATATAGCAAAATTTATATATAAAATGCTTTAAAATAAAACCAGGCCATAAGTAAGTTTTCATCTTATCATATAGTTTTATAAACATCATTTTTTCAGAAACCATTTTTTATCAAACAGCAATTCACACAGGTCATACAAAATACCAAAAAGCATATTGGTAAAATTAAAATCATCTGAAGTCTTTCCAATGTTACAATGATCTGTTCTTTACTGTTTTTGTTTTGTACATTTAATATGGCATGTTGTACCATAATTTACATAAAATCCCCCCATAATTGCTGAGTTTCCAATATTTGAGTATTTTTTTAAGATATAGTTGACTTACAATATTGTGTTAGTCTCCGAAGATTTGGTTATACATATATATATATATATATACATATATATATATATACATATATATATATATATATATATATGTATATCCATATTCTTTTCCACTCTAGTTTATTACATGATATTGAATATAGTTTCCTGTGCTATACAGTAAATTCTTGTTGTTCATCTATTTTATATATGGTAGTGTACGTCTGTTATTCCCCTACTCCCAATTTATCCCTCTTCACCCCCTTCCCGTTTGGTAACTATAAGTTTGTTTTCTATGTCTGTAAGTCGGTTCCTGTTTTGCAGATAAGTTCATTTGTACTATTTTTTTAGAATCCACATATATATGATATCGTATAATATTTGTCTTTCTCTGTCTGACTTACTTCAGTTAGTATGATAATCTCTTAAGTCCACCCCTGTTGCTGCAAATGGCATGATTTCACTTTTTTATAGCTGAGTAATTTTTCATTGTGTGTGTGTGTATATATATATATATCCATTTATCTGTGTATCCATTCATCAGTTGATGGACACTTAGGTTGCTTCCATGTCTTGGCTATTGTAAATAGTGCCTCTATGAACACTGGAGTACATGTATCTTTTCAAATTACAGCTTTCGTCTTTTCCAGATAGTTGGCTATTTTAAATAATTCAGAGGAGAACATTTTTGTTCAGAATTATTTTTCACATTTGGGATAATTTCTTAGGAATATATTCTAAAGTGTAGAAACACTGGGTCACAAGGAAACTAGTTCATGCAGGATAAATAGAACTGTGATTGGATTTGGGTATAGGGATGAGAAGAGGAATGTATACCTCCCAGGGAGAGGAAAAAACATGCCCAAATGATGGAGGTGCTGATCTCTATCTGCCAAAGAAGACTGATTGGGCTAGTGTACAGCTCCATCTTTTATTGAAGCTCTCAGAATGAGACCTCTTTCAGCATCAAAAGTTGTTTCATTCAGTGCAGGTATTTAAGGTCATATTACAGGAGTTGGGAACCTCTGCATTTTGTAAAGACAATAGCACTGTAATTGCTGATAGTTATCAGTAATCCAAGCTGCTGAAAATGACCTATAAGATCAGTTGCAGTAATACGGATACATAAAAGAGTTCTGATTATAGAAGGCAAGAATTTTCTCCACCGCCTCAAATGATGAATAGTCAGATTGCCTAATTAAGGTCACAGAAAATGATATAATTTCTAAGGTCTCGCCAACTCTAAAATTCTGTGTGGTAATAATATCATCTAATGGTTCCCCCACTATAATTCTGCTGGACACTTGACTAACATAATTACTTCTACCTCAAATTCTTTTGTGAAGTGAGGCTGAGTACATAGAGGTGATAGATAGATAGATAGATAGAGAGAGAGAGAGAGAGAGAGAGAGAGAGAGAGATGATAAATAGATGATAGGTAGATAGATGGGCAAGCCAATAAATAGACTGGGTTTTTAAAATATTCCTGATAATATATATTTCTTCTAAAGAAAATGGAAATTGTTAGAACAACTGATTCAGAGCACCAGTATAAAAATTCTAATATCGTGCTGTTTTTCTATCCTTTTGACTTTTATGCGAATTGGTATCTTATAAGAAGCCCACAGCTGTGATAAAGAATCCACTCAATTATTTTTATGAAGTTCACAGTTTATTTGCTAAATGACAGAGTGGGGAATAGTGACTACATTGAAGCAAATAGTATTCATCTTACTCTGTAGACCATTCTTCCCATTTACCCTAGCACAGATTTGTATTAAGGAGTTTAATGAACAGAAGCTACTATATATAGCATATAGTTGTCAGGGAGTACAGACTGCATATGGACGCTGAGAATTACCAGGCAGCCTCAATCTTTAAATGCCCTCAAAGGAACCCTGTCATTTAAGTTTCTCAGTTTCCAAGATTCCCTGCAATTCCAGTGAATAGACTAATTAAGACTTTCCTGAAACCCATTCTCTTAGAGTGTTCTGATACACTAGTTTCTACAGAAATAGTGACCATTTACCCTGACCAATACAGTTCAATTGCCCCAGGATAATTATTATTAGTGCCCAGTGTCACTAAAAAGGATTAGATGACAAATTACATATTACCCTGCATGTAAAAGATTCTCAAAAATAGTTAGGGAGGAAGTTGTGCAAGATGATGGACTGAGAGAAATGTGGGAACCACCTCTATTCACTCTATACATAGAAAAATGCTCAGTAAAATGTGTTTAAAGAATTAAAATGCATAGCTGAGCTCAAAGCAAGAAAGCAAAATATGTCCTAGAGCCAGATATAAACCTAAGAACTGGTATATTGATGCCTGCTTGGGATGGGGTTTGGTACCAGAGAGCTAGGATGGCGTCTTTCACTGAAATGAAACCTTTCTATCAGGTGATGTAGATCTTTGGCACACAGGTCATGTGTGGAAGCAAGGTGTGACATAGCAGTTTAAGGATGCAGGCATCTGTGCCACATTTACAATGCTCATGTGGAAAAGAAAACCCAGGACATAAATGTCAAACCTTGTTTGTATCTAATGACTTCATGCACCCAGACAGAGGCAACTCTGAAACTGCCAACAACAGGAGCTCACAAGAGCTCAAAGGAAATTTTCAAATGTCATTTTCAGAGGATAAATTTTCATAGAAATTGAGGCCATAGACAAATGTCACAAAAATTTGAGCAAGTCCAACACCAAGAAAGATTGATTAGAAACCCAATAAAGAAGATAACTGAACTGAGAAACTCAAATGAGGAATTTGAAAGAATCTTTATAACTATGTGTTAACTGTTCAGTGAGATAAAGTAATGCCAAACACAAAACAAGAGGAGATTATAATACAGAAACAATCAGGTGTGAAAGAAAAAAAAAAAAAGTATAACTCAGAAATTCAAAACAAAGTTGTGGACGATTTTTAAAAATCAACAAAAAGGATTAAAAAATTGATTAGATATGGCCAAAGAGATAATTAATGAATTGAAGACAGAGAGTATAAACTTCAGATTTCTTTCCAGTGGAACTTGGAAAAGTGTAGAAGTAACAGAGGATTCAGAGTAAAACGGATTTGAATTTGAATCTTGACTTCATTACTCATTACCTTTGACTTTCAGAAAGTCACAATCTGTATTTCAGTTTCCTCTTTTATGGAGGGAACAGTGTTTTTATAATGATTAAGTGAAATATGTGGAACCATACAATGCACGGCCTGGCACCTACTAGCTACTCAAAAAGTTTTGTTTTGTTTCCTTTTTGTAGCAACTGTTTGCTGGACTCTTTTCTAAATACTGACAAATAAGACACTTACAATATAATGAGTGTTTATTATGTACACTGTTCCTTATGTGCATTTACCTAATAATAATTAAACCCTATGATTTTGTATGATAGATAAATCCAGATTATAGAATAAAAAAGTGAAACTGACAAAATAATGTATATGTCCCAGGTCATGGTAAATAGCAGAGACAGATATTTGATGTAGGACTATTACATATCAAACCTCACTTTATTGACCCCTGACTCTTTTACCTTTGTCTTGTAGAAACCAACAAAGACTATCAGTCAATCAATCAATTAATTTCCCTTGGTATAGCCTGGGCAGAGAGAGGTTCCCAAGAGGTTTCTAGCAAGTTGCAGAGGCTCTAAAACCGGCTAGTGCTTAAGACCAGATTTTATAAATTCTACCAGTTTTTCTGTGTTACATCACTAACTTACCTCACCTCCCTTTAGAGACATATAGGTTGAGATATAAATGTTAAGGGATAGCTTCAATTAAAGGTGGATTTCTTCTTTATTACCAAAGAATAAAGTAGTGTGTTGGACATATCATTTGTTGATTATATCTCAGTTTCATGGCTCTTTTTATACATATGGTAAGAAGGTATTTTATATTTTATGTTCAAAAAAGATATCATTTTGGTCTTCCCTGGTGGCACAGTGGTTAAGACTCTGCCTGCCGATGCAGGGGACACGGGTTCGTGCCCCGGTCCGGGAAGATCCCACATGCCGCGGAGCAGCTGGGCCCATGAGCCATGGCCGCTGAGCCTGCGTGTCCGGAGCCTGTGCTCCGCAACAGGAGAGGCCACAACAGCGAGAGGCCAGCGTATCACAAAAAAAAAAAAACAAAGATATCATTTTACAGAACAAAGTGAAATGGCACTTCATCACACCAGCTATTTTACAGAAAAATAGTCTTTGATTCTTTAATTTAAAAAAAAAAAAAAAAAAACGAGTCCCTAAGCACAATACTTTTTATGTAGCAGTTTCCAGGAAAGAAAAGGAGACATTTTAACTCAGTTTTTGAAAATCTGAAGGAAACCTAAGAAAGATAATAGAATGTGATCCATGAGAAAGCAAAAATCTATGTCTTCTTAGGCCCAAAGCCCTAACAGTGCTTGTTACATGATAGATTTATTTTTTAGTAGATTCAATAAACAGATGTTAAATTATCTCAAAGTAAGGTTTTGTTCAATTTGCTTGGAAGAGTTTTGAATAAGATTCTTCACAAAATATTCAAAACTGACATATGATCTTCTCTTCTAATTTTACTATTACTTCCTAGTAATACTGGAATATATATTCTATCTATATTATATATAGTTCTGATATTTAAATTGTCAATTCGTTTTGCCAGATAACTATAGCATGAGTGAGTGTTTGGAATGATTTACAAACATCATCTTAATTTCAATAGTAATATTTATGTATCTACTATTCATTGCTTTCAAAGGGAGCGCTAGATTGAGAACTTTAGATAAATGAGAAAATTATTTTCATAACTTTCTTTAATAATTGATCAAAATTGACTCTCCTATCATAAGCATGCTCAAGATTTGTTTATAGTATTTTTCAGGAGGGGTGGGGGAGTTTACCCTGACACAAGTATAAAACATCAGTTGAAACTGGAAAATATGATCATTTGGTATAGGCTTTATGCTTCTAATTCTGGATATTAGCTTTCATGATTCATTTACTTCATCAATGAATAAATATTTAATGAGTATCAACTGTATGTGTAGCAATGAGCCAAGCACTAGAAATGCATCTTGGATAAGACCTGGTCCCTGTTCTTAGAAGTTTACTGTTGACTGTGAGACAAATAAGGAAACAAGTCATTACAACACAATGTGATCAGCGCTGTTACGGTATTTAGCACAGAATGCGGTGGGAGTGCAGGAGGGACAAGACCCACGAAGACATCCTAACAGTGGTGACAGTTAAATCTAGAAGGACACCTAGGAGATAAACAATGGGAACAGATGAGGGTAAAGATATCCCAGGAGAATGAAGCTGCTTGTACTTTTAAAAAGGAGCAAAAGACACATACATGTGGAAGTTCAATGATGGCTGGGGCGCAGCTTTGATGGGAACTCAAGAGGGCAGCACGAGCTATGTTAGGAAGAGCCTTTTCATGACACTACTGAGAATTTTACTGTCACATTCTCAGGGCAAAGAGGAAACACTCAATATGTTAGGTGAGTATGATGGTCAGTTTTATGTATCAATTTGGCTGGTCTGTAGTTCCCATTTACCCAATCAAACACTAATCTATGTGTTGTGAAGGTATTTTGTCCATATGATTAAAGTCTATAATCAATTTATTGTAAATTAGAAAGATTAGCCTAGGTAATCCAGGTGGACCAGCTTCAATCAGTCGAAAGGCCTTAGGAGCAGAACTGAGGCTTCCCCAAACAAGAAAAAGTTCTACCTTTGGACAAGAGCTTCAGTGAGTGCCTCAGTAAACCTGGGTTTAGTGTAAAGACAGCAGGAAGCTTAGGGGGGTGGAATGAATTGGAAGATGGGCTTGACATATATACACTATTGATACTATGTATAAAATAGATAACTAATGAGAACCTACTGTATAGCACAGGGAACTCTACACAGTGCTCTACAGTGACCTAAATGGGAAGGAAATCCAAGAAAGAGGGGATAGATGTATACGTATAGCAGATTCACTTTGCTGTACAGCAGAAACTAACACAACATTGTAAAGCAGTTATACTCCAATAAAAATTAAAAAAAAAAAAAAAGACAGCAGGAAGCAAGAAAAAACAGGAAACAGCTCAGCCATGGACAGACTCAGGGAGAGTTGGAAAAGTTTTCTGTGTGCAACATAACTCGGGCACCCTGATTTTCTTAACACACCCCTCCCCCAATAGCAGGCGTCCCCTGCTGCTCATTCTAGCGTTCTGCCATAATGATGACCTAGTCACTGGCATTGCTTCTGATGTTATGACTACCTCTCATATTAAACTCTTCAAGAGAACATCACCAATGAAGGTAATGGTCTTTCAGGGAAACTAAAGTCTTTCATATTCCTGACTTCCCCTCATGTCAGCCCCCCTTATTCTAGCCCCTCTCATGCTACAGCCAGGAGGAAGAGTAGGAACCTGATGGTCATATTTGAGAACAAAGGTTGGCCTACACTTTCGATGACTGAAACTTTTAAAGAAGTAATAGATTAGCTTAATTTGGTGTGGCCCATAATTGTCCTCAATGCATGGGACCGATAACAGCATGGCCAGCTCTCTCTCTCTCTCTCTCTCTCTTTATTTAATCATCTAGCTTTTTGCCTCTACTCTGCTTGAACAGTAAGAGATCTAGAATTTTTCATAACCTAAGGTTTTTTTTCTTCATGCTACTTTTGAAAGGCTGCTCCTCTCCTATGTGACCACCATGCTTGAGCTACTGAATTAACTTATGAAGGTCCAGATTCTTGGGCCAGGGGTAGTATGGACATTGAAACCAGCATGCTTTCTTCTATAATATGTACACAATTGAGCAATCACTATGTCGCAGGCATTAGAAATCCAAGCAAGAACTTCCGGGAAGATGGCGGAAGAGTAAGACGCAGAGATCACCTTCCTCCCCACAGATACTCCAGAAATACATCTACACGTGGAACAACTCCTACAGAACACCTACTGAATGCTGGCAGAAGACCTCAGACCTCCCAAAAGACAAGAAACTCCCCACGTACCTGGGTAGGGCAAAAGAAAAAAGAATAAACAGAGACAAA
>NW_006795956.1:1501175-1502148 GCF_000442215.2 Lipotes vexillifer | reverse complement strand
TTTCATTTCTGCAATGAATGCCGCAAGAGGAAAAATGGTTCTTAAACATAAAAATGGCAGGGAAATGTTGCACAGCCTTATATTAAACACAGATTGGGTTTGGTTACTCTGTGGGAATAATTTAGCACGGGGTAAATTAAGTGATCGCATGAGGAGTTCATATTCATAACAGCCTAATTCACAACCCAAACTTCCACAGATCTTACCTCCTACAGCTTATTATAGTTCAATTTACTTTCAGATCTTAAGGTCTCCCACTTTAGAGACTGAAATTCTTCAGAATTTCCTGTGATATTTTTCCTAGTGTTAAGGGAAGGAAAATGATATTTGGGGTTATATAATATACAAAGTTGAATTCTAAAATAAACAGAGGTCTTAAGATATGAGGCCAGGAGTGAACAGGGGTTAAGAATACATATCGGGCATAATTAATGTCGATTATAACTAGTTTCATAAAACAAGTGTTAAAACTGTTTTAATGCTGGGAAAACTGGACAGCTAAATGTAAAAGAGTGAAATTAAAACATTAAAAAAAAAACAACTCAGGGGTAAGATGGCGTGAGAGTAAGACGCGGAGATCACCTTACTCCCCATAGATACATCCAGAAATACATCTACACGTGGAACAACTCCTACAGAACACCTACTGAACGCTGGCAGAAGACCTCAGACCTCCCAAAAGGCAAGAAACCCCCCACATACCTGGGTAGGGCAAAAGAAAAAACAATAAACAGAGACAAAAGGATAGGGACGGGACCCGCACCAGTGGGAGGGAGCCGTGAAGGAGGAAAAGTGTCCACACACTAGGAGCCCCTTCGTGGGCGGAGACTGCGGGTGGCAGAGGGGGGGAGCTTCGGAGCCGCGGGGGAGAGCGCAGCAACAGGGGTGCGGGGGGCAAAGCGGAGAGATTCCCGAACAGAGGATCAGGGCCGACCGGCACTCACCAGGCCGAGAGGCTTGTCTGCTCACCCGC
>NW_006795956.1:1484066-1501147 GCF_000442215.2 Lipotes vexillifer | reverse complement strand
AGAGGACTGGGGTTGGCGGCGTGAACACAGCCTGCAGGGGGTTAGTGCGCCACGGCTGGCCGGGAGGGAGTCCGGGGAAAAGTCTGGAGCTGCCGAGGAGGCAAGAGACTTTTTCTTCCCGCTTTGTTTCCTGGTGCGCGAGGAGAGGGGATTAAGCGCGCTGCTTAAAGGAGCTCCAGAGACGGGCACGAGCCGCGGCTAAAAGCGCGGACCCCAGAGACGGGCATGAGACACTAAGGCTGCTGCTGCCGCCACCACGAAGCCTGTGTGCGAGCACAGGTCACTCTCCACACCAGCCTTCCGGGGAGCCTGTGCAGCCCGCCACTGCCAGGGTCCCGGGATCCAGGGACAGCTTCCCCAGGAGAACGCACTGCGCGCCTCAGGCCGGTGCAACGTCACGGTGGTGTCAGCCGCCGCAGGCCCGCCCCGCACTCCGTGCCCCTCCCTCCCCCGCGGCCTGAGTGAGCCAGAGCCCACGAAGCAGCTGCTCCTTTAACCCCGGCCTGTCTGAACGAAGAACGCCCTCTGGCGGCCTACACGCAGAGGTGGGGCCAAATCCAAAGCTGAGCCCCTGGGAGCTGTGAGAACAAGGAAGAGAAAGGGAAATCTCTCCCAGCAGCCTCAGAAGCACAGGATTAAAGCTCCACAATCAACTTGATGTCTATGGAATACATGAATAGACAAGGAATCATCCCAAATTGAGGAGGTGGACTTTAAGAGCAAGATTTATACTGTATAGTTTTGCCTCCACCATTTGTCCTGGGTTCTATCCGTCCATGTTTATTTTTTGTGTGTTTTTTTTAATTTTTTTTCATACTTTATCTTCTTTCTTTCTTTCTTTTTTCCTTCCTTCCCTCCTTCCTTCCTTCCTCCCTCCCTCCCTCCCTCCTCTTTTCTTTCTTTCTTTCTTTCTTTCTACTTCTACTAATTCTTTCTTTCTACTTTTTCTCCTTTTTATTATGAGCCACGTGGATGAAAGGCTCTTGGTGCTGCACCCAGGAGTCAGTGCTGTGCCTCTGAAGTGGGAGAACCAACTTCAGGACACTGATCCACAAGAGACCTCCCAGCTCCACATAATATCAAAGGGCGAAAATCTCCCAGAGATCTCCATCTCAACACCAGCACCTAGCTTCACTCAATGACCAGCAAGCTACAGTGCTGGACATCCTATGCCAAACAACTAGAAAGACAGGAACACAGCACCACACATTAGCAGAGAGGCTGCCTAAAATCATAATAAGTCCACAGACACCCCAAAACACACCACCAGATGTGGACCTGCTCACCAGAAAGACAAGATCCAGCCTCATCCACCAGAACACAGGCACTAGTCCCCTCCACCAGGAAACGTACTGAACCAACCTTAGCCACTGGGGACAGACACCAAAAACAATGGGAACTACGAACCTGCAGCCTGCAAAAAGGAGACCCCAAACACAGTAAGATAAGCAAAATGAGAAGACAGAAAAACACACACAGATGAAGGAGCAAGATAAAAACCCACCAGACCTAACAAATAAAGAGGAAATAGGCAGTCTACCTGAAAAAGAATTCGGAATAATGATAGTAAAGATGATCCAAAATCTTGGAAATAGAATGGACAAAATGCAAGAAACATTTAACAAGGACCTAGAAGAACTAAAGATGAAACAAACAATGATGAACAACACAATAAATGAAATGAAAAATACTCTAGATGGGATCAATAGCAGAATAACTGAGGCAGAAGAACGGATAAGTGACCTGGAAGATAAAATAGTGGAAATAACTACTGCAGAGCAGAATAAAGAAAAAAGAATGAAAAGAACTGAGGACAGTCTCAGAGACCTCTGGGACAACATTAAACGCACCAACATTCGAATTATAGGGGTTCCAGAAGAAGAAGAGAAAAAGAAAGGGACTGAGAAAATATTTGAAGAGATTATAGTTGAAAACTTCCCTAATATGGGAAAGGAAATAGTTAATCAAGTCCAGGAAGCACAGAGAGTCCCATACAGGATAAATCCAAGGAGAAATACGCCAAGACACATATTAATCAAACTGTCAAAAACTAAATACAAAGAAAGCATATTAAAAGCAGCAAGGGAAAAACAACAAATAACACACAAGGGAATCCCCATAAGGTTAACAGCTGATCTCTCAGCAGAAACTCTACAAGCCAGAAGGGAGTGGCAGGACATACTGAAAGTGATGAAGGAGAAAAACCTGCAACCAAGATTACTCTACCCAGCAAGGATCTCATTCAGATTTGATGGAGAAATTAAAACCTTTATTACAGACAAGCAAAAGCTGAGAGAGTTCAGCACCACCAAACCAGCTTTACAACAACTGCTAAAGGAACCTCTCTAGGCAAGGAGCACAAGAGAAGGAAAAGACCTACAATAACCAACCCAAAACAAGAAAATGGGAATAGGAATATACATATCGATAATTACCTTAAATGTAAATGGACTAAATGCTTCCACCAAAAGACACAGATTGGCTGAATGGATACAAAAACAAGACCCATATATTTTCTGTCTACAAGAGACCCACTGCAGACCTAGAGACACATACAGACTGAAAGTAAGGGGATGGAAAAAGATATTCCATGCAAATGGAAACCAAAAGAAAGCTGGAGTAGCAATTCTCATATCAGACAAAATAGACTTTAAAACAAAGACTATTAGAAGAGACAAAGAAGGACACTACATAATGATCAAGGGATCGATCCAAGGAGAAGATATAACAATTGTAAAAATTTATGCACCCAACATAGGAGCACCTCAATACATAAGGCAAATACTAACAGCCATAAAAGGGGAAATCGACAGTAACACATTCATAGTAGGGGACTTTAACACCCCACTTTCACCAATGGACAGATCATCCAAAATGAAAATAAATAAGGAAACACAAGCTTTAAAATATACATTAAACAAGATGGACTTAATTGATATTTATAGAACATTCCATCCAAAAACAACAGAATACACATTTTTCTCAAGTGCTCATGGAACATTCTCCAGGATAGATCATATCTTGGGACACAAATCAAGCCTTACTAAATTTAAGAAAATTGAAATTGTATCAAGTATCATTTCCAACCACAACGCTCTGAGATTGCATATTAATTACAGAAAAAGATATCTAAAAAATACAAACACATGGAGGTTAAACAATACACTACTTAATAACGAAGTGATCACTGAAGAAATCAAAGAGGAAATAAAAAAATACCTAGAAACAAATGACAATGGAGACACAATGACCCAAAATCTATTGGATGCAGCAAAAGCATTTCTAAGAGGGAAGTTTATAGCAATACAATCCTACCCTAAGAAACAGGAGACATCTGGAATAAACAACCTAACCTTGCACATAAAGCAATTAGAGAAAGAAGAACAAAAAAAACCCAAAGTTAGCAGAAGGAAAGAAATCATAAAAATCAGATCAGAAATAAATGAAAAAGAAATAAAGGAAACACTAGCAAAGATCAATAAAACTAAAAGCTGGTTCTTTGAGAAGATAAACAAAATTGATAAACCATTAGCCAGACTCATCAAGAAAAAAAGGAAGAAGACTCAAATCAATAGAATTAGAAATGAAAAAGGAGAAGTAACATCTGACACTGCAGAAATACAAAAGATCATGAGAGATTACTACAAGCAACTCTATGCCAATAAAGTGGACAACCTGGAAGAAATGGACAAATTCTTAGAAATGCACAACCTGCCAAGACTGAATCAGGAAGAAATAGAAAACATGAACAGACCAATCACAAGCACTGAAATTGAAACAGTGATTAGAAATCTTCCAACAAACAAAATCCCTGGACCAGATGGCTTCACAGGCGAATTCTATTAAACATTTAGAGAAGAGCTAACACCTATCCTTCTCAAACTCTTCCAAAATAGAGCAGAGGGAGGAATACTCCCAAACTCATTCTACGAGGATACCATCACCTTGATACCAAAAACAGACAAGGATGTCACAAAGAAAGAAAACTACAGGCCAATATCACTGATGAACATAGATGCAAAAATGCTCAACAAAATACTAGCAAACAGAATCCAACAGCACATTAAACGGATCATACACCATGATCAAGTGGGGTTTATTCCAGGAATGCAAGGATTGTTCACTATACGCAAATCAATCAATGTGATAAACCATATTAACAAATTGAAGGAGAAAAATCATATGATCATCTCAATAGATGCAGAGAAAGCTTTCGACAAAATTCGACACCCATTTATGATGAAAAACCCTGCAGAAAGTAGGCATAGAGGGAACCTTCCTCAACATAATAAAGACCATATATGACAAACCCACAGCCAACATCGTCTGCAATGGTGAAAAACTGAAAGCATTTCCACTAAGATAAGGAACAAGACAAGGTTGCCCACTCTCACCACTCTTATTCAACATAGTTTTGGAAGTTTTAGCCACAGCAGTCAGAGAAGAAAAGGAAATAAATGGAATCCAAATCAGAAAAGAAATAAAGCTGTCACTGCTTGCAGATGACCTGATACTATACATAGAGAATCCTAAAAATGCTACCAGAAAACTACTAGAGCTAATCAATGAATTTGGTAAAGTAGCAGAATACAAAATTAATGCACACATATCTCTGGCATTCCTATACACTAATGATGAAAAATCTGAAAGTGAAATCAAGAAAACACTCCCATTTACCATTGCAACAAAAAGAATAAAATATCTAGGAATAAACCTACCTAAGGAGACAAAGGACCTATATGCAGAAAATTATAAAACACTGATGAAAGAAATTAAAGATGATACATATAGATGGAGAGATATACCATATTCTTTGATTAGAAGAATCAACATTGTGAAAATGACTCTACTACCCAAAGCAATCTACAGATTCAGTGCAATCCCTGTCAAACTACCACTGACATTTTTCACAGAACTAGAACAAAAAATTTCACAATTTGTATGGAAACACCAAAGACCCCGAATAGCCAAAGCAATCTTGAGAACGAAAAATGGACCTGGAGGAATCAGGCTCCCTGACTTCAGACTATACTACAAAGCTACAGTAATCAAGACAGTACGGTCTTGGCACAAAAACAGAAAGATAGATCAATGGAACAGGAAACAAATCCCAGAGATAAACCCACACACATATGGTCACCTTATCTTTGGTAAAGGTGGCAGGAATATACAGTGGAGAAAGGACAGCCTCTTCAATAAGTGGTGCTGGGAAAATTGGACAGGTACATGTAAAAGTATGAGATTAGATCACTCCCTAACACCATACACAAAAATAAGCTCAAAATGGATTAAAGACCTAAATGTAAGGCCAGAAACTATCAAACTCTTAGAGGAAAACATAGGCAGAACACTCTATGACATAAATCACAGCAAGATCCTTCTTGACCCATCTCCTAGAGTAATGGAGATAAAAACAAAAATAAACAAATGGGACCTAATGAAACTTCAAAGCTTTTGCACAGCAAAGGAAACCATAAACAAGACCAAAAGACAACCCTCAGAATGGGAGAAAATATTTGCAAATGAATCAACTGACAAAGGATTAATCTCTAAAATTTACAGGCAGCTCATGCAGCTCAATAACAAAAAAATAAACAACCCAATCCAAAAATGGGCAGAAGACCTAAATAGACATTTCTCCAAAGAAGATATACAGACTGCCAACAAACACATGAAAGAATGCTCAACATCATTAATCATTAGAGAAATGCAAATCAAAACTACAATGAGATATCATCTCACACCAGTCAGAATGGCCATCATCAAAAAATCTAGAAACAATAAATGCTGGAGAGGGTGTGGAGAAAAGGGAACCCTCTTGCACTGTTGGTGGGATTGTAAATTGATACAGCCACTGTAGAGAACAACATGGAGGTTCCTTAGAAAACTGCAAATAGAACTACCATATGACCCAGCAATCCCACTACTGGGCATATACCCTGAGAAAACCATAATTCAAAAAGAGTCATGTACCACAGTGTTCACTACAGCTCCATTTACAATAGCCCAGAGATGGAAACAACCTAAGTGTCCATCATCGGATGAATGGATAAAGAAGATGTGGCACATATATACAATGGAATATTACTCAGCCATAAAAAGAAACGAAATTGAGCTATTTGTACTGAGGTGGATAGACCTAGAGTCTGTCATACAGAGTGAAGTAAGTCAGAAAGAGAAAGACAAATACCGTATGCTAACACATACATATGAATTTAAGAAAAACAAATGTCATGAAGAACCTAGGGGTAAGACAGGAATAAAGACACAGACCTACTAGAGAATGGACTTGAGGATATGGGGAGGGGGAAGGGTAAGCTGAGACAAAGCGAGAGAGAGGCATGGACATATATACACTGCGAAACGTAATGTAGACAGCTATTGCGAAGCAGCCGCAAAGCACAGGGAGATCAGCTTGGTGCTTTGTGACCACCTGGAGAGGTGGGATAGGGAGGCTGGGAGGGAGGGAGATGCAAGAGGGAAGAGATATGGGAACATATGTATATGTATAACTGATTCACTTTGTTATAAAGCAGAAACTAACACACCATTGCAAAGCAATTATACTCCAATAAAGATGTAAAAAAAAAAAAGAAAAAAGAAATCCAAGCTAAATGCTTTGATTGCATCTTCTAACTGAATCCTCACAGCAACCCCTTGAAAGTACAGGATCTAATTATTCTTATGGAAGGAAGGATGGTGCTTGGTTTGAGACTACTTGAGCTTGCTTAGGAATGGGAAAATGATAACCTCCATGTGCTTCATCCTGGATCCTTCCAGATATTTAGAACAAAATCTCCAGCTAATAAAGAGTGATTTCACCTTTATTCTCATGTATATGTTTCAGAACTTCACAAGGAGAAATAAATGTTCAGGAACTCCAGATGAGTACTTCCACATAACCTGCCCAAGTATTTTTATGATTGTCCCCCTCAGTGTGTTTTTTTTTCCCCCTTTTTTTTTTCGTAGTTTACTATTTCTATCAGGTGGCACATTCATGCTGAAAGTAGCAGGACAGAAGCTGGGTTTTGAGATGGAAATAAAAATCCATGCCTGCCAGATAACTGATGGCCTTTCTGTCCTGGTGACGCTCTGACTCTTCATGTAATGGGGATATTTTCCAGAGGAACCTGGGGCAGGTTTTCAACTTTGCATCTGTTACCTATTTAACCACAGATCTTTGAACATGCTGTGTTTACATGGAAATGCCCTGCATCTTTCTGAATGTACTGGCAATTGTTCTGCACGGGATGGGCATATGTCCATTTTAAGAATGGACCGACCTTCATTATCACTGAAAAGTTAGAAGAAATTCCATAACACAATGATGGAGGTGACTTCTTGTGTATGTGCAGTCATAACTCATGGCATAATTCGTCAATTTGGATAAGAAAATTATTAAAAACTGAATGCTGGTGACTTTGCCTCAACTTACTGGCATGCTACATCTTTCAGCCTCAATTCTCTCCTTAAAGTATCTTCTCTCTTACTTGGAAATGTGGGTTGTTTCAGCAGACTTTCAGAATGCCATAAGCTCCTCTCCAGTACATCTGTGTGCTCGATAGTCTACCAGTTATGGGGAAAAATTTAAGATAAAAAAAGGAAAATAGGGCTTCCCTGGTGGCACCGTGGTTAAGAATCTGCCTGCCAATGCAGGGGACGTGGGTTCGATCCCTGGTCGGGGAAGATCCCACATGCTGCAGAGTAACTAATCCCGTGCACCACAACTACTGAGCCTGTGCTCTATACCCCACGAGCCACAACTACTGAGCCCACGAGCCACAACTACTGAGCCCATGTGCCACAACTACTGAAGCCTGCACGCCTAGAGCCCGTGCTCCGCAACAAGAGAAGCCACTGCAGTGAGAAACCCGTGCACCACAGCAAAGAGTAGCGCCCGCTCACCACAAGTAGAGAAAGCCCACATGCAGCAACAAAGATCCAACTCAGCCAAAAATAAATAAATTAATTAATTAATTAAATTTAAAAAAGGAAAATATTACTACCCAGGTGGTGTGCTCAAGATGGTTCCTACAGGTTTGGGAGAGTTGAATATCCAATTTCAGGAACTTTGCAAACTAGTTGTTAAAATAGTCATTATTAAAAATTAAATTACATGTATATAAAATTCAATGTTATATTAAAAGCAAAACAACTCCAAAACAATCATTTACTAATTATTTTAGTGCATGTTACGAATATCTATGCTCTTGAGGTTATTTATATCTATTGTATCTATAAGGTAGAAATATACGCTATAATGGTATGCTAGCATGCATCTCTTCCCAGGCAAAACAGTCACAACCAGTGGTTCTCAAACTTTAATGTGCATCAAAAATTCCTGAAGGGCTTGGTTTTGTTCTTTTACACACAGGTTGCTGGGCCTCACAGCCACTGATCTGAGAAAGAACTTGAGAATTTGCAATTTTAAGTTCACAGGTGCTACTGATGTTGACTCTGAGATGGCCCTTTGAGAACTCCTAGTTTACTAAACAAGCCCATGAGATAATCCTTGTCATCTCAATTTAAAGATGGAGAAACTGATTTATAGAGTTCAGGCACCATATTCATTTACACCTAAAATATACATGTAATTATTTGTCTCAAGCATGTATTTTCTGGAGGTTCCTCAAAAAATTAAAAATAGAACTACCATGTGATCCTGCAATTCCACTGCTGAGTATTTTTTCAAAGAAAACAAAAACACTAATTCAAAAAGATATCTGCATTCACATGTTCATTGCAGCAATGTTTACAATAGCCAAGGTACAGAAACAACCTAAGTGTTCACTGATGGATGAATGGATAAAGGAAATATGGCGTATCAATACAATGGAATATTATTCAGCCATAAAAAAAGACTAAAACCCTGCCATTTGCAATGACATGGATGGGTGTCAAGGGCATTATACCAAGTGAAATAAGTCAGACAGAAAAAGACAAATACATTATAATCTCTCTTACAGGTGGAATATATATATTATATATATGTAATATTATATATTATATAATACTATATATATAATATATATTATATATAGTATTATATAATATATAATATTACATATATATAATATATATATATTTGTTTTTTTAAAAAGGCAAATCTAAGCTCATAGATACAGAGAACAAGTTGGTGTTTGCCAGAGGTGGGGATGGGGGTGGAAGAAATGGGTGGACCTGCTTTTGTTTAGTTTAGTTTAAAAAATTGGGGAAAAAAGAAGCAGCAATAGTGTATTTAGAATTATAATAACTTAACAGTGAAAATCCAAAGGCTAGTGGCATAAGGTTTGTACATCAATGCCCAGCTGTTGTGACCTACTAACTCTTACACACTCTGTCTTCCAGATGGTCTTCTCAGATCCCTCTTAAAGGAGAATTCATTACACACGGTGCTTTTGTAAGTAAATCTAAGGTCTTATGTGCAAAATGAACATTGTATTAATGAAATGAAAGAGGAAGAAAGAGAATTAAAGCTTTTATCAAAGCCCTAAACATCTATATTTTTATTTACTCTTATGTTGAGTGAGGCAGGGGTTGAAGGGGCACCATTTGATTTCCAATAGTTTCCAGATGGGATCTCTGTCTTTTTTTTTTTCCTTCTTAGTTAGTCATATTTCTTGATACAGCAGCTATATTATCAGAGGAATGTCTTGAAACATGAATGCCATGATTCTCAAGTCCAAATAAAATTGAACAAATAATTTGAAAAAAACCTATATTTTCATGCCACAGCTGATTCTTGACCACAATTAATACTCTGACACAGAAAGCTGGAGTTATTGCTGCAGGAAATTATCCAGACAGTAGTAAAACATCCGTGTGACATTTTGATGACATAGATACTCAATTCATATGCTTACCTGTAAATAACTAAAGTTCTTAGCCTTTTAATCTGTCATTTATTGGGCCATGTTCTATGTTTGGTGTTCTACACTAACTGTAAAAGTCCTGAAATTCTGTTATTTCTCTCCTTTACAAATGAGGAAACCAAGGCTCATAGATATTCATGACTGCCCACATTTGTTATGTGACCACTATCTAGACGAAAGATGATTTTTGTTTGAGCTGCCATAGAGTCTAACTTATTTTTATCACAAAATACTTCAAGTCCAAATACAGAATAATATACATGACCAATAATTCAGAAGGACTTCCGTTCTCTCAGGCCACTGCTAGCCTGAAATCAGGCGCCACTGGCCTTCTAATCTTACTCCGTGGAACCACCATGTAATTTCTCAGCCTTTTTTTTCCTTTTATCTCACATGTTTGTGAATTCTTTTCTTACAATCACTGGCCGACAGTGATTTTCTAGCAGCGCTCAACAATGAAGCCTCAGTACAATCAAGCATTATTTAAATTCCTGGGGAGAAAAAACACATGTGGCATAAAATTCAAGCTCTCCCTTAACACTCAAGCTAATAATATCTCAACCTTCAATCAGATCCCAGACATCAGAGATCAAAAGTATGTGTAGATGGTTTTCTTTTTAAAGGGACAGGTTTTAAAGGACAAGCCACAGAGAGAGGAAGAAAAATTAACACAGATGCTAAAACGAAGGCTTTGTTTGTCTCAAACATTTCTATTCAAATCAGAACATGAAACGGTGAGGTGGTCATGTATTAAGGACCACAGCACTGAACGAGGTGATAACACTGACCCATGAGAAGTCACAAACTCATAGTACCAGCAAGACAGAGGTTTCCACCTGGTATCATGCAAGTCAGACTCAGACACAGAGAGCTATGTGAAAGGGGTCTGAAAATTAACATCGTTTTACCAAGATGGTAAGAATGTGTGTGGGCTTATATTTTTAAATTCTTATGGCTCAGCTTTCTTTTAAAGTAAAACGATAAGAAAAGGTGTGATATTGTGTTGATAATAAGAAATACTGTTTGTGCTTTGTCCCAGTTTCTGGCACAGAGCTCCTAAATCCATTGGAATTTCCCCTAAGGGACAAGAGAGTTCAAAGTGTCTTTTGTTATGTTAATGAGGTGACTTTTGGAAAGCACCTCGGTTACTAAGGAAGGGAGCTGGTTGCCAGGAGAATCAACCATTGGATTAGAGTGTTGGGACTTTCAGTGCCCCTCCCTCCTCCTCCGGAAAGGAGAAGGGCTGGAAGTTGAAGCAATTGCTAAGGGCCAATGATTTAATCAATCATGCCTATGTAAGGAAGTGTCCATAAAAATCCAAAAGGATAGGGTTCTAAGAACTTCCAGGTTGGTGAACACATGGAGATTTGGGGTGAGCGGTGCACCTGGAGAGAGCATGGCAGCTCCTTGCCCTTTCCCCATACCTTTCCCTATGCATCTCTTTCACCTGGCTTTTCCTTTTATAATAAACTGGCAATCTAGTAAGTAAAATGTTTCTCTAAGTTCTGTGAGCCACTCTAGCAAATTAATCAAATACAAGGAGGGGGTCCTGGGAATTTCTGATTTATAGTTAGTTGGTCAGAAGCACAAGCAACAACCTAGACTTGTGACTGGCATCTGAAGTGGGGAAGAGGCAGTCTTGTGAGACTGAGCCCTTAAACCATGGGATGTGATGCTGCCTCCAAGTTCATAGTGTTAGAATTGAGTTGAATTGTAAGACACCCAGCTGATGTCTGAGAGTTGCTTGGTAGTATGTGGGAAACCTCCCTCCCATTATGACTGAGTACAGAATTGTTCATTGGTGTCATAATCTGAAAAGGGAAAAATGAACTGTATGTGAGTAGAGAGGAGGAAGTTACCAAAACAACCAGTGTGGAAAGGTCTTCAGAATGGACCCCAGAGACACTGGAATTAGTTTTCAAAATGGACCAGAAGTAAACTGAGCAGAGAAGCAAGATCATTTCACTCTCAGGAAATGGGAAAAAAACACGAAGAGGCAAAAGTATGAGTCCAGGGATGGGAGAAAAGTCTTATTTTGCCAGGACAGTGATCTCAAAACTTTAATCATGCCACTTACACATTTCTGCTTTACTTATTACTGCTTTAATGTTGTTGCTTTTAATTTTAAAATATTTAAAATGAGACATTGTGTCACTAAAATGAATAGAATAACAGTGTCTCTCCATGTGAATAAAAAAGCCCTTATAGAAATAAATGCAATAAAATTTTGATAGAATGAAGTGAGGTAAAAAAACAGGAAAGAAGTAGGAAATCTGAGTTATCTTGTCATCAAGATTTGGTAGATTTTCTTTAATGTCAAATCATTAAATAATGCACAAATAGCAAAATAACAATATAAGAAGTTTCCTTTAAGAAATGGAAATCAACCATGTGTTTGCACACGAACTTTACAACTGACTACACTCTGCAGTCCATAGAATTTCAGATCTTTAGTTTTATTCAAATTTCCTATGGAGTGTTTAAGTGATGGATGTGTCTGGGACATTTTAACCAATCTTCCAGGCTCCATCTGCCAGGCCATCTGGATTCTGCACCCACAGAGAACTACTTGGTGAATGATTACAGACATAATTTTTAAAAAAAAAAGAAAAGAAAAGAAGAAAGAAAGAAAATAATGAATTGTAACATAAATACAAATGAAACTAAAATCATTTTTGCAGTCTTACATAAAAGGAAAAAGTTGAAAAATAAAGAGGAGAAATGCATTTTCTTGTTTTTGTTATTTTTTTTTCCATCAGTCACATGAATTACAATAAGTGCCTGACCTTTTTCCATAAGATGTTTAAATGGCAGCTGTTATGGCTACAGTATACCATTTGATCAAAAGCTCTTGAGGACAATAGTTTGTTTTGCAAAGGTCATTCTCCGTATATAATTGTGAAGGTGTTTGAAAGGCTTACCAACTAAATATACAGGATTTTCATTGAGAGTAAATTATATAACAGCTTTCAAATTAAATCTAAGCCAAGAAATCTATAGGGAATAGTGTAAGAGAACTTTGAAAATCCATCTCACAGTTTGTAAAGAATACACTTTTAAAACAAGTTAACTTGAATTAATAGGAAATGTAGGGTCTTGCATTAAATGATTTATTAAAATCACTTATATAGAAACAAACTACTGGTTAAATCTTACATCATATATAACATAAAAAAGTAGACATGTTTAAATATAAGAATAGGCAACAACTGGCAGAAAAATAGGAAAGAAGAGTTAGTGTCTTGTTACCATGTTTCCAATATCAGGTCTTTTCTTAACTCCAATATTGATGAGGAAGCCCCAACACTTGTAGTTTATGTCAACATTAGAATACTAAAATCTAGAATGCTAAAGTCTAAAATCACTAACTGATTGGTCTTTCTAGAAACTAAGGGGTTTTTGTTTTATGTTGTCAGGTGTATGGAGGTATAATTTTCATAGGATAAACTTCTTCCTTTGGAGTATACAATTTGGAAAGTTTTGACAAATATATATAGTTGTGTAATAGCCACAACGATTGTTATGTCATTTTCATCAACATGTAAAATTTCCTTCTGTCCGTCGGCAGTCACTTCTCTCTCCCCACTCTAGCCATTTGACTTTGTACTTATGTTCCCTATAGTTCTGCCTCTTCTAGAATGTTATATAAATGAAAACATTCAATAGGTAGTGCCTTGTGCCTAACTTCTTTCAGTTATCATGATGTTTTTGTGATTCATACACGCTCTTGCATGGATTAATAGCTTGTTCCCTTTTATTGCTGAGTCCATTCCCCAAATTAGATGCACCACAAATTGTGTATCCATTCACCACTTGACGGACATTTGGATTGTTTCTAGTTTTGGGTGACTAGTTGCCATAAACATTTGTATACAAGTCTTTGGTCATAGTTAACCAAAAAACAGGATTACTGTATCATAGGGTTACGCGTATATTTAACATTATAAGAAACTGCCAAATTCTTTCCAATGTGGTTGTACTGTTTTGTATTCTCACCTGAAATTCATGAATGTTTCAATCACTCCCACACCCTCATCAGCACTTGATATTCTCACTGTTTTTAAATGTTAGCCTTTCTACCAGATGTGTAATACCAATCAAAATCCCAGGCTTTTTTTTTTAACGTATTGGCAAGTTTATTCTGAATTTTACAGAAGTGCAAAACACTAGAACTGTCAAAACAATTTTGAAAGAGAACAAAGTTGGAGGACTCATATTTCTTGATTTCAATATTATAGAATTCAATATTTTATGGTTTTGACATAAGAACAACCATATAGGTCAATGGAACATAACGGAAAGTCAAGAAACAGACCTACAAAAGTATGTTTAATTAATTTTTGACAAAGATGCCAAAGGAAATCAATGGGGAAAGGATAGCCTTTCATTGTATGGTCCTGAAATAATATTTTTTTAAAAACACGATTCTTATCTCAAACCATATATTGATTAACTTAATATGGATCAGAGATTTAAATGTAAGAACTAAAATTATTAAAACCTTCTAAAAGAAAATGTACAATAAAACCTTTGAGTCTTTGGGCTAGGCAAACACTTTTAAATGGGACACAGAAAGTGTGAAATGTAAAAGAAAAAGATAGTTTGGATTGCATCAACAATTAAAATTTTCTGCCCTTCAAAATATACTGTTAAGACAGTGTGAAGACAGCCACAGATTGGAAGAAAATATTTCCAAAACACATATATGATAAAAATTTGGATCCAGAATAATATGAAGAACTCTTACAACTCAATAATAAGACAAATATCAATAAAAAAACATTGGAAAAATATTTGCATAGTCTCTTCAGCAAAGAATGTAAATAGATTGCAAATAAGAACATGAAGATGCTCATCATAATAGCCATTAGGGAAATGCAGGTAAAAACCACAAAAATATGCCATTAAAATTATTTTAGAATTCTAAAAACATTTGGGGGAGAATTTAGATCAGAGTATGATTTTTAATATATTATAAATAAAACAGATTAGAAAACAATTTAGGAAAAGAACAGATTTTGCCATTAATATATAGCATAATTACCTGTAAACACAACAAAGGGTTATGGAATATTTTTAATACAGATTTTTAAAGGTTACTTTTGATGCTTTCTATTTTTTTTTCTTTGAAAATTTTAAATTAGATAGTATCTGGACTTCAAAATGATCAATTCTAGATTCAGTTTCAAATTCCATGCTTAATGTTTACAGAGGGAAAGTATTGGTTTTTATTATTTAATAACTAAACAAAATTTATGTGGCAACTTTTTTTAACATTTTTTTAATTGGTTTTTTTTGTTGTTTATTTTTGGCTGCATTGGGTCTTCGCTGCTGCGCGCAGGCTTTCTCTAGTTGCTGTGGGCGGGGACCAGTCTTCTTTGCGGTGCGCGGGCTTCTCATTGTGGTGGCTTCACTTGTTACCGGCTCTAGTCAGGCGGGCTTCAGTAGCTCCGCAGCATGTGGGATCTTCCCAGACCAGGGATCCAACCCATGTCCCCTGCATTGGCAGGCAGACCCTTAACCACTGCGCCACCAGGGAAGTCCCAATGTTGCAAAATTTATATGAAAGAAACAGAGTGAAAATAAAGTAAAAGTTATAAATAATAAGTTAAATATCAACTAACAAAGAAAAAATGTCTTATTGGCAGTTTTAGTTTGCATTTTTTCAATAATGAAGTTAATTTTTTTTCTCATAGATGTACTTATTGATAAAATCTCTTCGCAAAGTGTCAGCCTTTTTTTTTTTTCTGTTGTAATTTTGGCAAATATTTTTGCTGCTTTTTTCTTTGCCACAATTCCTTTTGACAGAATATTCTAAAACAAAAGGGTCCTTATGTTCACCATTATACAACAGTAAATCTTCCTTCATAATTATGATCAGTCTAGAGTTTTGGCTACATGATGCCAAAACATCTGGCTGAAAAGCAAAAACTAAAAACAAGCTTAATGGGCTGTTTTAAGAACTTTTGAAAACAGACTGTGGAATTGAGAGCTTTTGAAGTACTGTCTAAATTTGTTGAAGGTGAATTTACATTAGATCAATTTTTTTAATTCTGTATTTTAGTTGCCGGATACATATAACATTTCTTGATATTACTCGTGGTAAATATGAAGTTTTGTGTTCAAATATATGAGTCCTTGAAATATTTTTAAAGTTGTAAACTTTGCAACCAAAAATATAGTGCAGAAACATTATATGTGCTTAGATATATTTAGATATAACATGGATTTTACAAATCTAAAAGATTCCCAGTTTTTTTAAATATATCAAATCACAAATTAGACTTTTATACTTTCACTCCTAGCTGTGGTAGAGAAACAAGAACTGGATTTACACTTCAGCCTTTGAAATAACCACATATTGTTTGATTATATTCTCATGAAATGTCCAGAATAGGCAAATCCATAGAGACGGACAGTATACAAATTATTGCCTGGAAGTGGAGGGATGAGACAATTAGGAGTACAGGTTTTCTCCAGGGGGTGATGAAAATGTTTTAAAATTAATAGTGGTGATAGTCACACAACTCTGTAAATATAATTAAAGACTACTGGATTGTACACCTGAAAAGGTGAATTTTGTGTATACGAATATTAACTCAGTAGAACTGCCATAAAAATTACATGAAGAAATGGGAAATGCAAAGAGAAACACACAAATCCAAAATTTGCTCAGAGATTGCAATATCCTTCTATCACTAAGTACTCCTGTAGCTGCATCCCATATATTTTGATATATTGTGTTTTTATTTTATTTTCAATTCAAAATAATTTAATAATTCAATTCAAAGTAATTTATGACTTCTATTTTGATTTCTTCCTTGACTCTTTACTTCATAAGAGTATTTAGTTTCCACATATTTGGGATTATCTACATATTTTTATGAAATTGATTTGTACTTTAAATCTTTCATACAACTTATTTTAGTGATTTAAATCCTATTAATTTTTTTGAGATTTGCTGTATGGCTCAGAACATGGCCTATTTTGGCAAATGTGCCATGTGGTCTTGAAAAGAATGTATTCTTTTAATTGTGGACTCTTCCAAAGAAGTCAATATGGAATAACTTCCCCTAAAGATAGTATGAACTATTGATACAGAACTCCAGGAATAGAGGAATATAAATTAGTTTATAATAATGTCTGATCTCTCATATTTTTACCAAAGTATATTTACTGACAACCGAATCAAATAGCTCTCAGGAATGC
>NW_006795956.1:1473911-1484032 GCF_000442215.2 Lipotes vexillifer | reverse complement strand
GGAATGCCCCTGGCATTGGGGTGAATAATTGTGTCTAGGTTGTGCAGAGTAAGAAAGCCAATCAAATAGAGTGTTCTTCCCTAAAATAATTCCTGAAATTTTGACTGAGATTAGACCTCTCATCAGCCTGGCTGGAGCATAATTTTTAGCTGCTCTCCCCTTTGGCAACCTCAACTAAAACAAATCTTTAGTTTATATTCAGTTTGTAAAACATAATACCATAATAAAAAGTACTTGATAACATAAGAAAGTACTTAATAAAATAATAATTAATGTACCATTACTAAATGTAATAATTTATTATCTTCAACACCCTGAGTCATTTTCTCCATGGTATCTGTTAGCCATAATCACTTATAAAACAATCACCAGTAAGATATAAGAACAGAGTTAGTTCACCAGTATTCAAGTGACTTTCATCTACTGCATTGAGAATAACTGAGAAAATGACTAAAATGTGAACAAAAGCTAAATGGGAGGAAAATATGCTTTTACAAGATGCCAGGTGAATGGAGCACAGCCTTGGTCCTCATCTAACACCTTAAGAAAAGATAAGACACAAATCAGCTCTAGCTGGAATTTTCTCTGTGTAATTTCTCCAAGCTCATGCCCATTCTTTTCTGTAGAACTCCTATATTCCTTAATTAAAATATAATTTTCTTCTCGTCTCTCAACTATATGTTTGCCGATGTCACAGAATTACATGAAATAAAAGATGGAGGAGACAGTCTCCCAATCCAATAATATGGGTGCAACGTGTGTAGATTATCACAAACTAGCACTGAGTTACATAAACAAAACAGAGTCTCAACAGTCTTGCCTAGCTATTTCTAGCCTTGACCAATCACACATTCAGCAGTAGGATCCAATATTCATATCCTAAAAGGGATGTAGACGTGCTTCTAGCAAGATAGTTCATCTGGAAAGCCTTACGCATCTTAGAACCTTAGAAACATCTGCCTTAGAAACACCCACCAAATTATCCTGCCACGGGGTCAAACCTCTTTGTAGTTAACCAGTTTTGTCTATCTCTCTAGCATCCATTCCTCCTTCCCCCCTTAACTGTCTCCACTCCTTCTGTCTCCAGTTTCTAGTTCTCTATTCATGTTGTCTAAGTAGAGCTGCCTTAGCCTCAGGGCAGGATACAAGCGTGATCAGAGGCAATCAGTGTTTTCTATCTCTGTAACAGCCAGACACGCAATAGAAACAGATGGCGCACTCCAGTCAGGATAAATTGAGGAGGGCTTATTTACAAACAGACTGGTTGCAAAGGACGCACAGGGTATAGAGGAACCTTAAGGGTTAATGTTAAAAATCCAAGTTCATTGGCACTGCTACCACCCATAGACTTAAAGTATTTGGAGAGGAAGAAATGACAGGAACCTGGAAGCAGAGAGAATCATGTAGAGCTAGGACCTGTGGGCTTTTGGTGAAGTCCAAAAGGGGAAACGGAGGGGTAGTTATTCTGACCCTCTCTGCTTCATGCCTGTGATTTCCAGCTGAGCTCAAACCTATGCTGGAGGGTTGGGAGCCTGCTAATGTCATCCGTGCAGATCAGCCTCCTGCAGCTCCTGCAGGAGGAGAGGAGATCTGGAGAGGCAAGAGAAATAGCCCACACAGTCTTCCCAGCCACAGTGGTTGCACAGGTGAGTAGGTATCCACGGCTCAACTGCATACTGGGATATAGTGAGCACGAGGCCGTGGGCCCACCACGTGGACTCAGACAACAGAGTCAGCCCACGAGAAGCAAAGCCCAGTGACGGATTCAGGCAACATTATGTGAGTCCTGATCACACCTAAGGACAGAACTTTCTACCTAAAACTTGCTTTTTTTATTCCTTAAGCCAATCTTAATTTTGTTTTTATTGTTAAAAACTGAAAGAGCCTGAACTGATACACTCTCGGCCATCATTGAGAACCAGATTCAAATTTGAGTTCACGTGCTCTTTTTTTTCTTCTTTTTTTAATTGAAGTATAGTGGATTTACAATGCTGTATTAGTTTCAGGCATACAGCATAGTGATTCAGTTATACATATATAGTATATGTAATATATATTATATATAATACATAGATAATATATGTAATATATATTATATTGTGTATTTTATATATATATATATATAAAATATTTCTTTTTCAGATTCTCTTCCCTTATAGGTTATTACAAAATATTGAGTATAGTTTCCAATACTATACAGTAGGTCCTTGTTGATTATCTACTTTATATATAGTAATGTGTATATGTTAATCCCAGACTCTTAATTTATCCTTTCCCTTCCCCTCCTCTTTGGTAACCATGAGTTTGTTTCTTATGTCTGTGAGTCTATTTCTGTTTTGTAAATAAATTCATTTGTATCTCTTTTTTCTTTTTTCAGATTCCACATATAAGGGATATCATATGACATTTGTCTTTCTCTGTCTAGCTTGCTTCACTTAGTATGATAATCTCTAGGTCCATCCATGTTGCTGCAAATGGCATTATTTTATTCTTTTTTATAGTTGAGTAATATTCCATTGTATATATGTGACATCTTCTTAATTCATTCATCTATCTATGGACATTTAGGTTGCTTCCATGTCTCAGCTATGGTAAATAGGGTTGTTATGAACATTGGGGTGCATGTATTTTTTCAAATTAGAGTTTTCTCTGGATATATGCCCAGGAGTGGGATTGCAGGATCATATGGTAACTCTATTTTTAGTTTTTCAAGGAACCTCCATACTGTTCTCCAGTGTGTTTTGCTGCCCAAATTCAGACCTCTAGTGATCAGCCTTTGTTCCAGTTAGTTCCCCAGCCCTGCCCCAAACTTAGCCGTCTCCCAACCTCTGCAGAAGCTCACCTCCGAGTTTGAGGTTCCTCTCATAGTCAAACTGTGCATGTTTTGACAGAACAATCCCTTTTAAAAATATTTTTGCAAAGACTTTATGGGATACTTTTTTGTAATCCAGACATATTTGTTTTCAGTGTTCCCTAAACCCTCACAAATAATGGCTGAGCAAAAACTGACAGCACTTATCTGACATTTTTCTCAACTGCAGTGTCCCTGCCAGTTGTGAGATGCATCGCAAGGAATGGGTTCTAAATGATAAGAGCACTAACTTTGACTTCTTTTCTCTTATTTTTCCTGAGAGGAGTTTTAATATTAACCCGGCAGTAATGACACTCTCAGTCATTTGCACTGCAATAAACTTTCCACAGTGGGAGAGGAGAGAGATGGCATTAGAGTTAGCATACAAGGAATGACATGCCTCTTGGCCTAGCTCATCTATGGTACTGTCCAGTGAGAAGTCTTTATTGATATAACATTCATGGTTGTTGTGACTCAAAATTATTGCAATGATTGATATTGCTGGGGAAAAAATGAATGTTTTCTCAAAATCGGAGGAAGCCTACATATATCAGTTTGAGTTCTCCAAGAAGCAGATACTGAGACAGAATTTGATATTCAAAGGACTTTTGGTGAAAATATGTGTGTATTAGTTATACATTGGTGTGCAACAAATTAGCGCCATACCTTACAGCTTTTCACAGCAAATATTTATTATATTAAACATTTTCTGGGACTCAGAAATCCAAAAGTGACTTAGCTGGGTGGTTCTAGCTCAGAGTCTCTTAGGAGGTGTAGTTGTTAGCTGGAGATATAGTCATTTCAAACTTGACTGGGGCTGGAAAATTTGCTTCCAGGCTCACTCACATGGCTTATGGCAGCCTCAGTCTCTCACTAAATATTGCTGAGAAACATTATTCCTCATTACGTTGCCCTCTCCGTAGGTTGCTCATAGCATGGCATTTATTTCCCTCAGAACAAGCAAGCAGTCAGAGAGAGAAAGACAGAGACAGAGAGAAGTATTGCAAAAGCAAGAAAAAGAGTGCTCTCAAAACAGAAGTTACACCTTTTATAATCTAATCTTGGATGTGACTACACAAGGTTGTGGATCCTAGGATGGGGCGCTCACTGAGGGCCACCTCTTAGAGACTAGATATTACCATATGTGAAGAAAAAGGAGGTAGGAATCAGGAAGAGGTAAGAAGGGTCTTCAGATAATGCTGCAGATCTAACACCTGTGAAAGTAGAGAAGGAAGAAATGAGTAAGGAGAGTCTCAAGTGCTGAGCAATACCGAGAAAATTTTATACAGGCTAAGGGAGAGTGCTCAGGGCAAAGTTGCCCCTTGGAAGACTCCTACAAGTGGAAAGGATGACTAGATTCCAGTTGCCTGCTGTGCTCAGTTACTGGCCGTGAGGAACTTGGCGGAAGTGTGGACTGCCATAAATATTGTGGTTAATCCAAAGATGTGGCCATTGGAAGCTGTCAATCAGAGATGCTCCCTGCAGCAGGTTCTCTCGAAGGGAGTAGCAGAGCACCTCCATGGACTTTACGCCATGAAATGATGTTCTACCTTTGAGCATATTCATTATGTGTGTTACTATAAGCCAAAGAAGGAAGCACTGCCAATGAACACTCATACCCTGACAGTGATTACAAAACTAAAGGCCTTCAGAATCTAGGCAAGGAATGGAGATGAATGAATCACCCTAGTTGACCCAGGGGAACTAGGGGGTGCATGCCCATCAAAAGGGGTAGCTCACATATATCAGTTCAGTCTAAAAGCTTCTAAGTGGACATGGCGGCCTTCCAGTCCCAGATTTTTAAATTTTCCAAAAAAAGAAAATTCAGAAATCTGAAATTTTAAATGAACTTTTATAAATTTTAAATGTTACTAAAAATTCAATTTAAAAAAACACAGTAGGCCAAATAAATATGTCTAAGGCCATAAGCAGACTAGTGGATACCATTTTGTACATCTTATTAACAGTGATGCAGAGTAGTGTACTACAAAATAAAGCAAATGGACATATATACTCACCTAAAGAAAAACTAGAACTAGATCCAGTCAATGTTCATTTCTTCTTTTAATATTATAGAATGGTGGCCAACAACCAAAGTCTTTCTTGTACAAATCTGCATATTTTTTTCTCTTAAAAAAACATTTGCATGTTTATAGTGCAATTTTTAAAAACTAATTCAACAAACGTAATTTTACTATTTTATTCTTTCTAAGGTATTGTATTTCCTTGGATATATTTAGCTTTAACTTATTATTTTTTTAAAAAGTCACTTCTAATTCTTTTAGGTCTTTTAAAAATTAGATATGTATAACAAGTTAGTTTAAAGTGGAAGGTTTAAATATTTTAATAATGATAAACACTTAATTGCATGTATATTCATAATAAGATGTATTTATTCATTGGTGATTGATCTTCACTGTTGAAAATTAAAGAAGCTACAACTTTTTACATTTCTTTATTTTATAAGGAAAAAAAATCCACAAATCTATCTTCCTTCAAATTTCACAGCCTTTCTTTATTTTTAATAAATATATTCAAACCCTATGGTGTAAAGGAAGGATAAAGAACCCACTGGGATTTACCTCTGCGCACAGTTTTCTCTGAGCCCTAATTCACTTCCTTTGAAGTGGAACTTAATTCCATACATATACCCAACCACAATCCCTAACACAAGTGTTAACTAAAAGAAAGATTAACATGCTTCTCTCACTCATTCAAAGCACCTAAATTTTCTTTAGTATTATTTGTCAGGGTACAATAAAATTATACTTTTCATAGATTTGATTTCTAAAGATTTAAAATTATTCCATATTATAGTTTCTGGTGAGATATACATAAGCTAAGCATGTATATGCTTAGCTTATGACACATTTTATTATACAGTATATTTAGAAGCTCATTCCATAATACCATCATCAGACTCATTGAAAAAGTTCATGATAGCAGGTACAAGTTTTCAAAATTTTATTTTTTACATAAAAACCTGAATTTTATCATTAGCCACAACTGTTTTCCTTACAGAGCTAGCTCATTTTGTTCAATTCAGAAAAAAATATCTACCAAATATTCAGATCTAAGTGTGCATAGTTTGTTTGCTAGTCATTCTTTCAAGTAAAAATGGTGTTTCAGGAAAAAAAATGTCCAACTGGGCTGACAATTCAATGGCACAAGGGCTTTTCCTTGAGACAAATATCATAATTTTGGTATGCAGCAGAAACACTTTATGCCTATTTCCTATTTTACACACAAAACATTAAAAAGATGTGTGATTAAAAGCAGAGATTTAATATAATTTGTATTGCTTCATTAAGGACATTCTTAAGTGAAACTGCCTTTTTTTCTCCCTTACTAGTACTACCTTGCTCCGTGCTAAGTTGCCCGAAGTTTTTCTCACCATTGATTTTGCACCATCTACAAATATCATCACAGAGAAAAAGACAAATAATATCTTACTATTATTTTGAAAACAATAGTTTTATTCGCGGATCTCCTAAAAGAATTTCAAAGGCCCCCACAGCTTCACAGAGCACATTTTGAGAACCAATAGTGCAGATAATTATTTTATTTTATTAATTTCATAAGAATGATCTGAGCATATTGAGTTTATGTGAAGGTTGGTACATTATTCATTCTAATCTTTGTTATTCTCCATTAAAAACATATCTAAGATTTTAAGATACACTGTCCAACTTAAACTCTGTACAACAGACTATATTTAGTCTACAGCAGTTACTACAGTGTACTTCCATTGTGTGAAATCTACACTTAGTATAGGTACCATTTATCCAAAAGTTGGATTACATCCTATTTGGAACACAGTGACGCAATCAAAATTGAAAACAACAGTTAACACAAAGTCATTCCTGCACCTTTAGAAGAAAACGCTTGGAGCTGCCCAATGAAGCATCATTCCAAATCCTGCAGACTGAATTGTGTGTAACTAAGATAATTGGCTTAAGAGTCCTATATATGTGCTTTTCCACGGCAATGTGGAAATCATTTCATTTTGTCTGCTGCAAATAGGAAAATAAAGGATTTCCTTAAGAAATCTTTAAAATCAACTACAATTAAATGTGCCTCTACAGGCTTCAAGTATAGTATTGAGATGTAGGATAGCATCAAGGTCAAAGATGAAGTCAAATGAGCTGGGGTCAAGTCCCACCACTTGATACCTGAGAGTTACTATCTGCAAAATGGGGATAGTAATAATACTACCTCATATTAGTAGTAATAACTATTATTATTAATAATAAAATAGTTTTCGAAAGTCAAAATGAAGTAACACATTAAAGTTCTCAGAACAGTGCCTGGAATAGTAAGTAATAAACATTTTAAGTTTCACTTTTGGAAAAATCGCGAAATGTTTTGAAATGGGCAAAAAGATTCCCAGTTGTTCTGTCAGTCCACCCCTTTAGCTTATCCCAGTCTTTACTTGTCTTTGAGCTTATTTTACAACTTTAGAAATCATAGAAAACTGATAGTAATGCAAAAGATTCTTGTGGGGCAGAAAAAAAAAAAACAACTATTAACTTGTGGATATTGACTACTTTTACAACCCTGTGTAAATTAATTTCAGCATTCCTGACCACCAGTGTATGTATATGTTCTTTGAATTTTCCTTTGAGCAGGTCGGAATGTTTTTCTGGATTCTTCATTAATTAATGAATTATAAAATCTGCAATGACCATTTTATATTTATATAAGCATCGTGAGTTTAGCATTTAAAAAATTTATTCTTTAACTTGTTATTATTATTGCAAAGAAATGTGACATTAATGAAAGGGGAAAACACACTATGAGGAGAATTAATGTAATTTTGGAATATGGCAGGACCAGGTGGCATAGCTTATTGGAGATAGCATTGGAAATCCTCAGGGAGCATCATGTTAATGACATGAGTTTGAGTTATTAAATCAAAGGCAATCAGGTTAGACTGTTCACTACTGAAAAAGGTAGGGAAGTGAATACAGTATTTTTTAAATTAGTTTTTTAATTGACAGTGGTTAAATATTTTAATTTAGGCTTAGTTAGCCAGAATATTTACTTAGATAGAAATTCTCATTTCTTGACAAAGCTACCTATATAAAATGTTATCTACAAAAATCTAAAACTTTTTCTCTCTCCTGCTCTGTCACTAATTTAAGTTGATTCCCTGAGTGGTTTGTCCAATGTTATAATTCTGGAACTGGAAACAGTAAATCATCAGTTGTTCCCATCCCACTCTTTTTCCACAGGCAATCTGAAATTTCACTGAACTACCATATTGAATTTCTGATCCATTATATGATGGCATCTCATTTTAGTATTTTTAAAAATGGCATTTGTTATTTCATACAAAATTTATAACTGAATTTTTAGGAATGTTTAAATATATCTGTGTTTGAGAGTGCTTTTATTTTTCCTTTTAGTATCACCCTACATGTAAAAATACTAACGCAATAAAACCAGGAAGTTAGAGCTTGGTAATTTAGAAGTCTTAATAAATTAAGCAGGGAAGGACTAAATTGGCATTTACCTTTATATATCTATTCATTTCAGAAAATGATTTATTGAGTGTATTTAGTATGAAATAGTTCAAAATATCTATGTTTTATTTATTAAAGGAAGTAAAATAGTGCAAGATCTTTAAGCGTTCATTTCCACATAATGTTTTTGATATGACAGATAATTATTTACTGATTTAAGATATCTACTTTTAAACTTAAGATAGTCTGAGTTCCCAATATACACCAAACATACTTCAGTGGCTTTTTGTAACAATATCCCATAATTCAAAGCAATCTTCCTCATAAATAAGCAAAAACGTGGGTGTTTCTTTACATGCATAGAATATAAAAATGTTTTTATCCTAAAATATCTGAGTGTCACTTTATTTGTGCAAATTTATTAAACACATTGAATTGCCTGTTTTATAGCAAGGATTCAATATCCGACTTCACTTTCCTGCCATTGCTTTATTAAAAGAAGCAGCTTAATTACGTCCTCCTAGCCATATGAAAAGAAAAACCTGATACATCAACATAACAGAATCAGGCTGCAAGCAAAGAGGAGAGCTTTGCCCATACATTTCTCCAGCTATTACAGAACTGGAAAGCTTTAATAAAGATTTGTACCCTCATATGCCAAGTTTCTGACATGCAATTATGTAAGCAGAAGTAAAACTAAAACCTTCTGGAAAACTGGTGTTTAACCAGCATAAAATTCAGTATTTCCCAAATGACCAGTAATTGCATGCAGTATTTCTGAGAAGTGGATTAATTCCCTGCATTCTGATGTGAGTGTACTCGAATGATCTCTAATCTTGGACCACTTGGACTGGTCAAAAGACTCTACAGATCAATCAAACTCAACAACCTCTACTTATTACCTACCAATAAAGGAATCAGAGAGAGAGGAAGAGGGAAAGAAATCCCTATTTTTGATGAGACACTAATGAGATAATGTGGACTTTTCATTAAATTATAAAATCATCTTAAAAACGAAGCTTGGTTTATCACCCTCTAGTCATAAATTATGCAAGCTTGCTGCCAGTTAAGAATTCTTAACCACGTGGGGAACTCTTACAGAAAACAGTGATCTATTTGGAGAAATACTGCAAGAGACAAAAGGAGGGCTACTCCAGGCAGCCTTGGTATAGGAGGCCCAAAATCTATGAACTAGGAATTAGGGTGAATGCCAGAAGCCTGTGCTGCTTCCACAAGCTCACTCTGTGGTTTCAGATCACTGACCTCATTCGGACATTTCTTCATTTATCTCACCTTTTCTCTAACAATGCTTTAGGCCCTGGACTTATTTAAATTTGGCGAGCTTTAGCATTTTTTTTTTTTAATGGGTGAGAAAGTAATATCTAATTCTTTTCAATTTTATAAGAAAAGATGGATTTTCACTGAACAAATTAGATTTGGAACCATTAGGGAAGAATGAGTCATCTTTAAAATCATAAATTAAAAACTATTTCAAGACTAGGAGCAAAATAACTATTTTTTGACCTTATATGCCTATTACTTCCCATAGTAACCTTACACTATATTTATAACTAAAACAAATCTCCTCAGTAAAAATAACATACCCTGAATTCTTTCTGGGGTTGTGATAAGAATTAAGTGCAATAACTTGGCTAAAGTCCATATACTTATAGTTTAACTGTAACATAATTTTATAAACTCAAATAATAAGGGTTTCCCTTCCCTGGTGGCGCAGTGGTTGAGAGTCCGCCTGCCGATGCAGGAGACGCGGGTTCGTGCCCCGGTCCGGGAAGATCCCACATGCC
>NW_006795956.1:1465731-1473624 GCF_000442215.2 Lipotes vexillifer | reverse complement strand
GCCTGCGCGTTCGGATCCTGTGCTCCGCAACGGGAGAGGCCACAGCAGTGAGAGGCCCGCGTACCGCGAGGAAAAAAAAAAAAAAAAAAAAAAAAAAAGAAAGTTTTCATGAATTCTGTAAGTTCAGGTTCACTTCCTTTCACTACAATTGCAAAAGGCGTGATAACAGGAAATGCAAACGGCAATAAGTAGATTTTTTTTTAATGCGATGTTAATTCTGGCATGCTGTCTTCTGACCTTTCACAGGTCAAGTCTGGAAAGCAGAAATCTCACTCTGCCCCAGCAAAATGCTTTATTCATGACTTTGAAAATGCCAAGATCAAAAGGGGGTGTATTCAATTCCATTCAATTTGCTCAAGTGGACAGAAAAGCTGTTCTTTTATTCAAATGACAAGGACATTGGATCCAGAAAAGCTGTAGTGCTTCCTTCTTGAAGAAGGGCACACACCTTGCTTTATGAATTCCATTTTGAAAATTTATTTGTTGATCAGCTTATTAATAGTCTGATCCAAATAACCATCTAAAAATGAGGCAATTGGCCAGTCTTTGTTTAAAACAGGAAAAAAGGTGCATTTCATTAGCAACAGCCAATGAACATAAAGACCCATCTATAGGATTCTGTTCCTCTGAAAACCTTGGGTGGATTTAGGGGGATTGCACTTAAGGTCTGTGAATTGAAAGAAAAGAATAATTCACATAGTGTCAATAAATATACCTGGTTTATTTATCAAAGGCCAGAGGACTACCCTTGTTCTCGTCTCTTGGGGACCAAATAAGGGAAAAATAAATTCTTTTTCTATAAAATAATTTCCTAAATAGTACCTATGCCACTGGCATTCTGCCAAAGGCTAGGGCAAACCTTAGAGTCTTTCTTTGCTCACATATGAGCTGTATGTTTTAGTGCATACACCAATGCTTGGTCATATATGATAAGGAAACATGACGAAGAGACCAAAGGGGACTTGAAAACACAAAGTACAATAAAAAATTACATTAAGGGGCATGGGATAACGTCACTCCATTTGAGTGAGTCTTTTGGGGGAATGTGAGAGTTTAATACCAATGTAGAACTCCAAGTAAAATATGGATGTTCCATTTCAGCTTGCCTGAAATTTGGTATCTCACCATCTCTCCCTGATCAACCTCTTAAATGTCAGCCCTGGCCTTTCAGTCCCATCGGGTAGAGGAGTTCCTAGAGGTGGGGCAGGGTTCTCACCCTTGTCTGCAAATCAATATCACCTGGAGAGCTTTTATAAAATGTGTTAACTTTGAGTCTCTTTTTTAAACCCATTAAATCTGGGTCTTTAGGTGTGAGTCCCAAACACCCCCAAATGTTCAGCTAGAGTTGAGAGTCATTGATTTGGGGGGAAATACAGGATTTGCAACATGGAAAGGTAAATTTAGGACATACAACAATTCAGGAAATAGAAATGTATAATACATGCATTCTCTCTCAAGACTCACATGACATGTCGTGACCTCTGGATACCACTTTTTCTCTCTTTGCTGTTTCCTGGTCAAAGAGGAACTACATTTGTCCATTACCACTCTTCCACACTGTCCTCTTTCCTCTTCTGTGAATCTTCCTTAGTCATAAGCAAGATTAGTGAACTGTAAAGAAATTCATTTTATACTCACATGGTCACCTCCTAACACAGGTCCCTGCTCCTATGTATCCACTGAGTTCTGTTAGAAGACAGTTCAGTCCCTCATGAATATCTCCAAATATTGATAACTTGTGATGGATCAGGGCATTAAATAATTCCTACTTTCTTCTAGTTCTTATTTATTACTGATCCAGTTATATTCTAGAAACTAGATTACTAGATGGATTATACACTGCAGGTTGCTTAGCAGTATAACTAAAATGATATGAATCCAGCAATGCCAAATACTCCAACTTGAACAATTTGAAATAGATTAATGATAGACAGGTAAGTAGAAAATCCGAAAGTGCTTCTAACTTGAGTGAAACATGATGCAGTCTCAAAAGAGTACAAAAGTCAGTCTCTCTCTCTCACTCTCTTTCTCTTTTTCATTGTCCTTAGATCAAATCCTGTGGAAGCAATCAGATAGGCCTGGCTTGTTTCCATGGTCACCTCTTGGACCAGTCCAGCATGAGATAATTATCAGCATTATCTCATGCTGATAATGAATGAGATTCAATGACTGGCCAGACTCAGAAGGTATACTGAGGTGGTCAGATCCACTAGAGCCACACGGGATCAGAGAGAAAAAAACTCCTGCATTGAAAGATGACTGAGTAGCACCAATAAGAAGTGACCATACTCCTAAGACGGATAAGAGGTCATAACCACCTCTCTTGTCCTAGTTGCATCGAGGGGAGTCTCACTCAAGTGTGCCTGTATCTAGCTCCTTCCTGAGAACTAATAATCCAGTCACCTTCCACTGGGAATGTTTTAGCATCTGCTTCCCAGATACTGGGGGGAAACCCACTTGCCTCTGATTCGAAACACTCCTATATTCTTGCAAATTATAGAAATTTGCAGTTGTGGTACCCAAAGTCCTCAATTTTCTTCGACTTCCCTTTTCCTTGGTGTCAACCTGTATATACTTAAATACATTGTCTATTTCCCTTTGGACCCTGCATTTGTGGTATCTGACATGTGTACCTTAAGTTTGTAACAGGAAACTCTCCAAACAAAGTTCACAGCCAGTATGCCCCCAGTCATACACTGCTCTCCCCAAATCTCATCTATACTCAGAATTTCATTTTTTCTGGGACTTGCATAAATCATGACTTTTTTAAATGATAACGGAAACATTCTTTTCTATGGTATTTTTCCTGATACCAGATGCATATGTCTCTATTTCCTCCAGGTTTCCATTTCTATTTCCTTCTGTTATTACCATCTCCTTCAAGCAGATCTTAGCTGAGTTTTTTAAAGTTCAACCTGCTTCATCAATTAGATCCAATTTCTCTTCTACATTTGTGAGGCTAGATACTCATTAGATCAGAGTATTTTCTTTCTTTATTTTTCCCATGGTTCCTCTTTTTACCACAAAACAAACTTTTGTGGTTCTTTGGCTGGTTACTCAGCTAATACTACTACTTGTGTTTCAGATTTTCCTTTTCCACAGCCTAAGCAGTAATTTTACCTACTGGGTAATTAATTCTAGCTTGCGCAACAGACAAGCCCTGAAATCTCAATGACTTAGCCATGATAAACGTTCATTGATTGCTCACGTGATAGTTAAAGTTTGGACGAATGACCATCATCCATAGCAGTGCCATCTGGACCACACAGCCTCCAATCATCATGGCAAGAGAAGAGAAGGCCAGAAGACTGGGTGGATGGTTTTAAGGCTTGTGAGTAGCTTACATAACTTCTTCCACATTATGTTAGCTAGAAATTAACCATATGACCTCAGTCTAACTTCAGGGGAGCCTGAGATAGCTGAATGGACACAGGCCTGTATAGACAGGATGCAGGATAAGCACTAATGATCTTGCTCATACTCTACATTTGCAATTTTCCTCATGCTCACAATTTTTCTCTATCTCAGAGCAACTGTGGTTGGCCACTGGCAATGTAGCTAGTCTAAACTGAAATATGCCGTGAGTGTAAAAAACACACTATAAAAACACAGTATAAAATAAGGTTTCAAACACAGTATAAAATAAGGATTAAAATATTTCACATTTTCTATTGATGACATGTTGAAATGACAACATCTGAATATATTCAGTTGAATAAAATATATAACGAAACTCATTTCTGTTACTTTTTGCTTTTTGTTTAATGTGACTGCTAGAAAAATTTTAAATTTCATTTGTGACAAATGTTGTCTTTTAATTGGACAACACTGCTCTACAGTGTTCCAGACGTAGGCTTGCCTTTAATTATTTTCAATGACTGCCCTGCAATGATTTCTTTGAGGTTTTCTTTCTCTAAATCCAGGAGACTGACATACTTTTTATAATAAATATCCTAATTTTTATTTATTTATTCATCGATGATTTCTACTCCTTCACTATATGTATATCTGCTGTCTGGATTTCTGAAATCCAGAACCAGGATGAGGATTTAACCAATAAGCATACAAGACCCAACTCGAGAGGAAACAGTGGGACAGATTCTGGGATATCATAGCCACACGAATCCCAAGAAGATTCTAGATAGTAGATACACTAAGGAACATAAGGAAGCAGTTGATATAATACTACTGGTGTCAATTTGGCACTACTAGTCTAAATAAATTAAAGATTCACACATTAGAACTTGGCATATGCCGAGTAGTGTCTACCTTGAAATGCAAGGGTACTCCACCGCTCTTGTTACTTGAGCAAAAACCTGCCCTGGCTCCAAAAATGCATCCTTTTCCTCAGATTAATACAAGAGTCTGCCTGTAAGAAGCAGAAGTCATTCCCCAGCAGAGATAGTTGGCTAATCCTTGCTTTCTTCATGTAGTACTTGTTCCTCAACTGCTAGTTCCCTTGGTAAATGCATTAGGACTACTGAAACCATAGCAAATTTGAGAAACCAGGGTGAGATTTTGATGGGCTAAGATATCATTATGTCCAGGTCATCAAACAATAGCCCCAGCTGTAGCCAGAATCTTCAAAGATCTTGGTGAAGATAAGCACTCAGGAATGAAAACAAACATTTTGAAATTCTTTTTTTCTGAATCTCTGTATCTCAAGGAAGAACTCTGACAAACTAAGCTGCACTTAAGTTGGTAGGAGGTAGAAGCCTATGAGGTCTCCTTCCACACAGAAATCTGCCCCCAAATCTTAGAATTTAATAACCTGGAATGTTTAGAGACTAAAGAATGTATTTCCACTTAAACCCAGACTTGAATTTCTACATTCTTGCCAACCACATGGAAGGGCCTGCTCCAGGACAGAAAGCCTGGGATGAGTTTCCTACTGCAGTTAGAAAGGTAGAAGGAAAGCGAGCCAAGCATACCATAGGCTGACATTCAAGTGCATGGAGGTCTCAGTATTCTAGCCCCCTAGACAATCAGTGTCCCGGAAGTTGAAAAATCAGTGACACCACTTTTATGGAAGAGAGTGGAGTGGGCACAGTGGAGGTATAAGGAACAGGAACAGAATGATCCTGGAAGTCATTTTCCTGGGAGTAACAGCCAACTATGGGCCAAAACTTCAAGAAGAATGACTTCCAAGTCAATTCTACTTCTTTTTGGAATTTAAAAAAAAGCATATTAACACAACATTGTAAATCAACTATACTCCAATAAAAAATTTTTAATAAAGCATATGTAAACTCTTATTTTCTTCCAGTATGTTATGTAAATATCTACTAAGTTAAAAATATTTGTTGGAATTAATAGGAAGATTTAATTGTTGTTGTTGTTTTATCTTCAACGTGGGACTTGAGGTTACTGTGACACTGGTTTCCCCCAAATGCACTGAGCATGTCCACATCCTCTCCTTTGTTCACTCTGTCTCAGCTCCTAGAGCAGCTGCCTGTGCATTTATAATCCCTGACACATGACCTGACATTTACCATTTGGAATTCATCTTTCCTTCTTCTTAATTCTGATATAATTATACATGCTTCTCTAATGATACACTTTTTATATAGTTTTCATAAACATGCCCTGAGTAGGAATTTACATCAAAATATAGTCTATTTTTGTGTTGAATGACATATGGAAAAGGAACATTATATTCTTTTCATTAGACTGTCAGCCTGGGTCTTCTAGAAAGCAGAATCCCAAGGCAAGAAAGAAACTGCTGATACTATTTGGGAGGCACAAGAGCAGAGCAGTGAGAGTGAAGGTGAAAGGGAAACGATGCATAGCACTTGGCCTTCCAGATCAGCTGCAGAGCTAGGGAGCCACATTCATGTTAATAACTTATTCTTATAATTAATTGGTGATAGCAGCCTGTCCATCTGTCTGTCTGGGGCATCTAAATATCAATACCAAGATGTGAAGAGTGAATATGAGGAGAGCTGCAAAGAAGCTGTGAGCCAGAGGTGAAGCTGCAACACACCACCAGAGAGCTCAAGTCATGCAAAAGGACTCCGACTCTGTCGACTGAAAAAAGAAACCAAAAAAACCGCACAACTTAAAAGTTGAGAATTAGGTTTTACTTGGCAGACAAAACTGAGGACTTAAGCTCCGGGATGCATCCTCTCAGATAGCTCTGAGGGACCAATGTAGGAGTTTTTGAAACACACACCAGGTACTTACAGATTACTATTAATTAAAGGAAACCAGACATCTCAAGTCAAAGAATGTACTGCTTTTCTGTGTATGGGAAGATGCAAAATTCTTGAGCTCATTGAAATCATTCCTTTGATATGCACCTCAGCTATCTGGGGCCAGTATCCTGTGTTTGTCCATCCTGAGTCTCCTCAGGGTGCACCCCTGGGGGGTGGCTGCAGGGGCTGAGGGCTGGGTGGCAGGCATCCTATTTCTATCCTGAGTTCCCTCAGGGCTCACCCTCGGGGCAGCTCTAGTGGCTAGATGGCTGCAGCATCCTTTGTTTACCAACATGGCAGGCAACCCACCACAACAATAGAGTATTGTTAACTGTAATCACCATGCTGTACCTTAGATCCCTAGAACTTAGTTATCTTATAACTGGAAGTTTGTTCCATTTGAGCAATATCTCCCCATTTCCCCCACCCCTCAGACCCTGGCAACCACCAATCTACTCTCTGTTTCCATGAGTTAGTTTTTTTTAGATTCCACATAAAAGTGATACCATATGGTGGGTGCTGAAGTCCCTTATATAAAATGGCATAGTATTTGCATATAACTTATAAACATCCTCCTATATACTTTAAATCATCTTTAGATGACTTATAATACCTAATACAATGCAAATGCTGTGTAAATAGTTGTAAATGCTATGTAAATAGTTGCTGGTATGTGGCAAATTCAAGTTTTACTTTTTGGAACTTTCTGGAATTTTTTTTCTAATAGTTCAATCCACAGTTGGTTGAATCCTCAGATGTAGAACCCACAGATATAGAGGGCCGACTGTACTGTTGAATTAAGTTTGCTAGTATTTTGGTGAGAATTGTTGCATTGATATTCATCAGGGATATTGGCCTGTAGTTTTCCTTTCCTGTAACGTCCTTATCTGGCTTTGGATAAGCATTACCTTATCAAGGTAATGCTAGCCTCCTCGTAAAATGGGTTTGAGAGTGTTCCTTCCTTTTCAATTTTTTGCAAGATTTTGAGAAAGATTGGTGTTAATTCTTTAAACGTTTGGTAGAATTTACCCATGAAGCCACCTTGTTCTGGGCTTTTTGTTGTTGGGAAGTTTTGGATTACTGATTGGGATCTCTGCTCGGGCACCTCGGCCAATAGGGACATGGCCTGCCAAGTTCTGCTGCACACTCATTGCTGTGAGCCCCATCCCCTTTCCTGGTCTCTAACTGACTCTCCTGGTGATCCCTAGGAGGTGGTATCTAAGTGGATCTCCCAAGAAGCATCCTGGAATGCTGGTGAAACTGAATGTCCACATTGGGCTCTTCTTTTCCACTGAAGAAACTGTAGGCCCAGGGGGAAGCTCCTTGATGCCAGCCTAGGGGAGTGGCAATGTGATCAAAGTGAAACCATTCCCCTTACCCTTCAAATGCAGTTTTTCTCAGGTTTTTGTGGTCCAAAGTGGTGCTTCAGCCTCACACTGGTTTGGGATCTTCAAAGACACCTTCTCTATGGCTATTTACTAGCTGCCCACTGTGTGGGACACCAAAATCAGGAACCTCTCTATTTCACCAACCTGCTGATGTCACACTCATTTACCCATAAGTTTTATCTTGGTAAGAAGAGGTGGAAAATTAATAAAGATATAAATATGCAAAGAAGATCATTTTAGTTTTTTTATAAGCACTATGAAGCAAATAAACAGAATTATATGCTGTAGAATAATTTGGAGTGTGCAGGAAT
>NW_006795956.1:1458734-1465700 GCF_000442215.2 Lipotes vexillifer | reverse complement strand
CAGGAATGCACGGTGTGGGGTGGCTTTGAATCAGATAGCCCAGAAAAGCCTCACAGAGAAGGTGATATTTGACCTCAGAGTAGAAGGATGTAAAGGAGCCAGGCATCTAAGGACCCAGGGAATGTGCATTGCAGGCTGTGAGACTAGTATATTGAGTGGCCCTCAGACAGGAAAGTGCTTGTGGTTTTTTGTAGAAGTGAAAGTTAGCCAATATGGGAGGAATTTGGTCAGCCAGAACGTAGATCAGCAGTTTTTTTTCTATAAATGGCCAGATGGTAAATCATTTAGATTTTATAGGCTAGGTCTCTGTTGCAACTACTCAGCTCTCTGCTGTAGAGTGAAAGCAGCAGTAGACAACATATATTCCAATAAAACTTTGTTTATAAAAGCAGGATATTGCCATCAAGCTGTAGGCTGCTGACCCCTGAATTAGAGGAGAATGGTGGAAAAGGTTAGGGAGGTGGGCAGGAGTCAGAGCAGGAAAAGCCTGGAAGGCCGTAGTATTGATACATCAGTTATCTACCTCTGCGTAACAAACCACTCCAGCTCCCTGTGTCTTAAATCTATAACAACAATTCATTTGCCATAATTCTGAAATTTGGGCAGGGCTCAGCAGGATGGTTCCTTATGGTTCCACACAGTCTTCACCGGGGTGGCTCAAGTGGACCCGGAGAGTCTGAATGGCTTCCCTCTCTTGCCTGGTGGCTTAGCTGAGGTGGATGGAAGAGCCAGAGGCTACCTGGGTTTCTCTCTCTCTGCCTTATGGTCTTTCAACCGGCAAGTGCCCTCCCTCTCTCTCTCTCTCTCTCTATCTCTCTTTCTCGCCACAAGACCTTTCTCTGCAGTAAAGTAGTTGGACATCTTTGGTAGCTGGTGTTATATGGTACAAGGTGTCCTGAAGCCCAGGTCTGTAATAGACATAATATCATTTCTGTCACAATTTCTTGATCAAAAAAAAGTCACAAGGATAGTCTAGATTCAAGTGTAAGGAAAACAGAAATTAATGAGAAAAACTGTCGTTAGCCTTATCTGCAGACCATTCTTGGCGCATTGTAAGGAGTTTATATTTTTTTCTCAAGTGAATTAGGAAGCCATTTTATCTTGCAAAGGAATGACATGGCATAATTTATGATGAGAGAGAAATGTCTTAGCTGCATATTCTTGTAACAATCTTTTCACGATGCCTGGGAAAGATCAGCAGAATCATGGAAAGCAAACTATAAGGATTCAAAGGCTAATGAAGAAGCAATGAGTTTCACAGCACTTGGCCTGAAATTCTCCATTTGAAAAAGATCTCAACTCCACCAAATTGTATAGAGCATATACATCAGTATGTCACGGGTGTGGACTTGATTCTTTCATCCACCAATTTGTTCAATTTTATTTCATAATTATGGACTAAACCCATGATGTCTGCTATCTATATCACAAATCTGCTCATTTAACCACAAGGTGGATCAATTTGGCAGAAACCAGGGCTTCATTGGATTCATATCCATCATAACAACTAGAAAAACTACCAAAGTCCTTGTCCTACTGACAACAGGTCATTAAAAACAAAATGATTTTATAAATTTACTAAGGTCTTAAATTATCAGCTTAATTATCCTAGCATTAAATTAATAGGTATATCAGAAACCAAAATGTTCATTGTCATGCTTACAAAACACCTATACATGCAAACATAAGTTGCAACAGTATTAGCTCTCCCAAATATCTTTTTATATAAACTTTGTTCTTCAGTCACTCATCCATTTTATATTTTCTATTTTTAATCAGATATTTTTTATTGATATTGTATTATACAGTAAACACTATTACTTATAACATTCTTCTTTTGGAGACATAAATGTCCATTTGACTTCAGTCCACTTGAAACTGTATTCTGAACATTTATATATTATTTATTTATTTAAGCCTCTTTAAATAAAAACAAATGTCTCAGGCAAAATTTACAGTGAACAATAAAGAGATTTGGTCCCAGTAGTAGGTGTGTTTTCTAAAATAAAAATTAGAAGTAACAGGCATCCAATCATTGGAAGAGTCATTAGCAATAATGGTGATCGTGCAATGGCCTTACTTCTCTGTCACTGAAAATAAGGCAGAGAATTGTGCTCTAAAAGAATGATTCAAGAATAATCTAAAAGTCAAAGCTAGCTAATCAGCTACTTTTCCTTAGGTAGTAGAAGTTATATTAAAGTTTCTTTCCTGTCATAGTATCAAGAGAATAGAATAAATGTGTTTCAAGCATCACCTGAAAGAGGAAAGAGGAACAATTTAAAAACATTCTCATTAAGCTTAGCATGATTTCATTGTCCTTCAGCAAAACACATTTCTTATCAGGGAACTCTATTTTGCTGTTCTCTTGAAACACTGGCCTGGGGAGGGAGGCATGAACAGCTTGAATAATTTCCTGCCAGCTCAATGCTATTTTCTTACTGGTGCTTTTCTGGTTATTCCATAAAAGTAGACTTGGCTTTACCTAAAATTTAGAGTGCAGGTATTATGTTTATGAACTGAACCACAATCAGCAATGAACAATTTTTAAGAGAACCTTATTAAACTTTCTTGTACAAGAAAGAATTCTTTTTTAATACCAATAAGGAGCCTTGATTTACTTACACTGGACCTGGGGAAAGACTGAGAAACTCCTGCCACATGTTGAAGGAACTGATTAAGGATTTCTACAAAGCATGTGAATGACAAGAGAAAAGGATATGGCCAAAGGAGATATAAGAGCAGTGGCTGAAGAATAGTTTGCTATAGATGCTCTCCACTCTGACCACAGCTCCCACGGCACCCTGGGAACTTGTATATTCCATCTAGGACAGCTGCATGCAGAAACCAACAGAGTCATTTTCACTCTCTGATTCAAAACAGTATCTCTTCAACAACCAGGTACAAACTTTTCTATCACTTCCAAGGGAAAGAAGATAAAGAAGTGATGGGAAAAAGTTTCAGGGGAAAAAAGGTTCAAAGAAAACCAAAATCGGCATGGACTGTTATGTAATTTTGGCATAATGACGACTTCATATAATGGACTGCCATTCTAACAACTCTAAGGCCATAGCACTCATCAGTACCAGAGAAATCATGGGGCATACCCATCAGAAGCCAGCGTTGCCCAAGATGGCAACATGAGGTGGCCAGCAGAGGCAATAATGTACTATGGCCTTTGTCCAGATTCCACGCAGCTGATGAAAGAAGAAGAAATTGGTGCTGGACTAGCAAGCAGGATTTGCTTGTCAGTCGATATGTCCAACAGCACATATATTTTTCTTTTTTTTTTAAACATCTTTATTGGATTATAATTGCTTTACAGTGGTGTGTTACTTTCTGCTTTATAACAAAGTGAATCAGCTATACATATACGTATATCCCCATATATCCTCCATCATGCATTTCCCTCCCACCCTCCCCATCCCACCCTTCTAAGTGGTCACAAAACACCGAGCTGATCTCCCTGTGCTATGTGGCTGCTTCCCATTAGCTATCTACCTTACGTTTGGTAGTGTGTATATGTCCATGCCACTCTCTCACTTCATCCGAGCTTACCCTTCCCCCTCCCTGTATCCTCAAGTCCATTCTCTACATCTGCGTCCTGTCCTGTCCCTAGGTTCTTCATAACCATTTTTTTTTTTTTTTAGATTCTATATATATGTGTTAGCATACGATGTTTGTTTCTCTCTTTCTGACTTGCTTCACTCTGTATGACAGACTCTAGGTCCATCCACCTCACTACAAATAACTCAACTTCATTTCTTTTTATGGCTGAGTAATATTCCATTGTATATATGTGCCACATCTTCTTTGTCCATTCATCCGATGATGGACACTTAGGTTACTTCCATGTCCTAGTTACTGTAAATAGAGCTGCAATGAAATTGTGGTACATGACTATTTTTGAATTATGGTTTTCTCAGGGTATATACCCAGTAGTGGGATTGCTGGGTCATATGGTAGTTCTATTTGTAGTTTTTTAAGGAACCTCCATACTGTTCTCCATAGTGGCTGTATCAATTTACATTCCCACCAACAGTGCAAGAGGGTTCCCTTTTCCCCATACCCTCTTCAGCATTTATTGTTTGTAGATTTTTTCATGATGGCCATTCTGACGGGTGGGAGGTAATACCTCATTGTAGTCTTGATTTACATTTCTCTAATGATTAGTGATGTTGAGCATTCTTTCATGTGTTTGTTGGCAATCTGTATATCTTCTTTGGAGAAATGTCTATTTAGGGCTTCTGCCCATTTTTGGATTGGGTTGTTTGTTTTTTTGATATTAAGCTGCATGAGCTGCTTGTAAATTTTGGAGATTAGTCCTTTTTCAGTTGCTTCATTTGGAAATATTTTCTCCCATTCTGAGGGTTGTCTTTTCATCTTGTTTATGGTTTCCTTTGCTGTGCAAAAGCTTTGAAGTTTCATTAGGTCCCATTTGTTTATTTTTGGTTTTATTTCCATTTCTCTAGGAGCTGTGTCAAAAAGGATCTTGCTGTGATGTATGTCATAGAGTGTTCTGCCTATGTTCCTCTAAGAGTTTTACAGTGTCTGGCCTTACATTTATGTCTTTAATCCATTTTAAGTTTATTTTTGTGTACGGTGTTAGGGAGTGCTCTAATTTCATTCTTTTACATGTAGCTGTCCAGTTTTCCCAGCACTACTTATTGAAGAGGCTGTCTTTTCTCCATTGTATATTCTTGTCTCCTTTATCAAAAATAAGGTGACCATATGTGCATGGGTTTATCTCTGGGCTTTCTATCCTGTTCCACTGATCTATATTTCTGGTTTTGTGCCAGTACCATACTGTCTTGATTACTGTAGCTTTGTAGTATAGTCTGAAGTCCAGGAGCCTGATTCTTCCAGCTCCGTTTCTCTTCCTCAAGATTGTTTTGGCTATTCAGGGTCTTTTGTGTTTCCATACAAATTGTGAATTTTTTGTTCTAGTTCTGTGAAAAATGCCATTGGTGCTTTGATAGGGATTGCACTGAACCTGTAGTTTGCTTTGAGTTAGTATAGTCATTTTGACAACGCTGATTCTTCCAATCCAACAACATGGTATATCTCTCCATCTGTTTGTATCATCTTTAATTTCTTTCACCAGTGTCTTATATTTTTCTGCATACAGGTCTTTTGTCTCCTTAGGTAGGTTTATTCCTAAGTATTTTATTCTTTTTGTTGCAGTGGTAAATGGAAGTGTTTCCTTAATTTCTCTTTCAGATTTTTCATCATTGTTGTGTAGGAATGCAACAGATTTCTGTGCATTAATTTTGTATCCTGCTACTTTACCAAATTCATTGATTAGCTCTAGTAGTTTTCTGGTAGCATCCTTAGGATTCTCTGTGTATAATACCATGTCATCTGCAAACAGTGACAGCTTTACTTCCTGTTTTCTGATTTGGATTCCTTTTGTTTCTTTTTCTTCTCTGATTGCTGTGGCTATAACTTCCAAAACTAGGTTGAATAATAGTGATGAGAGCAACAGCACATATATTGACCAGAAATAATTGAATGGTTACTTTAAATGGTGGCTATATGTACATCAGAGGGGAACTACTGTGTTTCTAGTCATCTAGGACCATTTCTCTCTTAACTAATGGCAGCATGATTTCCTCTGGGGAATTACATCTCCCCTCATTGTGTGTTGTCTTGTTTATGTGGTAAATTATGGTGCCGTCTCATTATAAAAACCAAAGAACCCCAGAGACTTTGACAAATCACACCTCTTCCTGCCTAATAAAGGCCATTATGCAGAAACATGCCCTAAGTGATAGAAATTGGCCTCTCTTTCCAAGCACTTTGACATGTGAGCATAGCAAAATGCATTAAGCACTGAAGAAATAGAATGAGTTGATTCCTCCAGTGAAGGCATCAGAGCCATAATGTCAGATAAGTTATATTTTGAGATTCCCCTAAATCAGTGGTCCCTAACCTTTTTGGCACCAGGGACCGGTTTCGTGGAAGACAGTTTTTCCACGGATGGCGTGGGTGGGGATGGTTCAGGCAGTAATGCGAGCGATGGGGAGTGATGGGGAGAGTCAGGTGAAGCTTCACTCGCCCACCTGCCGCTCACTTCCTGCTGTGTGGCCCTGTTCCTAACAGGCCACGGACTGGTACGGGTCTGCAGACCAGGGGTTGGGGATCCCTGCCCTAAATTGACTATTACTAGTTTCTGCTATTTCCAAACAATATTATGCTTTTCCTTCACTCCTATTAGTTTCTTATATATCTACCAACGCATTCATTTTATGCTTAAGCGAGATATAGTTTTTCCTGCTTATGAGAAAAGTATACAAATAAAATAGTATAAATTTTATAGTAAAATAATGGTCATAATTGTCATGTCTTTAAAAAACCAATGTGATATACAATGTCTTACTTCGTACAACATGATATTATTAGAAGTCAGATTTTAGATGCATCATTGATCTATCAGCCCAGCAGTTTCTGTGCGGTGTGTTACGTGATAAGACCTTGGTAACAGGTCCATGACTGTACCTCCTTTGCTGTAGACTGGGTCCCTTGGCCTGAGATAACTGTATGAGATATACGGTGTCAAAGACTGTCAGTGGATCAAATACTGTAGGCCTTCAGTAATGGCCATAAAGACAAGAAAGACACAGCCATGCCAGGAATAAGTATCATTTCCAGTCAAGATGAATCATTGCCCATTCCAGGGTAGAAGGGGTCCAACGTGATCAATTTGTCACCAGTGGTTGACCTGTTGCTTTGAGAAATGGTCCCATATCCAAGGGCCTGTTATCTATTACTGTTGTTTGTCTGTTGGACCTTCAATGAAGGCAGTTGCTACATCAGCTCTGATGAATGGGGACCCATCCTCCTTCTCTAGAAATGGGTTCTGAGTCTGAGAACTGACTCAAGTCAGAAACTGGACAAAGGATTATATTTTATTGCCCTAAGCTTCCTTGTTATCCATCTTTGATTGCTCTTGACTGTATCATCTATTAT
>NW_006795956.1:1439652-1458696 GCF_000442215.2 Lipotes vexillifer | reverse complement strand
ATATATATATATATATATATATATATATATATATATATATATATATATATATATATATTTTAGACCACACCACGCAGCATGTGAGATCTTTGTTCCCTGACCAGGGTTCGAACCGGTGCCCCTTACCCCTGCATTGGGAGTGCTTTTGACTGTATATGTTGAACAAGATCCTGTCTGTCCTAAAGCAAAGCCACATTCTGCTAACCATCTCAATAGCTATCTGCAGGACAGGCCAGCCTGGCTGCCACTTTGATGTGCTGCTCATTATGGTAAATATGCACACCTTGCTTCTGAGGGTTGAGTGCCACCACCTGTCTCTATTATTTGGGGACTCCATTACCTCACTTTAATCAGGGAAAACAGTTCTATTCAGTGTCTCTACCATTTTCCCTACTACAGGGCACAGCCACTACTTAAATTCTCCCTGAGGGTGACAATAGTATTCCTCTCACCAGCACAATCTTATATCGATAAATGGAGTATTCCCTGGGCCCTCTTACAGAATAGAGTTGATTTTCTGACCTTAGGTATTATATTAATTCTAGCATGCCATGTCTTTGGACCTTGCATTTATTCCTCTATTGTTTGTATAACAGTCCTGGCATTTCTTTTGCACTTAGAGCAAGCCTTAACTTTCTCCAAGCTTGCAAGAGCCAACATAGGAGCATATTTGCATTGTTTCCCAGCTTTGTTAGGGAGTAAAATTCTGTCCAGTCCCATACATATGTTCCTGGATCCTGCTGTTATATGTTGACTAGGTTTTGCAGTTCTATCTGGAAATAACCCTTTCCCTTTTTTTTTTTTTTTTTTTGCGGTATGCGGGCCTCTCACTGTTGTGGCCTCTCCCGTTGCGGAGCACAGGCTCCGGACGCGCAGGCCCAGCGGCCATGGCTCACGGGCCCAGCTGCTCCGCAGCATGTGGGATCCTCCCAGACCGGGGCACGAACCCACGTCCCCTGCATTGGCAGGAGGACTCCCAACCACTGCACCACCAGGGAAGCCCACCCTTTCCTCTTTTAGGAGAATATACTAGAATACACTGGCCAGGTTACCTTGTAATAACCCCAGTTATTAGTCTGGTATCCAGAAGCAGAGGTAGAGATAGATCCTGACTTGCAAGGTAGCAGCTTCTATATCCTCAAGCTGGTGCAGAGTGGAAGATTTCAATTAGCAGGAGTGGACCATTTCTGCAGACCTAGTGTATTTAGGGGTATCTAGGGTTTTCAAGGTTCTAGTATATTCATTTCAGGTGTCCCCATCTCAATTCTCAGGTTTCAGACCTTGCCAACCATGACCCTAACCTTGACTATAGCAGACTTGTTAAGGATGAGAATTAGATTTCAACCTTCTCTGATGCTCTGCTACTCATAATTATACCCTGGCCTGATGCTCAGCTTATTCTGGCCCCCAGCTGCAAAATATGGGACTCTTTTTCTGTGCTGCCAAATAGGCCCTCTGATTTTCACATTTTACCTTGAATTGTTGATTAATTACCATCAGCCTTTCATTGTCTTTGTCCAATGCATCAATAGTACTCTGATTCCATTGTCCTTATAATTGCTACTACCCCCAAACCTCTCAAACATTTGAGATATTGCAGTAGCCAATGCATTACCTTCCCCAACCTCCCATTTCAGTTCATCACCAGGGAACATTTTAACAATTGTTTTGCTACAGCAGGTCAAAGGTCACCGGTGCTCTACCTACCAGGGATGTGATCCACATTGCCAGCTGGCCTGGGGTGAATCAGCTCTGAATTCCTGTTTTTAAATCTGCTTCCTGGAATCACTCTTGGCATCAAATATGTAAGGCCAGGTTCCCCATACATGTGTACTCTAAGACAAAGATTTGTATGCAGAAAGTTAATTGAAGAATACTCACAGGAACAGCATCCATTAAGGATTGAGGGAAGAAGAATTGGTTAGAAGATGAAGTTGAATGCAATGAATTTGCAAAAAGGTCTCAGCTGGTCCCACAAGAGGCACTCAGCTAGGGTGACCCTTCAGAGTTGTCCAAGATTGAAGCCAGGGATGGGTCTCTGCACCCCTGGATGCATGTGGTCATAGATGTGGGCTGCCCCTGGGGAAGGGGTATAACCTTTGTGAAACAGCTTACTCAGGCCAACACTCCCCCAGCTAGTGGCTCAGCCCTGATTTTGGAGCCATCCTAGTCTCTACTACATTTTTACACATCACACTAGATTGTGCAATAGATTTGGAGTTTGAAAAAAGACTTAATTTATATATTGGCCCTACCAGTGACAAGAAAAATGACTGAGCAAGATATTTAACTTTTCTTGGTCTTGGCTGTCTCTCTTGTGGAAAATAATCTACTTATTTTTCTTCTTTTTCAACATTATCTTGGTTATTCTCACTTCACTATTCTTTCAGATGTATTGTAGATTTGTCTTGTTAAAGTCCTATTCGTATTAAAATTCCACTAGTATTTTAAATGAAATTAAAATAAATACGTGGATTAATTTGGAAGATCATTGTATCTTCTATTGTGGATTACTGAATTTTCTTTCTCTTTATACTTTCTCTCTCTCTCTGTCTGTCTCTCTTTCTCTCTGTCTCTTCTGTTTGTCAGCTCTGTCTGTCTCCCTCTCTATCTCTCTCTCTCACTCCCTCTCCTTTGTGGGTTGTCACTCTAGATAATTCTCCCTCTTTCAGATAACCTTTAGTCAGTCCAGGCTGCTACAACAAAGTGCCATAGACTGGGTGACTTATAAACAGTAGAATTTTATTTCTTACAGTTCTGGAAGCTGGACATCTGAGATCAGGGTGCCAGAATGGTAGGATTCTGGTGAGCACTCTCCATAGGATAGCAAATTGCAGAATTTTATTGTATCCTCACATGGCAGAAAGAGGGTAAGAGAGCTCTCTGGCGTCCCTTTTATAAAGGCACTAATCCCATTCATGGGGGCACCACTGTTATGATCGAATTATCTCCCAGAGCCCTCACCTCCCAATACCCATCACATGGTGGTTATGATTTCAACCTATGAATTTGGGGTGGGACCCAAGCAGTCCATTGCAGATCACCTTCAGTTAAGTTTTGGTATGGTGAACAGGCATTTCTAAAGGTTTCTGTTAATTGCTGTAGGGATCTGTATCCTCTTTTAGAATTTAATTTTTAATTTGCCAACTTAGTAAACTTCTAGTTTTAAATGGGATGAGGAATTTGTTCACATTTTCAAGGGAGAAAATTTCATTTATTTCATTTTAACTGAACTCTCATCTTTTCAAATTTATCAGCACTGATTTCAAGACGATATTTTCTTACATTTAAAAACCTTTCTGAATCATAGTTTTGTCTGGATATATGCCAAAAAGTGGGATTGCTGGATCATATTTTTAGTTTTCTGAGGAACCTATATATTGTTTTCCACAGTGGCTGTACCAACTTACATTCCTACCAACAGTATAGGAGAGTCCCCTTTTCTCCACACCCCTCCAGCATTTGTTATTTGTAGACTTTTTAATGATGGCCATTCTGACTGTTGTGAGGAGGTACCTCATTGTAGTTTTGATTTGAATTTTTCTAATAAACAGCGATGTTGAGCGTATCTTCATGTGCCTATTGACCATCTGTATGCCTTCTTTGCAGAAATGTCTATTTAGGTCTTCTTCCCATTTTTGGATAGGGGTTTTTGTTGTTGTTGTTGAGTTGTATGAGCTGTTTGTATATTTTTGGAATTAAGCCCTTATTGGTCACATCATTTGAAAATATTTTCTCCCATTCTGTAGGCTGTCTTTTCATTTTGTTTATGGTTTCTTGGCTGTGCAAAACGTTGTAAGTTGACTAGGTCCCATTTGTTTATTTATTTATTTTTTACTTTTATTGCCTTGGGAGACTGACCTAAGAAAACATTGGTATGATTTATATCAGAGAAGGTTTTGCCTGTGTTCTCTTCTAGGAGTTTTATGGTGTCACGTTTAAGTCTTTATGAAAAACTATAATTCAAAAAGATACATGCACCCCTTTGTTCATAGCAGCAGTATTCACAATAGGCAAACATGGAAACAACCTAAATGTCCATCGACAGATGAATGGATAAAAAAAGATGTGGTATAAATACATATATATAATGGAATACTACTCAGCCATAAAAGAGAATGAAATTTTGCATTTGCAGCAACATGGATAGACTTGGAGGGTATTATGCTAAGTGAAATAAGTCAGACAGAGAAAGACAAATATCATATGATGTAACTTATATGTGTAATCTAAAAAATTCAACAAACTAGTGAATATAAGAAGCAGACTCACAGATATGGAAAACAAACTATATTTTTTACAGAGAATTTTAACAAATACCATATTATTCTTTATTGATTAGACACATTTAGATTTTTAAAATTAGACGTTGCGATGAACAGGACATTTGAACCTCGATTTATTGACTCCCTCTGGTGAAACTACAAACATTTTTGCATGTTTTTAATTCCCTCAACTCTAACCTTCTCACTTCCAAAATTTTTTCTAGGACCTCAAAGAAGGTGAAGGTTGAATACAAAAAAAATTTGGAGCATAACATTTGTTTTGAAGACAATGTAGATTTTTATATCATCATGGAAAGTTTCCAGCATATAGCAGTAATGGGTATTGTGCTAGCAAAATGTGTATATTCTGACAATTTCCCAAATGATAAGTAAAGTGTTTTTATGCAAGGGTATCTTTTTCTAATTCACACGAATATAGACTATTCCTGGGTCTGTTTAATAAAATATACGTTTATTATAATTTAAATTAAATCTCTTTCAAGATTGATTGTTAACATTTTTCTAAAGTTTCATACCTTCATTGAAAACAATATAAATAAAAAGCGGAGGAATTTCTGCTTCCAACAAAGATGGAGTAACGGGAAGCCAACTTATCTTTCTGCCTTAAATAAATAGAAAGCCAGACAAAATAATGGTGGTTTTCAGAACTACTTTCAGACAAGTAGTTTTTGAGCAATGAGCAGCTCTTGTTGGTGACCCCTGGGGAGGGCAAGCAAACGTGGGGAGCCTTCCGTTTGCCCTGGATTACTGCCTGAGTGCTTATACACTGAAGGGCAAGAAAGGGAAACCAAAACAGAGCCTCACAGCCTCTCTGACTCAAGCAAACAAACTTGAGAATTGAGTAAGACCAGGGCAGCTGGAATTTGTGGAGCAGATGACCGGAATGGAGAGAGAAGTCTTCATAGAGAGAGCTCTGGAAACCTGCAGAAGGTTCACACAATATTGATCAGCATGTACACATGAGAAAACTATAAGAGGCCAAGCTAAGAGGCACCAGATGTACAAAAGTGGATAGAATTCATCACCAGCAGCCCCACAAGACAAGATAAAGGAAGTATTTCAGGCCAAAGAAAAGGGATACCAATGCTCAGATCTTGGTTTTGAAATACTATTCTCCAATAAAAAGAATGCAGGCTCCTTAGAGAAATGGCTGATTCTAGTATTGGGATACAGAAAACGCTTGTAGCTTGTAATCATCTTGTAGAAGAAGTCAGTACTCAAAAAACACGAGGACAGAGGCATTTCACAGGGACACAAATGCCAATCTGAAAAAACTCAGATTGGAATTTAAAACTGGAATAATTTATGCAATAAAATAATGTAGTAATGGGTTTTAAGCCAAAGTATAAAATGCATGAAACAAAGTCCATACTGATATAAACAAATGAAAAATTAAATAAATGGAGATGCAAGGAGAGGCAAAACTTCCTTATAGGAACAGTACAAATAACATAAAATGTTATTTAATTTAAGGGTTGTCCTCAGAGTTTGTACATATTACGTGAGAAACTTTGGGTCAGTCAGTTTCCCATAATAAAGTAGATCATGCTCCCTGCCCATGGGAGGCTGAGTGATATGTGGATTTCCAGGCTCCTTGCTTACCTAAGCTTCAACAAGCCAGGAGGAAAAGAAAGATTGCAAGCCTTCCCAAAGCATACAGTGTGATATAGTGCATTGCCTGTTCTGTATTCTCACATAGCACCTCAAAGGCATGTCAAATTCATCATATGTGACCTAAAGTCATAGCCTACCTCCAAAGCAGCTACCCTGTCCCATGCAGGCTGTCTACTATTATTTCCTATCTTAATTAATGACAATATAAACCAATAAGCATCATAAACTGATCATTTACATCTCTCAAATTCAATCTACTGCCATGTCCAGTTACTCTTATATCCTAGATGACTCTTAAGCCTGTCTATATATCTCCTGTATATCTTCATTACTCTACCCAAATAAATGGCCATCAACTTCTTTCCTGGACTAAAGCTGTATTTTTTCCTAACTGGTTTTCTTGCCATCCCAAACTCCACACTGTAGCCAAAGATTTCAAAAATGCAAATGTAATGATATCACACGTTTCTTTAAAACCTGCCAATATCTTCTCATTGCTCTTGGAATAGAAACAAAAATGTTTAAAATCTCACACAAGACCTTTCATATTCCAGACTTTGCTTATGATTCCAGATGGGCTGGCAACAACTCAACATCACTACCATCTCCTTCTTCTAAGAACTTGCCTGGGATGAAGACAAATCTAGGAACTACATTTCCCACAGTCCTTGGCACTCATGCAAGATCCTGAAAGCAGAAGAGAGGAAAATCCATTGTTCTCCTGAGACTGTGGCAACAGAAAGCATGAGCAGCTCTGAGCAAGCTCTTAAAAAGCACATTCTTTGCTGCAATCCTTGAAAGCAGTTCTATGTTTCTCCCTGCCCTTCAATGGTATTTGCCCATACCATTCCTGACCTCCAGTGATGACTTCCTGACCTCCAGTGATGACTTCTGTGATCCTTCAGCTTTCAGTGGTTGCCTACAGCTCTGTATTTCAGACCCACAAAAATAAAGAGTGACGTCTGTTTCCCTGACCAAATACTGCCTCACACACTTTTTATCCTGGAGTTGGTAACAGGGAACAAACTTTAAAGATGAGACTCTAAAATTGGTTTGCAGGTCGGATTAGATTTAAGGTGCTAATGCCCTCATTGCCAGTGGAACATGACATCTTTGTTTGGTTTTCCCCAGGATCAGACCTTGAGTCAAAACTGTAAATACAAGTGACAGATGATTGTAGTGAGCTCCACTGTTAAGAAAGTAGGGAAATGAGAGAACAAGGAGAAGGAAGACAATTTAAAAAGTCAAGAGTTCACTGCCATAGCAGCTGGAGCTCACCAGTGCTATACGAGAGTGGTACGAGAGGCAAGGTGTATTGTCACGCAGAGGAAGCCCAGCTGAGTGAGGATGCTGGGGTTTCTATTCACTAACTGCCCATTTATTTTTGGTTGAAACCTTCTCTCAGCAACATTGACTCTCCAGCCTATTTGACTTGCCCTGAATGCACACTGAGGATGTTCCTGCATCAGGAAGAAAAACAGAGCAGTCCTCAGGCAGAGAGCCACAGGTATTCGCAGTAAACAGCCTACAGCCTACGGAAGAGAGTGCAGAGGAGATATGGGTGGGGCACAGAGCTCCAGTGAGACATGGGCAGTCCCTCACATTAAGTGGAAGGAGAGCTGTTTATATTATAAACTTCAGTTGCATGGTGTCGAATGTCTGTGCAAAGTAAGGCTTTAGAAGACAAAGTAGTAGTTGCAATATTGTGACTTGATATAAGTGCACTGGAGAAGCTGGAGAAAGAAACTGACAAGCTCAAGATTTTACATTCTCAGATAAAGAAGATGTGGTACATATATACAATGGAATATTACTCAGCCATAAAAAAGAATGAAATAATGCCACTTGCAGCAATATGGATGGACCTAGAGATGATCATACTGAGTGAAGTAAGTCAGAAAGAGAAAGACAAATATACCATATGATATCACTTATATGTGGAATCTAAAATATGACATAAATGAACTTATCTAAGAAACAGAAACAGACTCACAGACATAGAGAACAGACTTGTGGTTGTCAAGGGGGGGTGGTGGGCTGGGAATCTGGGATTAGCAGATGCAAACTATTATATATAAAATGGATAAACAACAAGGTCCTACTGTACAGTAAAGCAAACTGTATTCAATATCCTGTGATAAACCATAATGGAAAAGAATATGAAAAAGAATGTGTATATATGTATAACTGAATCAGTTTGCTATACAGCAGAAATTTACACATTATAAATCAACTATGCTTTGATAAAATAAATTTTAAAATAACCATAAATGTTGAAACATTAAAAAAAAGATTTTACATTCTAAGTTCAAGTCACAGAGTACCGTAGAGATGATAGGACTTCCTTGAAATTATTCCTTATAATTTAAATTTACAAAGTGAGATTTCTAAATCTGATCCTGTAAGTGGTTGAATTATTATACAATGGGAATTGAATTACAGCCTTGATAGGACTCTTATGTTACAGTTAAGTCACTGGTGGAAAAAGAATGGAACATTAATGATAAGAATGGGCATATTTCAATGAATCTAATAACCTTGGCCCACCCTCAGAGTTTCCTGAGTTTTCCTTAGCAACAAAAGCAGCCTCTCCTTGCCTGAAGACCATAAAATCATTGTCAGAGTGTTCAGCATGGGGATTATGTTGAATCCTTAACATTTATTATTTTCAGACTCATAAATATTCTTTGGTATGTGTGATAAAATATAGACAACATAATATTTACCATTTTAACAGTTCTGTGGCATTAAGTACATTCACATTGTTGTGCAGCCGTCACCACCTTCCATCCCCAGAGCTTTTTCATCTTCCCCAGCTGAAACTCTGTCCCCATCGATCACTAAATCCCCATTCCTCTCCCTGCTAGCCTCTGGCAGCCACCATTCTACTCTTTATAAATTTGATGACTCTAGGTACCTCATAGTAGTGGAATCGTACAATACGTGTCCTTTTGTGACTGGCTTATTTCACTTCACATGATTCCATGCTGTAGCATATGCCACAGTTTCCTACCTCTAAGACTGAAGAATAGTCGACTGTATATATGTATTCCACTTTTGTTTATCCATTCAACCATTGATGGGCACTTAGATTGTTTCCACCTTCCAGCTATTGTAAATAATGCTGCTATGAACACTGTTGTACAAAAAACTATTCAAGTCCCTTCTTTTAGTTCTTCTGAACACCAGTGAGCTTGTGAGAACCACCTGTGATAGTGCTTCAAGCTTCAAACTTTGTTAGAAGTTCCCGTGGCATTTGATATTCACATCTTTGATAGCTATGCCCCAGCTCTTCCATGTTACATATGCCCTTGCGTATCTTGAATATATAGAATGGTTTCTGGTTTCCTGGCTGTTACATTTAACTTCCATGTTTTGTGCTCCCTCCCACTCATTCTCTGTGCTACAGTGATATCAGCATTCTTTATGTCTGTTTCACTAGCCATTCACCTTACTACCCCAGGGCCTTAGAACCTGCTCCTCTGGGTGCTTGGGTTACTTTTGATAGACCCCCCCACACCTTTTTCCCCAATTAACAGCTCATCTTTCAAATCTCAGCTCAGTGTCACATCCTCAGGGAAGCATTTCCCTTCTCAGGTATCTTTGAGTACTATGTCCTCTTCCCTTAGAACACTTAACTTGGTTTCACATTTTACATTTATCTGTGTTCTTAATTAACATTTCTATCATAGTCCAAATTCTAAGCTCCAGATGATCAGAGATTCTCTGCTCAGTTCGTATTCCTAGCACAAAATTGCAACACTGAGTAGCAATTACTATGACTTCAAGTCATTTTGGAGGCCTATTAAAGAACTATGAACTTCGACAGATGCTAGCGCTCTCTGGAAGGGGCACTGAGGGATACAGTGGAGCTAAAACCAAGTGGTTCAGGTTGTTCTTTGAGTCAACAGCTGAGAGCAGATGTCAGAGCTGAGAACACACTTGCTCATATGGGCAGTAGGAAGGGGAGGTGATTCTGGTTGACGGGGTGCTATTTTAACTTTGTTCAGCATGGTGGAGATTGGGGGCTTACATTTTAGACCTCCTTGAGGAAGGAGAGCACTGACTTCTCACTGTAAAATTTGGGATCTTCAGGGAGACATCAACTCTGCAACACCCAAAGCAATTCGAGCTGGAATCCAACCTTTGTAAAGGGAGTACAGTGACTAAGGAGTGGTTAAGTGAGTCTATTTTTTTTTCACAGATAATAAGCCTCTAGATCTCAAATTGCAGTCTTCAGAGATTCAGAAAGAAAACACACAAGTACACAGGAATGGAATAAAAAGAAAAACATAAGTATACCAATAAGAGATAAGTTGTTTACGTATTTTTAAAGGGAGATTGTTGCTTCTGCTTTCCTTATGAAGACTGCACATAATTGTCAGACATCCTTCTCCAAACCTGACAAAGAGAGTTTCCGAGTTGACATTCTGTCCAATTTAAGCAAGGATAAAAAATATAACAATATGCTCCTAACTTAATCATATATGTAATTATGTATATGTGGCCTTATACATACGTCCAACCAACCCCCAAACTTGGGTTTCTACCAATTCTGAACACTAAAAATTATATTCTCTCCAAAACTGAGAACTGATTCGTTAGGTTACAATTACAATTTTATAAGTCTAGTCATGAAGAAAAAGCCCTATGTACTTATTCTAGGTGACTCTCTAAAGAACTTCATTGGAACTCCTAAACTATTAGTTTTTCTCTTCGGATTCACCCAAATTTCTGATGTGACTAATGCTTTGATGATAATGAAAGGTAGCCTAAGTCATGCATTTAGTCACCATCTCACAAAGTTTTCTTCAAGGAAAACAAGCTCTAATGATACAGTTAAGTGCATGATAATTGAGTTCCAAGGCATGGCAATTCAAAGCTGCTTCGAGGTTTGGTTTTCATTCTTGTTTTAGTTCCTCAAAGTTTATATGTTCTAGGTTATGAGTAGAAATAGGAAGAGAGGAAGAGAGTGTGGGCCTGAGGGCACATCTTGAGGGAAAAGGACATAAGTTGATGCAGGTTCCAGGAAGCAGTAAGGTAAGAAGCCTAATCAATCAGAGGAAGGCAGAGACCACAGGTATTGGGAAAGAGGAAGGCCAAAGCCATCCATGCACCCTTCACAAACTGCAGACTGTCAGGACATGAAGAAACACGAGCAGGTAAGGGCAAGGAGTTGGAAGGTCAAGCAAATAGTCAACCAAGTACTTGGCAGCCCAGCAAAAGACAGGCAAAACACAGATTCTGTAGAGCAGTGGCAACAAGGAAAAAATTCAGATTTGGTGGCAGCTGTCTCTGTTTACCTGTCCCCCTGGAGAAAGTGATTCCTGAGTGGACCCAGACTGCAGGCCGGAAGTGATGATAACAGAACAGCAGGTGGCATAACAAACGTGCAAGTGGGGAGCAGGTTCAATTCTCCGGCAAGGAGACATTTTCCTGAAAACCAGAGCTTCCCTGTAATGTTATCCTCAAGGTCCACGTTAACGGTACACACCCTATAAACAAAACCATGCTATAATGAGTACTTTTGCACATACCCCCAGAAACTCAAAACCTCCTTGGAGGGAATTCAAGATTGGTCCAATGCTTGATTCCAGCCTTTTGGATTTCATGTTATGGTATAGTTCCACCCTATAAATGTGAAATTCTCAATGAAACCATATGCAATCATATTACAGTTGTGTACATGACATGAAAGCTGTGCTTCTCTGACACCATCAACATAAGGAAAATGAAAATTCCATCTGCCACCTGGCTACGTGGACTCTGGAATGGAAAGCAAGTGTGTATTGGGGATTACACAGAGACTATCTGAATGAGAGACTCCTTTTCACTTGACTCCTTTTCACTTGTTGTGACATAGATGTAATCTTAAATTAAGGTAGAGAAATTTGATTTTCAAAGGACACTATTCTTGAAAATCTCTGAATATTTAATCTACTCTATGGGGTGGGTAAAAGATTAAATCTATAGTGAGAGAAATGGGAAGTTTTATATGCTTTCACCTGGTCCCTGTGTTCTTTTCCCCCATTCATCAGCTCTCATAAAATAGTTATGGTCATGATATATGAATGTACAATGCTAAGAGCACGTTTGATCCTCTTCAGATCCTATTCCACCATTTTTCCATCCCCAGACCAGCTCGGATAGATTCAGGAGGAAGAACAGGGGAGGCTAAGGAAAGCTGGACAATTGTGGACATGAGTAAAGAAGAAATCAGGCTATGGTGCCAAGGTGAGATCCCTCAGTCATAGTCACAACATCTTTTACATTAACATGGGTTTGATTTATTGAAATTATCCCCACAAGTGTACCCTTCATACTGAAAACTCACCATAGGTACTGTCTCTACACCCCAAGCAAGAATACTCTCTAAAACTCATTAAACTGATTACATTTGCATAATCAAATAATTTTTATAATGCACAGTCCAACCTGTGACTTTATCCCATTTTGTTTGCAGCTATCAGGATTACTGATGGAATCGCTAAACAATCATTAAGAAAGCATTCCAAAAAGGAATTTCCCAGTATTTCTCCTGAGTACTTACTCTTTACTAAAAATATTGAACTTAATTCATGAAGGCTTTAATATGACAGCTGCTAAATCTTCACAAAAATGCTATTGTGCCCCTCAGTTTTATCAAAAGTCTAATCAAATGAACCACTTGACTACGGTGTAGATTTATCTATGGCAGATAATCTTATATGACATAAGTCAAGTACTTAGAATATATGACTTAAGAGGGAAAATACCTAGAAAAATATTTTTCCTTGAAATAGTTCTATTTTTAGGTTGAGTATTCTCTTAAGTTATATACAAGATAACCATCTACTCTGAGATACAGGTCAAACTAGGTATTATCCAAACAGCATCAGCAGGGAACTCAGTCACTGGAAGGGAGGTTTTGCAGACTCCAGTGGACTCACATGCTATTTGGAAATCAGTGGAGCGCTGGTTGCCCAGTGCAGCTGTGGTTGCTATAGGGATGGAGTCCTGTGAGTATTCCATCTGCTACAAGGGGGACAGCTTGGAAACCCCTCACAGGTCTTAAGAAGAAATGAAGCAAACAAATGATTCATCTGGTTAGGAAGGCTGGATTTGTCTAAGTAGCTATTTCAGCAGATTTCAAGCACATACATACCATGAATCTGTACTCAAACCAAAAAAATCTTAAATTTCAAAATTAGTTACAAAAATTATTCAAATTTCAGTCAATTCCTTCGAAAATGTACATGTTCCTCAAGCACAATGTGTTGCAACATTTTTGTGTTAAATTTAGCAAATGCACTTTTATGTAAGTGTTTAATCCACATTTTCCAGAACAATTAATATTATCTACTAAACAAAATGAAAGGCTCATTGAATAGACTTATTTTGGAGAACACAGCAAAAACAGACTTGTGTGATGAGTCCATATGGAATATGGGGGTCTCACCCATGCTGAAAAACATTAACTCAAAGTTGTCTGAAAGTATATTTTTTAGCATTGTCCCTCATTAATAAACAGAAAGATTGATAGAAAACTTGGGCATATGCTCATACTATTTTTAAACTCTTACACCCATCCAAACTTACAAAATTAAGTAAGGTCCAGTATAATTCATCTTGAAAAATTAGAAAAGACCCTGTTTTTTAAACTCTCAAAAAAAACCCAAATATCCTAAAGGGAAATCGGGTTGTTGGACACTGAGGTTTCAGAGAACACAAAATACTTGCAGACATAACTGAGAATGCCACCACAGTGCATTTTTCTGACTTAATAAAATAAGGTTTTGCTTATTGATTTCGTAGTGGAAATATAACAGCTCCTAACTCATGTAGATTTCATTTTATATAATTACATGATATGGCTAATGCAGCAGAATCATGTTTAGGTAAGCTGGATCCTCAAAGAATTTCCTATGGAAAGGTGTATTTGAGTAAAATGTGATCTTTTATAAGTTGTCCCCTGAACAGCCTAACTATTCAAACATATCAAACAAAAATTAGACAGCATTTGAGAGTTCTGTTACTTGAAATGGTACCTCCATAGGCCACCTCACCAAGCTGTCCCTGAACAAATGACCCTGCTTTCCTAGAGGACAGAGAACTTATCTTCAGAGACTCAGGAGAGGCAGAAGGGATATACCCATAGTACAACATTTTTGTTGAATCAAAGAAAACAAAAGCTAGAAGACAGTTACATTTTCACATAAGACTGATAACACATTCAGATATGACCTAACTCAGTGTCGCTAACTCAGTGTCTTCAGGTAGCCTTGCTTCGCAAAGCTCTCCTTCTGGAGTTCTGTCCCTGGCATGACTTAAATGCCAATAACTTCCCCAACTCTCCACCACTATCAAATTTAGACACCATCTTTTCACTTTCTCATGGTCTTCCCATGTTATCTAAGATGTTAATGACTAAAAATGAATTCATGTGGCATCCCTCCCACAGGATGCCTTTAAAGTTTTTATCATAAGCCTTGCTTTCTATATGCTGATAAGTAACAAATGATATATTTAAATCATCATCACAGCGGTCCCCAACCTTTTTGGCATGAGGGACCGGTTTCAAGGAAGACAATTTTTTCATGGACGGGGTTGGGGGGGGCAAGGAGATGGTTCAGGTGGTAAGGCGAGTGATGGGGAGCGACGGGGAGCAGCAGATGAAGCTAAGCTCACTCACGCACCACTCACCTCCTGCTGTGCGGCCCACAGGACACGGACTGGGCCCGGGGGTTGGGGATCCCTGATGTAGAAGGAACTAAGAGATACTTTGAAACCAGGCAAAGGAGCAAGAGAGGTTTCCAATCCCTCTGATTCTGCCACATGCTAAATGGTCTATTCTACTTAAATGTAGGAAAGGACCTTTGCTTACCCTGCACATAGTGTATTATTAAAATATCAGAAACAATAATATTTGTACTGAGATAATTTTGAAATCATTAAAGGAATAGTCCCCAAACAGCATTACATATACACATTTTACATAAATGTAATATGCATTTTATTTTATTAATTCTCTGAAAATTCATGATCCACTCATGACTGAAGGGAGGTTAATCTGTTTAATGGGGAAGAAAATCAGAAAGATAAGGCTTAGGATAACCAGGGACTAACAAAAGACGGCCAAGTCATTGGCTTGACAGTTTTACAAATATGGAGGGAAGAGATGAAAGAAAGACAAGATGGGCTAACTCGGAAGCATATAGTGAAGAAACCAATTTTGTAGGATTTTATTTTAAATAATTCTTTGACCCTCTTTAAAAAAATCAAAACAACAACAACAATAAAACACCTTAGTAGAAATTTGACACATCAGGCAGAGTAAGAAAAGATTCAGATATCTCAAGATTCTAGAATCAGGCTCAAAATGAGGTAAGCAGCTGGATATAAAATCTTCCTCTTCTCCCTCTCTCTGCCCCTCCCCCTCCTCTTCCTCCTCCCCCTCCTCCCCCTCCTCCTCCTCCTCCTCCTTCTTCTTCCTTTTCTCTCTCTCCTTTCCTTCCTTCTTCTGCTTTCATTCAACAAATATATCCTTAGTGCACACACTTCTAGATACTAGGATACAACAATGAGCACAACAGCCAAAGCTCCTTTTCTCCAAAGTTATGTTCTAGTCAGGAGAGACAGACAATTAGCAATATGTCTGTGCTGATAAGTGCTATGAAAATCGTTGGTCTGGATAAGGGAATGAGAGTGTTGGCGGAGGAGCTCCCTTAAACATCTTGGTCAGAGAAGATCTCTCCAATGAACTGATATTTGAAGGAAGGAAAAGGAATTGAACAGTAATGATATCTGTGTGAAGCAACAAGAATGCAGAGGGAATGATACATTAAGAGAATCTAAACAAGTACATTTGGTTCTTTGAGGAAGAGCCAGGAGGTGATGTTGCCTGCAGCACAGTGACAAGGAAGTGGTGACGAAGGTTGAAGCAATGCAGGTCACTGAGGGACATATTGGGAAGGCTTTCTAAGCCAGGATAAGGATTTTTTTTTTTTTTTTAATGAGAAGAATAAGAGTTTTGAGCAAAGGAAAATCATGCACTGGTTTACATTTTTAAGGGAACTTGAAAAATTTAGCTAATATTATTGAATCTCTAAATACCTTTATCTACTATCTCATAGAAAAATATCAATTAAAATAATTACTTTATTGAAACAGATGTGAAAGTGATAGTAATGAATGTCACAATTTGCACAACTGGAAAGATTCTGAAGAAATTATTTTTTTAAAAATCAAGACCTAGACCTTAATTAACAGCCAAACGCAGACCAGTTCAGGGTTTTTGAAGTTGCAAGGGCCCAGCAAGAGGGAAGCGATGGATCACCTAGTCTAACACTCTGCCACTTTATTGGGGAGTTAATGGAATCCTTGAGAAATGTACTACTTCTTTGGTGACACAGACAAATAAAGGCAAAGCCCTGGACAAAGCCCTCATTTCTACCTTGTTTCTCTTTCCAAAGCATTCCATTATACTTTGACTATCCTGAACACATAGGTTGGAAAACAAACAGTAGATATGAATTAACTTGAAAGCAAAATGAAATGTTTTTGAAGAAGATCCATCAAGCAGGACCTTAAACTGTTCCACTGGAACCCAGATATTATGTAGAAGGTTTATTTGTTTGTTTGATTTAAACAGAATCAACGAATGGAAGCTTGGAAACTAGGGCTTTGACTTCTTAGCCTCCCTGGCAACTTTGACTTATTAATTAATAGCTAGCTTCTTTATTTTTAGAGATGACATTCAAGAACCTGTGTGTAGAATAAACAATAGGGAAATGCATGCAAGAGTTTATGAAGGACCATGTCAAAACTAAAAAGTAAAAAAAGAAATTTAAAAAGAGAGAGAAAACAACAATGGAACATGATATTTGCATTATTTTATTGATTTTAAAACAATGAAAGCAAATTTATTGGAAGAGCATTATTTTATTTATTTACAATTAAAAGAAAAATTGACTATATCGACAGGCAATATTTAAAAATCCATTTGAGAGATCAATATTTACAGCAATTTTTTAAAATCAGACTTTAACAAATCACCAACTAAATCGTAAGGAATAAGTACAATTTTGTAAGCTTTTTCAGTAAGGCAAAATGTATATTATGGATAAAAGGTTAATTGTGACTATAAGCTATTATTTTCTACCCTAAATGCATGCTCAGCATCTGACCACAGGATAGCATGAAGAGTATCCAATAGTGGATATCAGCCAAAACTTCAAAATTACATTCAAGATTTTATCTGTACTTATAATTGGACATGACAATGAATTCACTGCCTTCAAGATATTGAAGTTGTTCTTCCAAATATTTAAAACCAGTTAATTTTCTTAGAACATGGATTTCAAAAATGGTCAGCAAAATTCGCCTAATATATTAAGCTCATAATGATGCCAGGAGCATACTCTTTCTATCTGTTAATTTTTTTTTAGTAATTGTGAAAATGAAAATAGATTTAGAAATATTCTAATACTAATTACATCATATTATGTATTTACTAATATATATGTATTAATATATTGTGTATGTATTATGTATCAATATTATGTATGTACTAATTACATAGTATTTCACATTTTCTAAGGTTGGGAGGAAAATTCACTGTTTTTGGACCAAGGACTTATTCAACTACAATCCTGTGTTTCAGGGGATGTAGTGCTCAAGTGTTTTAGCTTTTCTAATAAACATTAGTGTAACTCTAAACTTATATGGCATGCATATTTAATAACTTTCACATCTTTAGTCTTTTATCATTTTAATGTGTAAAGCCCACGTATGTGAGTAAAGAAAGGAAGTGATTTACAGAGATCATCATTAGAAAAGAGAATGTAATATCTTTTCTGTATCATCAGGGCTTCAGTCTGATATTATGGCCTCAACTGATTATATTTATACAACTACTATTACTATTATTACATTACTGTTATTGTGTTAAATAAATTTGTATGGCTCATTACAGGTCTTAAAGCACTTTCATATATATTCTCTCACTTGATCTTTAAAACAAGCAGTTGGAGTAGATATTATTATCTCCATTTTGCACACAAAGTTATTGAATTTGGGTGAGTAACTGCTACAGTGAGGATTCAGAATGAAGTTCATAAAACTGTTCTTTTGTGGTTGTTTAATGGGAGCTTTGTGATGGCTGTAATAGATGTGGGAAAATAGATGTATAATCCACAGCACTTATATTTAAATAATTTATGATATAGTTGAGAAGGATGCACAAAATTATCATTTGAGAGGTAAAGAGTATACTCAGTTAATTCATCCATTTAAAATCGTGGTAATGTGATAATAACAAGGTTGCAGGATACAAGCTTGACATGAAAGTCAAGTGCCAACAATAAGCTATTGGAATGTGCAATTAAAAACACAATCCATTAGCACTAAAAAATGAAATATTTAGGTACAAATCTAACCAAAAATATATAGGATATACCTGTGGAAAACTACAGAACTGATGAAAGAAATCAAAAAATGTTGCTGGGGGAGGGTTCCAGAGAAGGTAAAACTTAAGAAATATGCCCAATGGAGAAGATAAGAAAGATTAAGATTGGGATTGACATATACACACTCCTATATATAAAATAGATAATTAATAAGAATGTACTGTACAACATAGGGAACTCTGCTAAATACTCTGTAATGACCTATATGGGAAAAGAATCTAAAAAATAGTGGATATATGTATAACTGATTCACTTTGCTGTACAGCAGAAATTAACACAGCATTGTAAATCAACTATACTCCAATAAAAATTAATGAAAAAAAAAGAAGATAAGATTCCAAGTAGGGGAAAGGGCAAAACTGACGAAATGCCAGAACAACCCATGCAAGCAATCTAAGTTGTATGATTATACACACACTCCTGTCCTGACACACATTTACTGGTTCACCCACCTGGAGAGGAAGGGACTGTTTCTGATGTGTCATTGGCTGATAGATGGGTTTCTGAAGAATACATCCATTGAATCACAGCACAGCCAGCTCTGATTGTTATATGCTCTCCAGTGAGGGGCAGGGGTGGGGAGGCATTCATTTGAACACAGAAAATACTCGAACATGTTCAGATCCTCAAAGCTGTACATTGCATGCACGTTTGGATAAAGTGAGAGCACATTTTGGATTCCTATCGGTTCAGCGAGA
>NW_006795956.1:1375688-1439406 GCF_000442215.2 Lipotes vexillifer | reverse complement strand
GGTTCAGCAAGATCAAGGAATAGCACATTCAAACTGCCTTTAAAAGAAGAGGTTTTTATTAGAGGGAAATTAATAGGAAAATACTTGGAAAATGATGAACAAAGCTGAATGTCAGTCAGGACGAAGTAGATATTTTTCACAGAAAGATTACTATCCATGGAATAATGAGAATTCATGCATAATCAAAAGAGAACAAGAGATTTTTAAAAACATTTTTATATGTTTCACAATCCAATTTTAAAGATAGAAGACTTTATTGAATATTGTGCTATTGAAAGATTGCATTTTTTCTCTTAGTAAATGATTGTACAAGTGAACTAAAGTAACTTGGCAAACAAGTAGATTTGCCCATACTAAAAATTGCTATTTTTTCACCAAAAAAAAAGGACACAGAAGAAATTCAACCACGGAGTGTGGGTGGGGGGAGAAAACATGACTCTAATCATCGTGCTACCTTTTCTAAAATATGAATTATTTGTGATTCACTTCTATACAGTAAATTATGGCAATAATAGTTTATTTCTACAAATGATTGTTCCCATTTCATTTTGGTTTTCTTTGGGAAAGTGTCCCATAGCCCATCCCATGTGATTCTAATAATATCATGAAATAGAGTGCCCACTCATCTCCTAGACAAAGAGGTGAGCACATTTCAAGTCCTGTCGATCATGGCCCTATATCTCCCTGTCAACAGTAATTGGTTCAAGAGGCAGGTGTGTACCAAAACTAGGACCAGTCAGAGTACTGCTATTCTATTTATTGGCCCTAAGAAATAAAGAGTTTCTCTTCCTTTTAGATCTCATGTTGTAAAGATACAGTCTTAGGGCTCTCCGCAATTCTCTTTCCTGCAGCAGGAGAGAATGAAGTTAACCAGAGAAAAACAAATCTAGAGATGGAAAGAAAAAGATCCTTGGTAATGTTATTTTGCTTGAGCCACTGGATCAATCACACTTAGATTTCCTGGCTTTATGAGACAAATTCTATGGGTTTGAGAGTTGTTGGGTTCTTTTAATATTTTTTGTGTTTTGTTTTCACTTAAGTGGAAGTTTGAGTTGAGTTTCTGTCAGTTACACCAAAAACTGCCCTGATCAAAATATGTTTTTCCTTGAAAATATGACTTTTAAATGAATAGTAATATGGCAAGATAATCACAGAATTACTTTAAAAGATAATTATAAAAGAAACTCAGTGCTGGTTTGGTATAGCTATAACATCATTAAGGTCTACATCTATTCTAATGTGTCAGTAACTATGCTCAACGAATTATTTGAATATTTTGGATGTCACCTATGAATATAAACTTGAAGAAAGAGAGGACACAGAGACCAGATATATAAAAGTGATAATGCTTTGTAAACCATAAAATGCTATAGAAATATTAATTATTGATGATTTCCTTCAGATAATCCATGGGACATTATATTTCTTCATTCTTTGAGAGTTTGATAAAGAAATGTATCTCGAAGAGGAATCAAGTTTCTCTTACACAGTTTCACTTATTCCAGTGCATCAACCAGGTGAGTGGGTTCCCAATGCTCCTGCAAGTCAGGTAAAGACAAGCAGAGAGACTTGTCCAAGGTAAAAGTATTGATAGCTTGTGGCCAAAATAGTCTAATGAATTCTTCTATGTTTTGCTCTTTGAAACATACCTCAAAAATGTATCACTGTCCAGTTCATATCAGGGAAATTAACACTTCCCATGAAGTCAGATACTAATCTCATAATTTTTTGTAAACTATTCATTTGAGGTCACACCTACTTTCTCTTTCTGGATTAAGTATGCTATCAGCATGTTTATTTCCTATTTGTATAGTTTATCTTGGTAATACTACCAAATTTCTGTAAGGACTTCTTTCTATCTCTGTACATAACTTTTATACATTCATGTATGTATGTGTAATCTTTACATTCTTAAACTGTAAGGTAAAATCAACTCCTCTTTTTCCTCAGTCTAGCATATACATTATCTCATTATCCTTACCAAATGATCATTTTAAGTGAAAAACCTTCCGCTTACCTGTATATTTTATTTGTGCCTTACATTCACATCTGAATATATCCTTCTTTTTGAAAGTGTTTATATCACACTTTGACCCTATTTTTACATTTTCATAATTTCTAATATGAAGTCTGCAATTCAATCTACATACAAATTGATATGTAAAACTAGATTTTAATGATTTATACAGGATAAAAATAATTTAAAGCTTTCTCATGAAATCATTATGTTTTCTAACATTCTCTCGTCTTTCTAAATGGCAGAGATATATGGTTTTCTAATCCTTTGTCCATGAAGATAAATGCCATCTTTAAGGAATTCAGTGTATTTTCTTCTACAACCCCTATACAGCAGTAAATATACTCCTACTAGGTATTTGTTTCTTTGGGTATCCTTCTGCTCAAATTGGAAGACTGACAATAATACCACCTGAGCCCTGTCCCATTAATGGTCAATACTCAACTGGGTTTTCAAGCATAAAGAAACTAAAAATTAAACCTATAGCTTTCAATGTTGTGTCTGTAACAGCAGATGCTAAGATACTGAATAAAAGCCCACATCACACATAAAAGGAAAATCAAATAAATGAAGAAAAGAGTTTTCAAAACAAATTTTTTAAGTTAGGACAACATAATGATCCCAAATCTCAGACACTCTGGCAGGAGTTCAGATTATTACAAACACATGGAAGAAAGTCCACGGTGGGCTTTTGTATATGAATTTATATTCTGCCCACACATGCAAGCAATGGAGTCAGGTTCTCTTCCCAGTGCAACTCATGCTGTTTCTCCCTGCAGAGACAGAAAGCAAAATTGGACCATGGGTGATTTATGTTCCTGGACCTTCCAATTGAAGATACCCCATGTTACCTTTAGCCAAACAGCAGAAAAAAAGAGAGGTTTCTGATGTTAGACCCACTAAGGTTAGTCTACACAATACTGAAGCAATTAATTGATGAAATGAAAAATTTGCTCAAATTGGTCATTTGGTAAAGGAAAATATAGAGGAGCATTTGCATAGGGACCCCTTTTATAGCACATATCATGTTTATGTGTCTGCTTCCACTACTAAACTACCATTTTTAAGAAAAGGCTTATGTATGACATTTAGTTCTATTGTCCATATTCTAGCAAGGAGGCTGGGTGACAGTAAGTACAGTACAATTTGTTGTTGGATAAATGGATGAATGAGTGAGTGAGTGAAATATTGCTCTCACACACCTCACTACTAGTTTAAACTAAATTTTGTCCTTATTTTTATGCCTAGTGTCAGTCAAGAGTTTTTGTAACATGGCAGTTCGTCCTGAGACCAGTATGCTAATGAGTCTAGAGTCTAGGTAACCATTTTTAAGTGATTCAGAATGTGAATGTCATTATGATGAAAAAAAAATTTAAACACGTCAAGCATCAGAGTAAAGGGTATGCCTTTTTTTCCCCATTAGCCATGAAGGAAAAGGGAGAGGAAAGCATTAAAATGCTCATCTTCAAACAAATCAAATACGAGATGTTCGAAAGGGATCTGTGTAAAAAGGAAATTGTCTTCCCTGACCTTTGCAACATCCATGAAAGATAATATACTCAAAGTATCAAAAAGATTAAAGGTCTGTTTACTAAGAATTAAGACTAGTAACAAAGCACAATTTTACTTTCAAACTTCATTTTGTAAAAAAGACCATTTCACTCTGACTTATGAAACACTGAATTATAGAATACTGTACCTGTCTCTGACCAGACTGGAGGTCACACAGTGCAAAGGATAACACCATATAAATATGGCATTTTTTAGAGAGAAGAGAATATTTGAAAGATAATCAGTGTCTGACCTTTTGAAACACTCATTCATTTTTCACAGTTCAAAAGCACTGATGTTTACTTACTTCTCTTTTCACTCAGATAGAATAGTTCTGATAACTAGAAGAGAGCACTTCCTGTCCCAATACTAATAGGCTTTGTCTTATAGCTCTGCATGTTATTACACACACGTACACACACATACACGCAAAAACTAGCAAGGAATAAAATATTTTAACTCTCTAAACTCAAAAGGATAGGAAGATTTCTTTCCTCTTCAAATCAAAGCTCCTTTAAAAAGTAGACTACTCCTGTTACCTCAGTCCCCGTGTTCTCCATAATTCATTCATCAATAAATATTTGTTTTGGACTTAATCTGTGCCAGAAATTGTTGTATGTGCTGGGAAATCAACAGTAAACATAACAGACAAAAATCCTTAGATGTAAGTATCTCATCATAGTGTGAAGGGGTTAGACAACAAACATCATGAATAAGTAAAGCACCTAGTACATCACTTCCATGGATGAAAAAAAAATCGTGGTAAGTATATTGGAGCTCTAGTGAGGGCATCATTTTTAGTAAAATGTTTATGAGGTGAGCAAAGATTTGATGAAGGTGAAGGATTTAGTCAAAGGGACAGTAGAACACTTTAGGCAGAGGAAAGAACCAGTGCAAAGGCTCTAAGGTGGAGTGTGTCCCCTGAGTTTGAGCAATATCAACAATGTGGCTGGTGGACCTGAGGTCAGAGAGGGAAAGAGGGCACCAGAATATGCACAGCCTTGCAGGCTATTGTAAGGACTCTGGTTTTACAGGATTTTGAACAGAGAAATGACAAGATCTAACTTAGAACTTTAAAAAATTTAAGTATTAATGTTTCAGGTAGGATTTAATGAATAACAAACTACTCCAAACTTATTGGCTTAAATCAATAAACACTTTTTCAGATCATGATTTGGAGGGTCAGCAATTTGAGCAGGATTGGGCTAAGCTGGTCTGTGCTTCTACTGGTCTCAGGTTCATTGATGTCTGTGGTCAGCTGCTGGTCAGGGATGTGACTTGGCTTTTGGAGGTTACATAGTTGTCACCCTGGAAGATAGAGCAACTGGACCACCTGCATCCCATCATTCATCAGGCTAGCCTGGGATCCTTCACCTCATTGTGACTACAAGGGTTTCGAAGAGCAGAAAAAGGGCAAGTCCAAATAAATGCACACATACTTTTCACATCTCTGCTTGCATCACGTTAGTATGTCCCACTGGGCAGAGCAAGTCTCACAGCTATTCCAGTTTCAAGAAGTACAAAAATAGACTTTATATCTTGATAGGAGAGAAAGAGCATTCAGCAATTTTTTCAGTCTACCCCAGCTGATATTAGACCATGGAGCTGGGGTAGGGGACAAAAGTCAGATGGGGTTATGAGGCTTTTGCAATAACCCGGTGAGAGGTATGGTTTTGGACAAGGTAAGAAACATTTGCTTCCTGAATATATTTTTGAAGTTTGAACCAAAAGGTTATTCTGGCAAATTGGAACTGCAGTATAAAATAAACAGGAGTCAAAAAAAAGAAAAAAAAGAAAAGAAAAGTTTGGGGCCTGAGCAACTAAGAAGACGAAGTTGCCGTTAACTAGTAAGAGCAAGTTGTAAGGGAAGTTTTGATGTTCACTTTGTGATTATTAAGTTGAAGATGTTCACTAGATACTCAAGCGAAAAAGACGGATTGAAGAGGATAGTTTATGTCAGAGTTCAGTGGTGAGGTCCAGTGTTTAAATATAAATTCGGAAGTGGGCAGCATGCATATGTGACTGGATAAGATTTCCAAAGGAGTATGTTTAGGTAAATCAAAGGGAAGGTTCAAGGACTAAGTCATTCCAAAATTAAGAGTTCTGAGAGAAAAGGAGAAACCAGCTAAAGAGACTGAAAAGGAGCTGTCAGTGTAATAGGAAGCAAACCAGAAGCATGTGCTGTGCAAATCAAGTGAAGAAAACATTTCAAAGACAAGAGAGTGTGCAGCCGTATGTCAAAAGCTCCTGGTAAATCAAGGAAAATGAGTACTGAAAAGTCCTTTGGATTCCACAATGTGGAGGTGACCTATGACTTTGATAAGAGCAACTCCCAGTATAGTGATAGGTTCCAAAGCCTGAGTGGAGAGGAGACATTCAGGAATGGAAGAGTAGAGATAGAGGAAAATGGAAGTGGGTGACACTTTCTAGGAGCTTTGCCATAAAGGGAAGCAGAGAAATGGGGTGACAACTGAACAGGGCAATGAGTTTAAGAGAAAATATTTAATATGGGAAAATGACATGTTTGTATGCTGATTGAAAAGGCCAAGTGGAATGCCAGAAAACTGAGATTATAGGAGAGGGAGATAAACATTGTTGAACTGATACTTTAAAGTAAGAGAGAGGGTACAGGATCTGATGCTTTATTGGTTTTAGAAATAAGCAGAGGTAGTAACAGGAAGGAGGGTGTATTATATGGAAGAAGATGTGATGATGAGAGTTCATGAAATTTCTCCTCCAACTGTTTCAATTTTCTCAAATGAATAGAAATCAAGGTCATCTGTAGAGTGTAAAAATAGAAGAGAAGGTGCTGGAAGTGTGAGGACGGGGGTCAGGGGAAGAAATAATATTAAGGAAAGAATGTGTATGAACCAGGAAAATGTAGTATAATTGCCTGACTGCATTAAAGACCCATTCGAGGTTCACAATTGTTCATTTATTTTTTCTCTTTAATTTTTCACACAGTAAAATTCACTCTTTTTGAAGTAGAGTTGAGTTTTGACAAATACATAGAGTCCTCTAACCACTTCCACAAACAAGATACAGACGTTTCCATCAACCCTCAGCCCCCAAAATTCCCATAAGCTTCCCCTTTCTGGTCAACCACTTTCACCATCCCCACCTTCTGGTAATCACTGATCTTTTTTATGTCTCTAATTTTTTTTCTTCTAGAAGGCCATAGAAATGAAATGATTTGTAACATTTTAAGTCCAGCTTCTTTCACTTAGAATAATACAGTTGAGATTTATATATGTTGTTGGTTGTATCAATAGTTTATTTTAATTGCAGAGTAGTATTCCAATGTATGTATGAGCCACAGTTTGTTTATTCATTCACCAGGTGAAATCAGTTATGAAAAAAGCTACTATAAACATGTAAAACTTTTGTATAAACATAAATTTTTGTTCCTCTTGGATAAATATCTAGGAATGGGATTGCTGGATCATATGGTAAGTGCATGTTTAAGTTTATAAGAAATTGTCAAAAGTTGAAAATCAGCTTCCCAAATAGCTGTGCCATTTTGCATTCCCATGAGATATGTACAAGAGTTCCAGTTGCTCCACATCTTTGCAAGCACTTGATATTGTCAGTTGTGCTGTTTGTCCATCTAGTCTCAAGATGTTTAATAGAATATAATTGTGGTTCTAGTTTGTGTTTTTCCAATAACTAATGATGTTGAACATCTTTTCATATGTTTATTTGCCACTGACATAGCTTCTCTGATAAAGTTTCTGTTTGAATTTTTTTGCCGAGTTTTTTCAGGTTGTTTACTTTCTTCAGATTCATGCTATGTCCCCAGTATAAAGAGTAGATGGGTCAGGAAACAAGGAGAGGAAGCTGGAGTGACCCCATTTACTTTCATTCCCAATTACCCACTGGAAGACACTTTTCTTCCTATTTCCACACCGCTGGACTTTATAGAAAGGTCCTGGTTCCCATAAGGGTGGAAGCACTCTTATCAGAAGACATGTCAAGGGTTTCATGGAAGAACAAGCTACAGCAGCCACCTGGCACTTTGGACTTCGTGTGTCTGGGAACTAGTAGGCAAGAAGAGGAGTCATCATCTTGGGGTAGTATTTTCCCTGATCATCAGGAGGAGTCAGGGCTGCTGTTACACAATGAAGCAGGGAGGAATATGTATGGAACCCAGGTAATATGTACGGAACCCAGGGAGCAATATGTATGGAACCAGAGTGCCTCTAGGTACTCACTTACTCACCTGTGACTGTGAATGGACAAGGGAGGCAACCTCAGCCTAAGAAACATAAGGTTTCTAGGATCTCAGACCTTTCAGATCTGCAATGGTGACAGCTGGAGGACAGGGGAATTTAGAACATATAGCCCGTAGGGAGACAATGAGTACCTGTCGGAGACCCAAGACCAATTGCAGTAGGGGCACAAGAGCTCTGGGTCATTTCACTAATCTCCCTCTTTTGAGGTTCTTCTCAGGAAGAGAAGCCCACTGGAATCCTGGAGGAGCTGCTTCTCAAACCTACATGGAAAATTGGATCTGCGCAGAATGAGGTCTCCACTGTGGCAACCGTTGGAGGGACACAGCTGGGATAGACCAGCTATCCCACAGGCGTTAGCTGACAGCTTTCAGCTTTAGAACCTTCAAGATCAACCTCAGTTTTCAAGTTCTTGCCAGACAGCCACCAGCCAATAATGAAGCTGAATGAAGATCTTAGGGCCTGGCCATTTCAGTCCAGTGCAGGATTTTCCTCATGGGGAATTTTTGCTTCCAGCGTTTTCTGTTGAGTGGGCTGAGACTGTCAGGTCTAGTTCATAGTCTGGGGTTCTTCCTACCCAATTCTGCCTCCTTCCCAATTTCCTTTCACAGATAATAGATCTGCATTGCTTTCCGAAATCCTTACCTTCCCAGTTCTGCTCCCTGTTGATTTAGCTTCCATGAGCATCACTCCACAATCTATCCCTGGCATTCTTAGTTCTGCCTCAGCTTCTGGTTCCAGAGAAGCCAAATTGATACACTAGCCCATTGACAGAATACCCAGACATGCATAATAATTACTTAAATGAATCATCTATAATATTTTGCCAGCTTTTAATCATAAAACCGTACCTTTACATTAAGTATAATTTCTTGTTATATAGTTATATCTATCAAGAAATGAGAGTAGCATATAATGTATTCAACTATATTTTAGCTTGATTTGTTAATTTTAAATATTTAGCAAATTGTATATATCCATTTCTATTTGTACTCTTGTTCTTGGCCCAGAAATATCAGGGATGATCAGGGCTAGGAGAGAGGAGTGGTGGCAATATTAACAAACATTGCATTACAAAGAGAACTCAAGCACTCCCCAAAGTCTACTGTCATATTTTACAGATGGTTTACCTTCTATCAGCCACATTCCATCCTTAGAAAATACTTAGACTACCAATCACAACAGAAATAACTTTCTGTGAAGCTCCATGCAAAGAAAGATCCATAGGGGATTGATTCAAAGATACCTCATTCTATTAATGAATCTGAATTTAATGGGAAATTACTTTGTGCCTTTCACTATGGCAGGTGCTGTGGGCATGCAGAAGATATTAGGAATCACAGCAGTTAGACCAAAAAAAGGCTCACAGTCTGGCTGGAAAGAGAAGATTCTGAAAAGTTAACAAAGTAGTGAATGACCCAGGAGGAAGATAAGACTCCAGCCCTGAGTGTCATTATACAAACTACATGTGGAAATTCAGGTTCTGAACTTCAGTCATCCCTACGCGTAACTCAGCATACTGCATGGCATAATCAGATGTGATTTCGCGCATACCCGCTTTGGTACCCCTCCAAACAATGCCCTCTTCTTTGCCAAATCTGGCATGTGGTCCCACCCTTATTCTTAGAAGAAGTAGGCTTCAGTCAGCATGAGTGAAACCTTCCCCCAGTCACCCTGACATTAGTCTCCATATTAATCATCACAGGAATGAAAAGGAATTTGTCTCCACAGATGACTCAAGCCCTTTACAGGAAAGCTTGTAGGTAATGGCATCTTTTTGCTGACTGCAGTAGTACTTTTTCAGATATGAGCACTCAGTTATCTCACAGTAAGTGAATTAAGATTTGAAGCCCCTTTCATTAAAGCAACCGAGTAGCCTAGTGTCCTGTCAGTACCAAGCCCTGTTTCGAGCAGCTCCTTCACCTGTGCCGCAGCACCACCCTGCCAGGAACACCAGCAGGAGGCTCTTATCAAGAATCATTTTTATCCCTTTTGTCCAAACTCCACAGTCTCCCTGTATAACTTATAAACATTTCTCAAATATGCATCTACATCTGAAATGATAAGACCATCTATTTTGGTTCACAAAACAGTCAATGAATATTTTTCTCTTAGCAAGTAGAATAGCTAATGATGCAAACCTAAAATGTTAACGATTACACTGTAGGTTATTGGTCCCCATCTTTTCCCCTGTTTTTAATTCATAGGAGGGACAGAGACCATAATAGGTGATTTCAGAAGCAGTGGTTGCATTTCCTGGGTAGAACTCTCTCTCCCTTCAGTTATGCTCTTGTATTGCCATTCAGGGAAAGGAGGAGGAGCAGTGAGGCTTTAAAGATACGAAACAACTTACAATAAACTGTATCCCATGAAGCCGTAACACTACGCATCGGTGTGAAATTCAGAATCTTTTAGGCTGAAATCTAAAGCAAGGTAATGTGATATACTTGAATGATCCCAGCTCCTGAACTAGACATAGACTAGCTGTGCCAATTTCAAACTTTCTGATCCGTGTTTCTCTCATTATAAATTAGGGCTGTTAACCCTCATCTGGCAGAGTTGTTGTGAAGTTCTATGATGTGATATAAAAATGCCCAACATAACATCGAACATTAAATGGTAGTTGCAATTAGAAATAATAATAACTGGAATGTACTAAGAATAGGCATCATGCTAAATGCTTTTCAGTCATCATCACATTTAACCTAGTAAGAAGCTTATGAGGTAGATGCACCTATTATCCTAGTATCCTATCAAGGATACTTGCTAAATTTGAAACTAACATATCGTGCAATATCTGAGACATGCACTAAAAAATTCATTGTTTACATGAATTCAGATTCAACAGAGTATTCTGTATTTTTAATTGCTAAATCTGACAACTCTCTATTATTCCCATCAGATGACTAGACACAGAGTTCTCAAAGACACATTCCCATTCACAGGGCTAGCAAGTTGCTGAAAAGAGATTTGACTCCATCAGAGTACCTTCAGAGCCGGGGTGCTGAAACCCCACACTCTCCCCCTATGGTCCTTGTTACCGTAGGACACAGCAGTAACAATGTCAGGGGGCCTAGATTACCCTTCTCTCTTACTTAGGATGCCAGAAGAGTGATTCTCTGCTTTTCCTAGTCTGGGATTTCTCATTTATGGGAATCTAGGCAGTGATGCCAAGGAGTATAGAACAGGAGAGATCATGTGAGTTAAGCTTCAATAGCATTTATTACCGACACTGACTTGACCACGGCCAATGGGAAAAGCTGGAGGCCAGCCATTTAAGGAAACCCTTTATCTTTGACCTGATATTCTAATTTCCTGTCACACACTCCAACTTTATGAGAGTTATCAAATATGTCCAACACCACCATCAGCTAAGTTACTAAATAATATTGCCAGCTTCCAAACAACTCCACATACTTATCAATGACATTGATCTGGAATATCCTTCTTTGCCTTTGGAAATACAGCAAAAGCCAAAAACTCTTAGCAACTATTCTTTTTAATTCATCATAGTGGGTTCCATCCTAATCCTTGCCCAATTCCAATGATCATATAACAGATGTATATGGAAATCTTTCTCAGTGGCTAGGTTAGGTCAACTGACAGAGGCAATGTGGCTTCTCTGGGTTCAGTCTTTCCGTCGTATCTCAAAAAATCAATCTTTGAGAAGGAGAATTAACGGACGATATTTTACTAAATGTGGTGCTGCAGTTGCTGAGCCTACAACAGTAAATTGCTCTTTGACCCTTCCATGTTCATTTTGCCTTTAACTTTGCTCAGTCAGCCAGCCTAAGGGAGCACCGTCTCTCACACGGTGCTGATGAAAACCCCTGGGTCTTAGAGATTTCCTCCATAATGGAGAAGGGGAGAGATTAATGCAGCTTGTTCCCCTGACCTTGGAGGAAATACAAAATCACTGATGTAAAGAAACCACACAAATTTTCACCCACAGCAGGACCGCCGACTCTGCCAATTGTGATTAACTATGAATTGATAGAAAGGGAAGAGGTATCAGAAAATGCCAAGAAAGCTTCAAGCCCCATTCTGTGGCTTGTTCAATCATAAGGGGGAAATAGCCATTTGTTCCAACCTCATATGTCATATGTCTTTTGCTAGAGGCAAAACCACAAGCTAAAGCCAGCACAGAGATTTCTGTCCCTCTTTTCCTATCAGTTCGTATGAACTATAGTTACTTCTTCTAAAGAGTTGGCTTGCATTGAGACAGTCCTTTAACCTCATAAAGGATATCATAAGCATTTAGTAGATGTTACAATGTCTGAGAAGAAAATTGGGCACCAAGGCACACTGCTACACGTTATTCATTTTCAGCCATTAACAATAAGAACTTGGCTGGGAATCCCAGGGCTGAGGTCTTTTCCTGCTGGCACCTGTGCCTCTTCTTATCATCTTGGACAAGCCATCTATAGGAACTTCTCTGGAATGTGTAAATGCACACACAACATACATATATTTTCTAACTGTATGTGTTGTGAGTTGAATTGTGTCCCTCAAAAAGGCACACTGAAGTCCTCATCCCCAGGACCTGTAACTGAGACATAATTTGAAAATAATAAAGATGTAATCAAGTTAAGATGAGATCATACTGGATTAAGGTGGTCCCTGAATCCAATGACTGCTGTCCTCATAAGGAGAAGGAGATGCAGAGACACACAAAGATTGAAGAAGACCATGTGAAAACAGAGGCAGAGAGCGGAGTAACGCTGCAACAAGGTGAGGAATACCAAGCATGGCTGGCAATGGCCGGACGCTAGAAAAAGCAAAGAAAGGTTTTTTTCTCCAGAGCCTTCAGAGGGAACTTGGCCCTGGAACACCTTGATTTCAGACATTTGGCCTCCAGAAGGCTGAGAGGATAAATTTCCGCTGTTTTAAGCCATCTAGTTGTGGTAATTTGTTACAGCAGGCCCAGAAAATATGCAATATGCACACACACATAAAGTGTATGTGAAAGATTAGAGGGTTTTTTTGGATGTGGAAAAGTCATAAGAAAAAATATACTGTCTCTGTCTTCCAGTTTTACAATCTAATTGAGAGACTAAGTCAAATTAACAAAACTGCCAGCAAACAACTGCAAGGCAAAATAGCATCATGTGCCAGATTTTATGGGACGCATTAGAATCACAAAGTATGAAATTAAATTTTTAAATGGAATGATTAGGTCAGTGATTAAGTCAATGATCAAGTCAGCAAGACCTAAAATTTCAAGTGTTTCTTCGACAGCTTTGAACCTGACAGGGCCCCCAAAGACCCAACCATGATATGTTCTTCTCAGAGTTGCCCCTCACCCAGCAGGAAAGACTGCACCCACTAGCCACAGGGCAAGCTGCTCTCCCCCTGGCCCTCAACCTCACAGTCTTGTGTCCCTGCCAGACCACAGAATTGTTCAAACAAGCCAAGCACATCCACCTCCACAGCCTCTGCAGGTCCGCTCTTTCCTCAAGTGCAACCCCCTTGTGACCTTGTATGGTGTGCCTTGTCCTTCCCCCGGGGGCTGTGAGTATGTGCCACTAATCAACTGCTGTCAACCTCATCTGACCCGTGTCAGGTATCCTGTGCCCAGCAAATCCCTAGAACCCTCAGGCAGGAATTTCTCCTTGACCTACGAGATGAAGAGGAGCTGAATAAAACAGGGAAGAGCATTCATTAAGGGAAACAAAAAGAGCCCTAGGTGCGGGACATTTGAGCTGGATTTTGAAAAAAAAAAAAAAACCAACAGTAAATACCAATTAGTGAAGAAAATATAAGACAACACAAAAGCGTAAACAAAAGAGATTAACAAATTGAAAACAGAGGCATTCACTTCATCATTTGAGTGAGCAAAAGTGTCACATTTACAACTAGGAGTGATTGGGTTGAAACAGAACTCAGATCCCATTAATATCACTTGAAGATAGAATATAAGGCAAAGACCCACGACTCAATGGGATTATTTTCAAATAAAATTTCCCAGTCCATATTTATAGATTAAATGTGACTGAAACTAAGAACTATTAGAGAAGTTAATTCAACCTTTCAGTTGAGACATATGAGTTTCCTTTGATTTTTATATACCTTTCAGAATTCTAAAAATATTATCCTGGATAAAATCGAGCCAACATTGAAGCTTTACAGAAGACAATCACCTAAAAGGCCATGAAAACTGTGCCAGGCTAGTATCATTTTTGTCCAACACATGTTATTACCAAAAAAACACAAAAGAAACCCTTACACTTCTGGGTTTTTCTTCAAGAAAAAAGTATCGGTGTATGCTCAAATCGACAGTATTCCACTTATATTTTTCTCTTGCGTATAACACTGAAATTTTCTACTGTTTTAATGAATGTAATTTACTTGTACTTTATCCAATGATTGAGTTCAATACTTATTTATTATTTTTGGTTTTTTACATTTGAGGGCAATAGGGAATAAAGTACATTTTCCTGTTGTCAACTTTTGAGAACCACAGACAAGAATTATTAAAACATCCTTTTGGGTCAATGAATGATCATAGCTTTTTAAAAGTAGAAAAATGGAATTATTGGAATATCAATTGCATTTCTGTCTACCATTTTTCAAATGTGTTTTTTGAGAATTATGAGGTAGCTACAATACCATCAGCTAAAAAGAGAAGGAAGAAAATTAATGGAGCTGATTGAGTCTAAATGAATAGTTTCAGGATAATATTCTCTAAAATCAACTTTACTGAGGTATAATTTACCTACAATAAAATTCACCTATTTTAATTGTAAAATAGTAAATAAAATAAAATTTCCCAGATCTGCCACCTACAATTTATAAATATAATATGTACAATGTAAAGATATGTATATTTGCAAAATATACTACATATGCATATTATATTACATGTATATATATTTACAACCCCATAGGTGTCACTCCCCTGCCAGCCTACACAATTATTAAAAAATGTATACAGGGCTTCCCTGGTGGCGCAGTGGTTGAGAGTCTGCCTGCCAATGCAGACAACACAGGTTCGAGCCCTGGTCTGGGAGGATCCCGCATGCCGTGGAGCAACGGGGCCCGTGAGCCACAATTACTGAGCCTGCGCGTCTGGAGCCTGTGCTCCGCAACGGGAGAGGCCACAACAGTGAGAGGCCCGCGTACGGCCAAAAAAAAAAAAAAAAAGTATACAAATACTACATGTATATATTATACTACATGCATACACTACATGTGTATATATATATTTACATAATATAATACATGTGTATACTATATAATTATACAATATTTAATATTATATACTATATATCCCATCTTGTTGATTTCACAAGTTTGGAAAACAAACATTATTTTAAAATTACTAATATATAGTTATATAGAATATGACATAATATTATTTACTATATACATAACACAGTATTTAATACATGTATATGTATACATATGTTTATAATATAGAGATAGATGATAGATAGATACATAGATAATGTATATATAATGCACCTAAGCATGCAATCCCATGCTTTGGAAAGTGTTGATGATTGTTGACCAATGAGTTTCAACAAAGGTTTTGAAGGAATAATATTGAGCTCTGTGAAGAGCCCAATCTGTCCCAAATTGAATACATTTTTGTCTTCAATTTTCCATCTATGACTCTGAAATTTCTAACTTTGCAGAGGTTATTTCATTCCTTTTCACACCATAAAGTGGAGTAAAACCCTTAACAAATCCTTTGGAGAAGTTTTACCACCAGGATTTTAAGGGACGAGGGTCAATCCATAGATAAAATGATATTTTCATGTATTTGTTTTTATCTATTCAATAAAGCAGGTATTTTTAAGTGCAATGGACATTTTATGACTAGTTTCCACAATCTACCTGATAAGTTGTGGCTGTATTATCATGGTGAATATGGCCTGAATCGCATGGTACGCTCTAACCTTTTTTTATGCCCTATTATATCTTCTATTTTTTCCAATTGTTCTCACCTTTTAGAGATTATAATATTAAATACATGCAAGGGGATGTTTGATATTAATTATAAGTTGGTTTGGAAACTCCAGAAATTTTGTCTCCTTCGTTTGCTGACATTTGCATAATGGATTTCTTTTGTTCCTTTTATTCCCAGATAATTGAGTTAGAATATCTTTGTTAAACAAACAACCTTTCAGAAGACCCTTGGACCTAATTGTAACCATAGGTAAAATAAGACTACAGGTAACAAAGTAATGTCTCTTTTTCCTCATCTGGAGCATAAATTCTAGAATATAAGGTGTTGAAGCTTGTCACGAGGGAAAAAAAAAAAAACCTGTATTGCAGGCTTATTTGGACATTAAAGGGACAAGGGACAAAAGTGGCCATTTTCAAGCTGTATCTGCCAGTAAAGTTCATTTAGTTTCCTACCCCAGGCAGGTGAGAGGGTGCTGGGGTAAGACGTGGGAAGATTTGACTGGCAAAACTGGTTCTTTCTAACACAGACAACCCAAAGTATTAGAAGGCACAGCGACCTAAAAATCTTCTTTGCCTTGTCAATGACGTTAATGCTATTTTTATTATTTAATCAAATGATATAAACTTTATTCTTAAAATTCTAAACAAGAGTTTCTATATCTTGGAATAAACCTATGTCATCAGTTCATGTTTCACATTTATCAGTTCATTTTTTCCTCATTTTAGATGCTTTTGTATTTTTGCCATGTGGCTTATCTGACAAAAAAGCACAATAGCTTTGACCTTCGTGTTTATATTCTTTATGCATTTTTATTATTATTTTGTGTTTAAACGTTATTTTTATCTAGTGTTAATCACTTGGTTTTACTCATTTCTATATTGTCCTAATATTCTCTCCTGACTTTTCAAAGTATCCATTACAAAAGGTTGCCGAAAAAAAGTCTCTATTGCTGTTCTACTATGGTGTAACTGAACTGCTATTTTAATTTTATTTGTATTTATCTCTCTGCTTCCAGCATTTCTTTTCAGGATAATGGTCTGGGTATTTTTTTATAATTCATTATTTCCTACAGGCTCCTTTACCAGAGTGATCTATGCTATTCTATTGAACTATCTATTCAACTATCTCATGTATTTTTATATTCATTTTATGTTTATAATACCTGAACTCATTAATATTTGTTAGTGTTATGCTACTCCTCCTCTTTTTTCTATTAACAAAGATATTTAAACCACCTATTGCTATGCAACCTCCTAATTTTCATCTCTTCATAAGTATGATATCAGCTTCATTTCAAGTTAGTACATTAATTCACTCTACTTGTGAATGAAGAATATGTAAATATACTTTGCGATGAAAAATAGCACAAGATTTAAAACTGATATCAGAATATGGGTTTTAAAACATTGAGAGAAAAAAGAAAATTATGTGAAAAAAATGTACAAGATAGATGGATTCTCTTAAAATATGATATTTTATATCAAAGTGTGATTTTGCTGTGTGCTTTTATAATCCATATGTTCCAATAAGACTTAAAAGATAAAGTTCTAACCTGTAGATAAAGAGCCATATTGGTTAAGAGATGCAGTCTCTCTTTTTGTGAGCAGTAATGGTCATCTTTGGTGGGTTTGCCCTACAAATGATAAACCTTTTTTCATAGAATTCAACCTATCACCATTCAAATGCAGCTCTATTTGTATTACCACTTACTGCAATGATTGCTACGTACAGTAAATTAACATGCTATATTACTTAAGGTTTTGTTTCATGCTTAATTACACTTTCCTCCATTTAATTACAAGTTAAAGACAATAATCAAACCTCACTCTAAACTCCCGTCTGAGGCTAATGAATTTTCCTATCTGTCACAGAGGGAAGCTTCCCTATGCCATTTCCCCAGCCCCAGACCACGTTCCTTCTATGTTCTCATGTAAGAACAACATCCTCCACTTTCATAGCACTTAACACAATTGTAATTGTTTTATTTTTTTATTGAAGTAAAGTTGATTTACAATGGTGTGTTAATTTCTGCCGCACAGCAAAGGGATTCAGTTTTACGTATGTATACAATCTTTTTTATATTCTTTTCCATTATGGTTTGTCACAGGATATTGAATATAGTTCCCTGGGCTATATAGTGGGACCTTGTCGTTTATCCATTCCACATATAATAGTTTGCATCTGCTAACCCTAACCTCCCACTCCATCCCTCCTTCTCCATTCTAAGCCCCATGTAAGCACAGACTAGAGCCATTCTGGTTAATGCATGTCAGTGATAAAAGCTCAATAAATATTTGTGGACTGAATGTGGAGTAAACTTCAGTGTTATATACCCAAAACTACTGCCAAGAAACTTCTATGACAGAATACTTTAGGGTGGCCAAAGAATGACACTTTTGTGATTTAAACTATAGATTAAAACAGTTTCCACTTGACTATAAACACTCAGCTTCAGATACCATAGCAAAAAGTCAGCACCTATCATATTTCATCTGTGAGCAACATTGTTTGGGAGTATTTGGGTAAATGCTTTTAAGCAGATGGAGCGAATGAGCAAACTGAAAAGAAGACAAATTTTGGCTTAGGATTCTCTTTTAGTTCAGCCCAGTGACCAATAGTGTACAATTAAAGGTATTAGTGCCTCAGAGGGAGAGTAGTGTTATACCTTGAAATAATTATTTGTTTGGAATGGTGATTCCGTTGCGGAATACAAATCCAGTCTTACAGCTGGTCACTCGACAAAACCATTCTGAGAGAGATTCATTAGTTCTTTTGTACGGTTTTGCAGTGGGCCAAGCACTATTCTTGATGCTTTTCTCTTCCTTTTATGTTATGTGTGTATGAAATCTCAATATAGATGCTTATATAGTTCACTCTATAAAGCACAGCTGTGAGATTATTGCTTACTATCACATTAAAGAAAGAAACACAATCGCGAGGCCTGGATACAGTGAATAACTGATGAGAGCTATGATTGAAACGCCTTTTCCCTGCTTCCACATTTCCAAATGTAGTAGCAAAAAAGGAGGTCATTTGCATATGCTATGGGAGTGGAATACAATCTTAATAATTTGTATACTTTAAACCAAAGTTGGTTTTTGCTATTATTATCTTTGTTACTCAAACTGAACGTTCATTATTTTCTATTATTATTACTGCAGTCTCCATCATAATATTTTTAAAATATTAGAAAGAGGAGATCATTGACATTATTTAAAATGAAATGTTGACATATATATTTCACTCCTCCACTTACAAAAATAACCCCGTTATCAGGCTCCTGATGTAAGAAAGAGAAAGAAGAAGAAAGGGAGGGAAGATAGAAAGAAAGAGAGGAAGGAGAGATAGTGGAGGAGAGAGAAGTAGAGTCAGGAAAGGAAGAAAGGCAGAGGAAGGAAGGGAGAAAGAAAGAATTTTAAGTCTTTTAGCAGGCTAATTTGAAACTAAAGCTAGCCCTCTGCTGCAGCCTGCTGGCAGACCGGAGAACTGCAAGTGAGAAGATACTTGGCCTTAGCAATAACAAATTTATTACAAATAATTCTTTTAGATCCAGAAGTCTTCATAATTTTATTATAAATCATAGTGTAGGGTATACCTGAAACAAAGCATCTGTATTGTTTCTCAATTAGAAAATAGATTTACTCTTTGCAAATAGAACATATAAATATTATACTTCTTCGTAGAGGGTAGAGATTGATACTCCAAATTAGAACGTAATAACCTGCCTTCTAGTCATCCCCCGGTTAGTTAAGGACTCAAGTTCATGTTCACACAGATAAAACCATGGTGGGGACAGAGCACAGATGAAAATCACTGTATAAGGAAGACTGTGCTCAACATCATTCAAGGATCCATATTTGACCAGAAACTCCAAGACTACATCTGAGTGTTTTAAATATCTGAGAGTCCTGCAGAAAGATCAAAATATCTGTTGTAGGGGCTTCCCTGGTGGCGCAGTGGTTGAGAGTCCACCTGCCGATGCAGGGGACACGGGTTCGTGCCCCCGTCCGGGGAGATCCCACATGCCATGGAGTGGCTGGGCCCGTGAGCCATGACCGCTGAGCCTGCGGGTCCGGAGCCTGTGCTCCGCAATGGGAGAGACCACAACAGTGAGAGGCCCGCGTACCGCAAGAAAAAAACATCTGTTGTAAAATAGCCAGAAGTTTGTTTTGTGGAACTGCAGGTGGAAGCATACCTGAGAATTTGGGGTCAACTTTTTCTCTGTTCTGGTAAGGCTCACTGGCTAATCCGCTTAGTCAAAACTCAAGAACTCACTTACTCACCAGACACTGGTGAGGAAACCACCACATAACTTCTTAAATACATGTCTAATAATACAGAAGGCTTTTAAAAAGGAGTGGAGGACTTTCTGTCAGGGATAAGCACACACACGCGCAGAATTACTTTATGTGACTTTATGATTTTCCTAGTAGGCTGAAGGACAGGACTTTAGAGCTTCTAAAACGGGAAAATAAGCCCTGGAGAAGAGAGGCTAATCTCGGTTGGAAAGGCCCCCACGGAGATTATGGTGCTCAGGACCCCAGCAAGGAAAATCACCGAAGAGGTCCATCTACGGCCGTGGAAGCAGGCACTTAAGACCAAGTTTTCTGTGTTGCAAGATTCTCATGATATTTTCACATTTTTAGTTCAGTTTTAATGACTACAACTGGTTGAAGTCTTAGTTTCCAGAATTTTTTTAAATCCTTGAGAATAAAAATTTAAAGGAAAATTTTAATATAATAGGTTGAGCAGAACTTCTGAATTTTTCCTCAAATTTCCTCAAATTTTTCCTCAAATAGTATGTAAGAACATTAAAAATGAAAGAAGGAGTCAGGGATTAGAAGTTGGGTGCAGAATGGCTTCATTTCAAGAAAAAGAGAAAAAGGAAGAGAATAATCTTTGGTTTATTATTAAAGAAAGAATTCTTTTTTGTGCGGGGTGGTACGCGGGCCTCTCACTGTTGTGGCCTCTCGTGTTGCGGAGCACAGGCTCCGGACGCGCAGGCTCCGCGACCATGGCTTACGGGCCCAGCCGCTCCGCGGCATGTGGGATCTACCCGGACCAGGGCATGAACCCGTGTCCCCTGCGTTGGCAGGCAGACTCTCAACCACTGCGCCACCAGGGAAAGAATTCTTTTAGTGACAAAGGAGAAGTTCTTGGTGGCTTAAGAGACAGAATTTGAGTGAGATTTTAAAATCCTCCTGTTCAAAGGAATTATAATAAAATATGGGGGGTGGGTGCTAATCTTCCAGAATTTCCAACTACTCCAGGTGTGGGCTAGTGGCCTCCTATGGTTTGGGGAAAATCCCTCGGACTTACAGAGGCAGATACTAGCTGCTGGGATTTGGCTGAAGCATACTGACTGAAATGCAACGAGATGTCAGAGATCAGAGTCAATAGGGATTAGTGATAGATTTGGACCAATTCAAGGGTTACACCTTAGCAGGACCATTGTGTTGATGATGCTGCGATGGGGAGGATGTGGTGGATGATCGACAAGGTGACAAGGAAATCTGATAGAGGGACAACCATGTGGGGCTACATACACATGACACATCTCCCAGGAAACTCATAGAAATCCTCAGTGGCACTGTGAGAAAGGCTAGGATTTATGGCGGTCACGTGTGGCCTCCTATTATCATGATTTGAATATACTAGAAATATGATCTCATTTGTAGCCACTGAAGAATGACACCTAGAAATATGATTTACATGATAACAAGATGGCTTGCAGTTTATAATCTCCAGATTCTATAAATTGTCGAGAGAAAGGAATGAAGAAACTAAACACGAACATCTATAAAATCTACAGCAACATTAGATTCATTTGCTAAACTGTAATCGAACTATATGACAGTGGCCCTCAGATTTTCTTGGCTTCTCAGCAATCAAATATTAAATTTGGCTTTTACCTAATGGACATGACATAAAAGTAAATTAAATCATTACATTTAAGAATTTCATTTGACATTCTGTTAGGTTCACCAGTGTAAAAAGAGGTAATTTTGAGGGATGTAAGCCAGCTATTTTACATCTTTTCAAATGAGGCAATAAAGCCCATGGGTTTGCTAACCACATCTGATATATAAAGCACTCACAGGCAGGAAAAATGAAAACAAAATTTCTTCACTCTAATAAAAAAAAAAAATATATACTTGCCTGGGCTTCCTAGTCACAAAACAATCCAATTTACATTGAAAAATACATTTAAAAAGAAAATATAACAGAATTTTCTAACAATATCCTTCCTCATATCCTTGAAACACTGCCTCTTGTTATTTTCTTCCTTTCCTTTTCTTCAGTGTATCAGCTGACAGCTAAAATTGGCCTATAAACCCTTTCTCGCCTGACTCCTCTCTGACCCAGTTCAGGCTCCCGAGCTGGGGAAGCACAGAAGCAAAGCCAACATTCGGAATTTGTTTACTTCTTTATGTTTCAAATGATGATACCACTAGAAAGAGTCCGGGGAATAATGTTTCTTTATTTTGATGTAGCTTGCACACCTGCGGGGTCAGAGCAGGCATTGTTTTGTGGTTTTCTCATATGCCAGACCAGATGAGAAAGCAATTTTGTTATTGCTTTGTGATTCAATCTACCAAGCTATTCTTATTCCCACAAAATGTGGGGAGAAATGTGTATGGGACTAAGTGCAGACTTCAGAACTCTAGGCAGTTATCAACTTTTTCTCTGTTTTACATTTTCTAGCAGATGTTGATTAGGAAAAATCTGGACTGCGGTGTTAATCCAGTTGCTATGAGATCCTATCAGTAACTGGTGGTTTCACCATTATGCTATGAAAATTGATTCTGTGAAAAAATTCTTCAGAGAATTATAATGCATTTTCCACCATTCTACAGGACAGTTTTTTCCTAATTTCTCTCTTTGTGCTTGACCAAATAGAAGAGTTTTTTACTCTGCAACAAAATTATCTGGAAAACTGCTATTAAAAAGTTAATTGAGGGCTTCCCTGGTGGCGCAGTGCTTGAGAGTCCGCCTGCCGATGCAGGAGACGCGGGTTCGTGCCCCGTTTCGGGAAGATCCCACATGCCGCGGAGCGGCTGGGCCCGTGAGCCATGGCCGCTGAGCCTGCGCGTCCGGAGCCTGTGCTCCGCAAATGGGAGAGGCCACAACAGTGAGAGGCCCGCATAACGCAAGGAAAAAAAAAAAAAAAAAAAAAAAAAAAAAGTTAATTGAAAAAAAAAAGTTAATTGAAGAAATTGTTAATTTATTCATTTAATGATGCATTGTATATTGTGGACAGTTCACCGGTATATGTAAATACAAAAATTATTACCCCAAATTTTTCAATTTATATTGGAGCTCACTGGACGTAAACCATTTATATTTAATATGCTGAAGGCATTAGTGGTAAACAAGGGGCTGGCATTACCGCACTTCTGTGGATGATGATATTAGTGTACTGAAAGGCCATTGAGATTGTGACACAGGGTAGAGTGTAGGGTTCCAGAGGAAATAGACAAGCAGAATCCTCCCAGTCTTAGCAGCAGTCAAAACTTAAACTTGGCTTACCTACCAGACTTGAGATATACTCTTACCCACTCCTAGATTTTGAACAGTTCCCTTATGGGTTTGGTTTCTGGGCTGTAAATTGCTTGTCTCTCAGGGGGCAGTGAGAATTAAGAGTTGTCATGTATTTTGGCAGTTTGGGGGAGACACCAGGAAATACAGTCTCCCACAATCTAGCACTGACTGCCAACATTTATACTGAGCATTTCATAAACAATGAAATATCTATTTCATTTGTACCACTGTTGGAAAATTTCAGGCCCTAGGGATTTCTGGATCTCACAGATGTGACAGAAATCAGATGTCAACAGCTTTTGAAACCAAACTGTTCCTATATAGGTAGAAATTCCTACTGTGTATTTCCGTACTTTCTATGAGCATTTTAAAAGAGAAGTAGCAAGTATTTGAAAGCAAGTACTTGACTTTGTTAAGGATATTTAATACCTATGACACTGCTTTGTTGGAAATTATTCAGTTTTTATGACATTTAAGAACAAATCCACAAAATGTAGTTTAGAAAAGCAGCAGGCTGGGAATCAGACAGAACGAAGTTTAAATCTGGGCTCTGGCATTTAAGAGTTTTCTACCCTTGGGCAAGATACTTAAACTTTCAGAACTTTTAAATTTTTAATTAATTTATTTACTTTTGGCTGCGTTGAGTCTTCGTCGCTGCACACGGGCTTTCTCTAGTTGCGGTGAGCGGGGGCTACTCTTTGTTGCGGTGCACGGGCTTCTCATTGCGGTGGCTTCTCTTGTGGTGGAGCACGTGGGTTTCAGTAGTTGTGGCTCACGGGCTTAGTTGCTCCTTGGCATGTGGGATCTTCCTGGACCAGGGCTCGAACCCATATCCCCTGCATTGGCAGGCAGATACTTAACCACTGCTCCACCAGGGAAGACCCAGAACTTTTAAAATGTTTCAGTTTTTTAATCTGTTTTTAATACATAACAGGTCTAAGGGAATGGTTTAAAAAATTGTGAAAGCATCCAGGGTACTGAGAGCATAAAGTCCACACAGTGTTGAGTGACATGAATCTAAATGGAGTATGTGCGGTGAGTATGCCCACCAACAGCTACCATTTCTGCATTTGGAGGGGGATTGTCACAGGGCAGGTGTCTCAATTAGGAAAGGCAGGGCCTGCGGCATAATCCATAATGCAGAAGTGAGAATTGAGGGAGTTAAACTGCTCTGTAAAACTGAATTTAAAGAAAGGGGGAAGGGTGTCCTTTGAGCTTGAGATGTTAATTTCATGTAAAAATGATTTGGGGGTTCTTCAGGGTAAGGCTGGAGAGGTAGGAGTCAGAGGACACTGAAAGAGGGGAACCGGTGAGACAAAAAGTGGGGCTCTGGATGAACACTGGCCACAGCAACTGGAAGTAGGCTGTGACCAAAGGATGGAGACAGCTGAAATTAATGATCTTCCTGTGCTGAAGTTCAACTTCTAGACTTTAGAGACAATGATGTCTGATGTCCAAACTTAATGATTTTCCCACTGTGTAATGGGAAAATCCCTGCCACTTACCACCTTCTGGTATTCAGTAGAGGCTTATCAACCACTAATTTCATGCTGGCCTTCCATGAATGTAACCTTAAGGATTAAGGCGAGGAGGTTTTGACCATGTTGAGAGAGGGACAGTGGTCCAGAGAAAACTGGATCACAAGGAAAATACAGTCGTAAGATGGCCAGGTTCTGTCAAGGAGCCCAAGATCAGCTGGGACCAAAATTTCCGCGTGACAGGCCACAAACATGATATAAAAGCAACCTCTGAAATTTTTCAACAATTGTTACAAGGAGACTGAATTTCTTACATTTACATCTGGGTGAGACTCATTATTTTGTGCATTGAAAAAAAAGAAAGATAAACCCTAATTTCAGGAGAACTTGAGGACCTTTCAGTTACATAAAGTGTCAGTAAATTTTAATTTATAAATATAGTTCACAAGTAAGAAACTAAAAAAAAAAAAAATCTGCAACCAAATTGATTTAATATGCCTCGTTGGGTGTTATTCAATGGTTTTTAAGGGTCAATAATCTACCTACAAAGCAATTACATAGAAGGGGAAAGAAGGAGGAAACTAAATTATGCTGAGCCCTGTCTCTGTGCCAGGCACCTCAGCTTATCTCGTTTTGCTCTTAAGTCATTCCCACCAGGGGAATCGTGTTTCTATTTTAGAAACGAGACCACTGATGCTGTGAGAGGTTAAGCAACCTGCCTCAGTGAGTCATTCAGCGATGGCGAAGCAGAGATGGAAGCCGGGGTCCTTTGACTCTCACCTCCCTGCGTGTTCCAGGTCTCCCCAACGAGCTAGCAACGTTCCACGTCAGGAAAGGGAGGCTGGTGCCTCATCATCACAAGGGCACACAGATTCTTTTAATCTATTCTGATTGCTCCCAGAGAAGAATGAGAGTCTAATTTCATTCTCTATGAATATCACTGCTACATGAAATGTAATAAATTTTCCAGTTTAAAAACAGTGGTTCATCATTACCAAATGCATTAGGAAACATTTATTAATATCTGAATTGCGTATAATAATGGTAATATATATAGAATACTTAATGCGAGACACTGTATTAAGTGCTTCACAAAGATTACATCATTTAATGCCCACAAAACCCATGAGGTCGATATTATTCTTTTCCCCATTTTATATTTGAAGACATTGAGACACAGAGAGGTTAAGCAATTTACTGAAGGTCATGCAGCTAATAAGAGTCACAATTAGACCAGGCGGTCCAAGTGGAGAGCTCGCATTTTTAATCAACATGCTATAAGTCCTCCCATATAAAACTTTACCAGGTATTGGGCGCAAAGCCTAGACTTGGTCTTTCTCACGTGGAGCAAAATCCACACCGAATGTAGGAAAAAATGATACTTTATAGATATTCACAAAAACCTAGGGAATAGAAGAAAGGGAGAGAATGTGAGGGGCCTGAGTTACTACTGAGTTTTCCTCTCTCCCATCCATGCCCCCAGCTCCTCAGTTACAGTGTTTCTGCAGATGAAAGCAAGAGAACTAGAGAGATTAAACAACTTGCCCAAGGTCACCTACCCAGAGCCAAATCTCTTGACCTGCAGGTCAAAGGAACTTTCACAATACACCTCAAGCCCTGATAGAAGTTAGACTATATCCCAGCAAACATCCAAACAGCGGATTATGTTTTCAGAACTGTCTTTTGAAGATAGCTTTGTTTTAGAGAAATATCCAGGAACCTTTCCTTTATTTAGAAAGTTTTGTCAATGAAATGGTTGATTGATGGGGGTTCGTGATTTTCATACATACCTTAATATGACAACAATTTTAACTTTAGGTCTTGACATGGCCATGAAGAATGGAATCGTTCATTTTTTTCTCCCCTGGAGGTGTGATTTTATGATTGCAGACTCTGTTATCAATCCTGTCCAGGCTTGAAATGGTAGTATTGTGTCAAGACAGGAACACAACCCCACTTATTAGCTGAGAGGCTGCCTAGAATCATAATAAGTTCACAGACACCCCTAAACACACCACTGGAGGTGGCCCTACCCACCAGAAAGACAACATCCAGTCCCACCCACAAGAACACAGGCACTAGTCCCCTCAACCAGGCAGCCTACACAAGCGCCTGAACCAACCTTACCCACGGGGGACAGACACCAAAAACAATGGGAACTATGAACCTGTAGCCTGTAAAAAGGAGACCCCAAAAACAGTAAGTTAAGCAAAATGAGAAGACAGAGAAATACACAGCAGATGAAGGAGCAGGGTAAAAACACACCAGACCAAACAAATGAAGAGGAAATAGGCAGCCTACCTGAAAAAGAATTCAGAGTAATGATAGTAAACATGATCCAAAATCTTGGAAATAGAATGGAGAAAATATAAGAAATGTTTAACAAGGACCTAGAAGAACTAAAGAACAAACAAATAATGATGAGCAACACAATAAACGAAATTAAAAATTCTCTAGAAGGAATCAATAGCGAATAAATGAGGCAGAAGAAAGGATAAGTGACCTGGAAGATAAAACAATGGAAATAACAACCACAGAGCAGAATAAAGAAAAAAGAATGAAAAGTATTCAGGACAGTCTCAGAGACCTCTGGGACAACATTAAGCATACCAACCCTCGAATTATAGGGGTCCCAGAAGAAGAAGAGGAAAAGAAAGGGGCTGAGAAAATATTTGAAGAAATTATAGCTGAAAACTTCCCTAACATGGGAAAGGAAATAGTCAGTCAAGAAGCACAGAGAGTCCCATACAAGATAAATCCAAGAAGAAACACACTGACACATGTTAATCAAACTATCAAAACTTAAATAAAAAGAAAAAATATTGAAAGCAGCAAGGGAAAAACAATGGATAACATACAATGGAATATCCATAAGGTTAACAGCTGATCTTTCAGCAGAAACTCCACAAGCCAGAAGGGAGTAGCTGGACATAATTAAAGGGATGAAAGGGAAAAACCTAAAACCAATATTACTCTACCCAGCAAGGATCTCATTCATATTTGACAGAGATATTAAAACCTTTACAGACAAGAAAAAGCTAAGAGAATTCAGCACCACCAAACCAGCTTTACAACAAATGCTAAAGGAACTTCTCTAAGCAGGAAGCACAAGAGAAGGAAAAGACCAACAATAACAAACCCAAAACAATTAAGAAAATGGGAATAGGAAAATACATATTGATAATTACTTTAAATGTAAATGGATTAAATGCTCCAACCAAAAGACATAGACTGGCTGCATGGATACAAAAAACAAGACCTGTATATATGCTGTCTACAAGAGACCCACTTCAGACCAAGGGACACATACAGACTGAAAGTGAGGGGATGGAAAAAGATATTCCATGCAAATGGAAATCAAAAGAAAGCTGGAGTAGCAATTCTCATATCAGACAAAAGAGACTTTAAAATAAAGACTATTACAAGAGACAAAGAAGGAAACTACATAATGATCAAGGGATCGATACAAGAAGAAGATATAACAATTGTAAATATTTATGCACCCAACATAGGAGCACCTCAATACATAAGACAAATACTAACAGCCATAAAAGGGGAAATCGACAGTAACACAATCATAGTAGGGGACTTTAACATCCCACATTCACCAATGGACAGATCATCCAAAATGAAAATAAATAAGGAAACACAAGCTTTAAAAGATACATTAAACAAGATGGACTTAATTGATATTTATAGGACATTCCATCCAAAAACAACAGAATACATGTTCTTCTCAAGCGCACATGGACCATTCTCCAGGATAGATCATATCTTGGGTCACAAATCAAACCTTGGCAAATTTAAGAAAATTGAAATCGTATCAAGTATCTTTTCTGACCACAATGCTATGAGACTAGATGTCAATTACAGGAAAAAATCTGTAAGATATACAAGCACATGGAGGCTAAACAATACTTAACAACCAAGAGATCACTGAAGATATCAAAGAGGAAATCAAAAAATACCTAGAAACAAATGACAATGAAAACACGACAACCCAAAACCTATGGGATGCAGCAAGAGGAGTTCTAAGAGGGAAATTTAGAGCAATACAATCCTACCTTAAGAAACAAGAAACATCTCAAATAAACAACCTAACCTTACACCTAAAGCAATTAGAGAAAGAAGAACAAAAAACCCCTCAAAGTTAGCAGGAGGAATGAAATTATAAAGATCAGACAAGAAATAAATGAAAAAGAAATGAAGGAAACGATAGCAAAGATCAATAAAACTAAAAGCTGGTTCTTTGAGAAGATAAACAAAATTGATAAAGCATTAGCTAGACTCATCAAGAAAAAAAGGGAGAAGACTCAAATCAATAGAATTAGAAATGAAAAAGGAGAAGTAACAACTGACACTGCAGAAATACAAAGGATCATGTGAGATTACTACAAGCAACTCTATGCCAATAAAATGGACAACCTGGAAGAAATGGACAAATTCTTAGAAATGTACAACCTGCCAAGACTGAACCAGGAAGAAATGGAAAATATGAACAGACCAATCACAAACACTGAAGTTGAAACTGTGATTAAAAATCTTCCAACAAACAAAATCCCAGGATCAGATGGCTTCATAGGCAAATTCTATGAAAGATTTAGAGAAGAGCTAACACCTATCCTTCTCAAACTCTTCCAAAATATAGCAGAGGGAGGAACACTCCCAAACTCATTCTACGAGGCCACCATCACCTTGACACCAAAACCAGAGAAAGATGTCACAAAGAAAGAAAACAACAGGCCAATATCACTGATGAACATAGGTGCAAAAATCCTCAACAAAATACTAGCAAACAGAATCCAACAGCACCTTAAAAGGATCATACACTGTGGTCAAGTGGGGTTTATTCCAGGAATGCAAGGATTCTTCAATATACGCAAATCAATCAATGTGATACACCATATTAACAAATTGAAGGATAAAAACCATATGATCATCTCAATCGTTGCAGAGAAAGCTTTCAACAAAATTCAACACTGATTTCTGATAAAATCCCTGCAGAAAGTAGGCATAGAGGGAACTTTCCTCAACATAATAAAGGCCATATATGACAAACCCACAGCCAACATCGTCCTCAATGGTGAAAAAATGAAACCATATCCACTAAGATCAGGAACAAGACAAGGTTGTCCACTCTCACCATTATTATTCAACATAGTTTTGGAAGTTTTAGCCACAGCAATCAGAGAAGAAGAAGAAATAAAAGGAATTGAAATTGGAAATGAAGAAGTAAAGCTGTCACTGTTTGCAGATGACATGATACTATACATAGAGAATCCTAAAGATGCTACCAGAAAACTACTAGAGCTAATCAATGAATTTTGTAAAATAGCAGGATACAAAATTAATGCACAGAAATCTCTGGCATTCCTATACACTAGTGATGAAAAATATGAAAGTGAAATTAAGAAAACACTCCCATTTACTATTGCAACAAAAAGAATAAAATGTCTAAGAATAAACCTACGTAAGGAGACAAAAGACTTGTATGCAGAAAATTATAAGACACTGATAAAAGAAATTAAAGATGATACAAATAGATGGATAGATATACCATGTTCTTGGATTGGAAGAATCAACACTGTGAAAATGACTCTACTACCCAAAGCAATCTACAGATGCAATGCAATCCCTTTCAAACTACCACTGGCATTTTTCACGGAAATAGAACAAAAAATTTCACAATTTGTATGGAAACGCAAAAGACCCTGAATATCCAAAGCAATCTTGAGAAAGAAAAACGGAGCTGGAGGAATCAGGCTCTATGACTTCAGACTATACTACAAAGTTACAGTAATCAAGACAGTATGGTACTCCCACAAAACCAGAAATATAAATCGGTGGAACAGGATAGAAAGCCCAGAGAGGAACCCACGCACATATGGTCACCTTATCTTTGATAAAGGAGGCAAGAATATACATTGGAGAAAAGACAGCCTCTTCAATAATAAGTTGTGCTCAGAAAACTGGAAAGGAACATGTACAAGTATGAAATTAACACTCCCTAACACCATTCACAAAAATAAACTCAGAATGGATTAAAGACCTACATGTAAGGCCAGACACTATAAAACTCATAGAGGAAAACAGGCAGAACACGCTATGACATACATCACAGCAAGATCCTTTTTGACCCACCTCCTAGAGAAATGGAAATAATAACAAAAATAAACAAATGAGACCTAATGAAACTTAAAAGCATTTGCACAGCAAAGGCAACCATAAACAAGAACTAAAGACAGCTCTCAGAATGGGAGAAAATATTTGCAAATGAAGCAACTGACAAAGGATTAATCTCCAAAATTTACAAACCGCTCATGCAGCTCAATATCAAAAACACAAACAACCCAATCCAAAAATGGGCAGAAGACCTAAATAGACATTTTTCCAAAGAAGATATACAGACTGCCAACAAACACATGAAAGAATGCTCAACATCATTAATCATTAGAGAAATGCAATTCAAAACTACAATGAGATATCATCTCACACTGGTCAGACTGGTCACCATCAAAAAATCTACAAACAATAAGTGCTGAAGAGGGTGTGGAGAAAAGGGAACCCTCTTGCACTGTTGGTGGGAATGTAAATTGATACAGCCACTATGGGGAACAGTATGGAGGTTCCTTAAAAAACTAAAAATGGAACTACCATTTGACTCAGCAATCCCACTATTGGGCAAATACCCTGAGAAAATGATAATTCAGAAAGTGTCATGTACCACAATGTTCATTGCAGCTTTATTTACAATAGCCAGGACAGGGAAGCAACCTAAGTGTCCATCACTGGATGAATGGATAAAGAAGATGTGGCACATATATACAATGGAATATTACTCAGCCATAAAAAGAAACGAAATTGAGTTATTTGTAGTGAGGTGGATGGACCTAGAGTCTGTAATACAGAGTGAAGTCAGTCAGAAAGGGAAAAAGAAGTACCGTATGCTAACACATATATGTGGAATCTAAGTTAAAAAAAAAAAAAATGTCATGAAGAATCTAGGGGTAAGACAGGAATAAAGACACAGACCTGCTAGAGAATTGACTTGAGGATATGGGGAGGAGGACAGGTAAGTTGTGACAAAGTGAGAGAGTGGCATGGGCATATATACACTACCAAACGTAAAATAGATAGCTAGTGTGAAGCTGCTGCAGAGCACAGGGAGATCAGATCGGTGCTTTGTGACCCCCTAGAGGGGTGGGATAGGGAGGGTGACACAAGAGGGAAGAGATATGGGAACATATGTATATGTATCACTGATTCACTTTGTTATGAAGTGGAAACTAACACACCATTGTAAAGTAATTATACTCCAATAAAATGTTAAAAAAAATACCTGTTGGATGCAGCAAAAGCAGTTCTAAGAGGGAAGTGTATAGCAGCACAATCTTACCTCAAGAAACAAGAAAACACTCAAATACACTACCTAACCTTAGACCTAAAGCTATTTGAGAAAGAAGGAAAAAAGAAAAAAACACAAAGTTAGCAGAAGGAAAGAAATCATAAAAGCCAGACCATAAATAAATGAAAAAGAAACGAAGGAAACTATAGCAAAGATCCATAAAACTAAAAGCTAGTTATTTGAGAAGATAAGCAAAATTGATAAAACATTAGCCAGACTCATCAAGAAAAAAAGAGAGAAGGCTCAAATCAAGAGAATTCAAAATGAAAAAGAAGTAACAACTGACACTACAGAATTACAAAGGATCATGGGAGATTACTATGAGCAACTATATGCCAATAAAATGGACAACCTGGAAGAAATGGACAAATTCTTAGAAAAGCACAACCGTCTGGGACTGAACAAGGAAGAAACAGAAAATGAAATTGAGACTGTGATTAAAAATCTTCCAACAAACAAAAGCCCAGGACCAGATGGCTTCACAGGCAAATTCTATCAAACATTTAGAGAGGAGCTAACACCTATCCTTCTCAAACTCTTCCAAAATATAGCAGAGGGAGGAACACTCCAAACTCATTCTACGAGGCCACCATCATCCTGACACCAAAACCAGACAGTGTTGTCACAAAGAAAGAAAACAACAGGCCAATATCACTGATGAACATAGATGCAAAAATCCTCAACAAAATACTAGCAAAGAGAATCCAACAGCACATTAAAAGGATCATATACTATGATCAGGTGGGGTTTACCCCAGGAATGCAAGGATTCCTCAGTAAATGCAAATCAATCCATGTGATACACCATATTAACAAACTGAAGGATAAAAACCATATGGTCATCTCAATAGATGCAGAAAAGGCTTTGAAAATGTTCAATACCCATTTATGATAAAAACTCTCCAGAAACTAGGCATAGAGCGAATTTACCTCAATGTAATAAAGGCCATGTGTGACAAACCCAGAGCCAATATCATTCTCAATGTTGAAAAACTGAAACCATTTCCTCCAAGGTCAGGAACAAGACAAGTTGTCCACTCTCACCACTATTATTCAACATAGTTTTGGAAGTTTTAGCCACAGCAATCAGAGAAGAAAAAGAAATAAAATGAATCCAAATTGGAAAAGAAGAAGTAAAACTCTCACTGTTTACCGATAACATGATTCTATATATAGAGAATCCTAAAGATGCTCCCAGAAAACTACTAGAGCTAATCAATGAATTTTGTAAAATAGCAGGATACAAAATTAATGCACAGAAATCTCTAGCATTCCTGTACACTAATGATGAAAAATCTGAAAGAGAAAGTAAGTAAACACTCCCATTTACCATTGCAACAAAAAGAATAAAATACCTAGGAATAAACCTACCTAAGGAGACAAAAGACCAGTATGCAGAAAACTATAAGATACTGATGAAAGAAATTAAAGGTGATACAGACATGTGGAGAGATATACCATGTTCTTGGATTGGAAGAATCAACATTGTGATTCTGTAGACTCTGTAGATTCTGCAATCTACAGCTTCAATGCAATCCCTTTCAAACCACCACTGGTATTTTTCACAGAACTAGAACAAAAAAATTCACAATTTGTATGGAAACACAAAAGACCCTGAATAGTAAAAGCAATCTTGTGAAAGAAAAACAGAGCTGGAGGAATCAGGCTCCCTCACTTCAGACTATAATACAAAGCTAAAGTAATCAAGACAGTATGGTACTGGCACAAAACCAGAAATATAGATCAGCGGAACAGGATAGAAAGCCCAGAGATAAACCCATGCACATATGGTCACATTATCTTTGATTAAGGAGGCAAGAATATACAATGGAGAAAAGACAGCCTCTTCAATAAGTGGTGCTTGGAAAACTGGACAGCTACATATAAAAGAATGAAATTAGAACACTTCCTAACACAATACAGAAAAATAAGCTCAAAATGGATTAAAGAGCTAAATGTAAAGCCAGACACTATAAAACAAGATGAACACTCTTTGATATAAATCACAAGATACTTTTTGACCCACCTCCTAGAGAAATGGGATTTAAAAAAAAAATTAAACAAATTGGACCTAATGAAAAGTAAAAGCTTTCGCACAGCAAAGGAAACCGTAAACAAGATGAAAAGACAGCCCTCAGAATGAGAGAAAATATTTGCAAACAAAGCATCTGATAAAGAATTAATCTCCAAAATATACAAGCAGCACATGCAGCTCAATATCAAAAAAACAAACAACCCAATCCAAAAATGGGCAGAGGACCTAAATAAACATTTCTCCAAAGAAGATATGATTGCCAACAAACACATGAAAAGATGTTCAAGTCACTGATCCTTATAGGAACTCAAATCAAAACTACAATGAGGTATCACCTCACACTGGTCAGAATAGCCATCCTCAAAAAAACTACAAACAATAAATGCTGGAGAGGGTGTGGTGAAAAGGGAAGCCTCTTGCACTATTGATGGGAATGTAAATTGATACAGCCACTATGGAGAACAGTATGGAGGTTCCTTAAAAAACTAAAAATGTAGCTACAATATCACACAGCAATCTCACTACTGGGCAAATACCCTGAGAAAATGATAATTCAAAAAAAGTCATTTACCACAATATTTATTGCAGCACTTTTTACAATGTTCATTGCCAGATGAATGGATAAAGAAGATGTGACAAATATATACAATGGAATATTAGTCAGCCATAAAAAAAATGAAATTGAGTTATTTGTAGTGAGGTGGATGGACCTAGAATCTGTCATACAGAGTGAAGTAAGTCAGAAAGAGAAAAACAAACACCGTATGCTAACACATATATATGGAATCTAAAAAAAAAATGGTTCTACTCTGTTATAAAGCAGAAACTAACACACCATTGTAAAGCAATTATAGCCCAATAAAGATGTTAAAAAAAATTAAAAAAAAAAAAACAAATGGTTCTGATGAACCTTGGGTCAGGACAGGAATAAAGATGCAGACGTAGAGAATGGACTTGAGGACACAGGGAGAGGGAAGCGTAACATGGGACGAAGTGAGAGAGTGGCATTGACATATTTACACTACCAAATGTAAAATAGCTAGTGGGAAGCAGCCACATAGCACAGGGAGATAAGCTCGGTGCTTTGTGACCACCTAGAGGGGTGGGATAGGGAGGGTGGGAGGGAGACGCAAGAGGGTGGGGATATGAGGATATATGTATACGTATAGCTGATTCGCCTTGTTATGCAGCAGAAACTAACACATTGTAAAGCAATTATACTCCAATAAATATATTAAAAAATAAATAAAATATAGGTTCATCAATGTTGAGATATAATTATACAGATGATAGTCCAAGATTAATGCTAAGAGAAAAATTGTAATTAACTGAGAAGGAATAAAAAATGTTTAAGTTCAATAGAGAAGGCTGGACCAGCAGGCCATTTTCCAGGGTTGTGCTATGTTATTGCACAAATGCAGTGCCACTGGTGCTCATCACACTGCAGGCCATGGAGGGTGGTGCTCCAAGGGCTCTGTGGAGTTGTGCTCTACAGGGTTCCATTATTCCCAGGAGTGGTGCCGCACAGTGTCCTAGATTTACATCTGATCCCTCAGGAATCGCTCTGTTAGCCGGGGGGCACTTTCCCTAACCCCTTTCAGCTTTTCCTTGACTCCTCCTGCATCTTCTCTAAGTCTAATAGTAGAAATGTCAGAGAACAGCTAGGCAGAAAGCAGAAGAAAAATAAGTGTCTCTCTATACTCTGGGGGTGGTCACTTTTGGAGCAGAAGTGCTCAGAAGAGGTTGAGGGTGGGGCTCCCATGGAACACTGGGCATGCTCTGAGCTGTGTCGCTTCGCACCTGCACAGAGTTCCAAAGGACCACACTGTGAATGCTCAAGGCAGAAGTAAATGCCATTCTGTTTCCTTTTATCAGTAGGAGCAGAGGCAAGTGCACCCGCCAGCCACCATTCCAGCTATAAAGTAAAAGTAGATAAATGCACACTAACAGGAGACCTGAGAGCCAACCCACATGACCTCTTTATTCACACACTCACTCTGGACAGATTTTGCCTCTTTAATGATAAGTAAGAGCGGGGGGAAATGCATAGGGATCAGGAAAATGGAGATCTAAGGAGAATGAAGTAACAATGGTACTGAAGGATCCAGAAGAAGGTGGCATCTTTCATAAAATACACTAAGAAAAGAAATTCAAGGCATAGGAAAGAAAACAAGGTAGCATGATAGGGAAAATGGATTAGATAAAGAAAGATTTCAAGAACACTAGAGACACAATATAGGAATGATAAATTGAAACAGAATGGATGCTGTTTTAAATTAAATCAATATTGTGGAGAACAAATGTCAGACATTCTCCCAGAATAAAGATGAAAAGGACCAGGGGAAAACAGTGGTATGAAAACAAGAGAAGAGAAAACATAGAAAAGGAGTGAGGAACAATCCAAGAGAATAGACCTTAAGTAAAAATAAAAGAGAAAAAATAAATAAATAAAACATGTGCATCTGTACAAAGGGATCTCTGTACTCCAGGCAAAATCCATGGAAAAGTAGAAAAAGAAGACTAGAAAGAGGAAAGAAATGTTTAATCACTTTACGTTCTGGGAACATTTCTGAACTACTAGCCTTTCATTTAAGGATGAACAAAAATTAATCTGGGCAAAAACAAGAGGTTATACCTACCACCACCACTTCCTTCAGAAAGAATAACAATACTAACAATGAGTAAACCCTCATTACAGACAGAAGAAAGGGAAGTGACACTGGCTTAGACCAGTGGTTCTCCAAAATTTTGATTTCAGGATGTGTTACACTCAAAAATTATTGAGGATCCTGAAGAGCTTTTGTTCTGTGGATTACATCTGTCAATATTTACTATACCAGAAATAAATGTGAGAAATTTTAGAACATATAGTTATTCATTCATTTTAAAATAAACCCATCACATATTAATATAGCTTTTTGAAAACAATTTTCCCAAACAATAAAAATTTAATGAGAAGAGTGGCATCATGTTACATTTTTACAAATCTCAATGTCTGGCTTAATAGAAAACAGCCGGATTCTCACATTGGTGTCTATGTTTAATTTGTTGCCCTATTACACATCACATAACCTCTGGAAAACTCCACTGTACACTCTGAAAGAATGAGAATGAAAGGGCCAATAACATCCTCATATTATTATGAAAATAGTTTTGAATATCTGAATATCTGAAAGGGTCTCAGGGACCACTCAGGTTCTCATACTTTGAGGACTGCCGGCTGTGAAGGCCAAGAGGGCTTGAGTACAAGACAGCCAGAGGGCTCTGGGAAAGAGAGTCCAGGGTTGCTTATTTCACCGGTTCATTAACGTAATCAAGAACTCAGGTTCTTTCCATCTTTACCACTGTGCCATTCTCAGAGGGTGTGCCTCTCCTCTTTGTCTGGCTTCCTTGTCCTTCTAAAATTGCCAGAGTTCCAGACCTCAACCCTCAAGACAAGAGACAGAAGAAAAGTTTATTTCATGAGCACTTTTCATAGTGAAGAAACAATTTTAAGACACCTAAGCAGACTTCCCTTATGCTTACTGACCAAAAATGAATAATGTGTTATTCTTTGATCAGTTAGCTGGATGAAATCACCACACTTGGGCTTCATACACATACACGCACACACACACACACATATACATATCTTGAGATATGTATATTTCCTTTGAATTTGCAATTCTATTTCTAGATATTTATCCTAATGCAATAATCAAACATGTGAAAGAGGAATGCATGTTGATATTTTACATGGCATTTTAATATTAGTGTATAATTTTTTAAAGTCAGTGGTCCAATCATAAGAAATGGTTTAAATAAATAAATTTTTTGTGCTTCCATCAATGAAATGCTTTGGAATCCCTAAAAGGATGATCCAGAATTACACTTATTAACATGGAAATCTGTTCACAGCATATTATTAAATAAAAAGTAAAATTTACAAAATACTGTACATAGTATGAGCCCACTTTTATAAAATGTATTCAACAATGTGTGTAAAAATATGTCAGAAAGACTATATACAAAAATAGTAATAGTTGTCATCTCTGGTCATATTGAAGATCATTGGTTTCTCATACTTTTCTGAATTATCTGACTTGTTTATGAATGAGTATTTTTATGAACACATTATTTTATGATAATAATTTAGCAGAGCTATTTCCATCCTAAAAAAGTGGATGCGGGCTTCCCTGGTGGCGCAGTGGTTGAGAGTCCCCCTGCCGGTGCAGGGGACACGGATTCGTGCCCCGGTCCGGGAAGATCCCACATGCCGCGGAGCGGCTGGGCCACTGAGCCGTGGCCACTGAGCCTGCACGTTCGGAGCCTGTGCTCCACAACGGGAGAGGCCACAACAGTGAAAGGCCCGCGTACCGCAAAAAAAAAAAAAAAAGTGGATGTAATGCAGAAATGTTTCTATTTCACTGATACCATGTAAATCAAGTTCATCTGAAGAACTAGTTATTATCACTAACTCCCCTTCCTTCTCAACACGGAAAAGATGTTATAGTTTTTAAAAAATTATCATGAGTATACAATTGTTAAGTAATTTAATGTGACCAGTTTATATTCTGTGTGATTTCATAACAATACCAATGTAAATCAAAATCATCAATCACATTTGAAAGTATGTGTATCTGACTCACGTTTCCTTAAATCATAATTAGGGTTAATCTTGGGCTGTAAAAAAGAAAGCAATGCCCTCGGTCTCTCTGTAATTGGTTTGAAAGCACAGAAATCACACATTTACTTGAGGTCAGGAGGTGTTTGTAGAATTATAACCTCAATATCAAATATAATCCACTCACTTGATTTAAGTACCTGCAACATCTCATTCAAGAAATGCTTCTTTAATTTACCTGCTTAGGGGTCAAAATAATTTCTATCTTCAATTTACTATTGATTTTTCATGTCCAGTACTCTCTACCACTGCCTAACATTATTCATTCATTCATTCCCTGAAATTACGGACAACCTAAAATGTCCTGCATACAATGATGGGCCCAAGGCTACAAAAATAAATGAGAAAAGTCCTGCTCAGACAGATGTGAGACATGGGACTGGTGAAGTGGTGTTTTTGTTGTTGCTGTTTTTTTGTCTGAAATGAGAAGGAAGCAACGATGCAAATATGTGTCATTTTATGAGGAAAGAGGCTGAGATTCAAGAGAATATATGCCTGAGAGTGTCTACCTGCTCTGTAAAGTGGGAAGCAACGTCCTTGGCTAAGACTCAGCAAGGATGTGTGGGAGACAAGGCAGGCTGTGCCTGGGTGCTTGAGTAAAGAGGTGAGAGTATGGGGTATTCTCCTGGGGAAAAGACAGGGACGTGCACCAGAAAGAAAGAGAGAGATAAGTGAACTTGACTTCTCTATAATTTCAGAACAACCGATAGAATTATTGGAGATTGGGAGGAAGAGGGAAAGGTAGAGTGATGGGTCAGGAAGCCTCAACTTTCACTTGGAGAAGTTGAAAGACCAAGAAGTTAGAGTATAAACATGTTAACTTAAAGTAAGTAGGCTCCCAAAAGAGCTAAAATAGGAATGTTTAAAAGGAGTTGCCTCTGGTTAGTAGGGTGAGGTGGGGCACGGTGGGGTAAGAAACTGGCTCTTTGTCATTAGCTCCTCTATATTCTTTGACTCTTTCTTTGTGTGTCTATTATTTGATATCAAGTGTTATAAAAGAGAAATGGACTCTACTGTAAACTTTTGGTGGCAAAGTGTGGGTGTTATTTCTTTTCTTTTTCACCATAATTATTTTCTTTCTAATCTAGAGGATGCATCTTTAAATGGCTGTTTTCCACTTTCTGTCCCAATGCTATCAGTAAAATAATAAGCAATTCTGTGGGTAAAGAATAAATCGTTCAGGGGTTGAGACCCTGGAATGAAATGATTAAAACACCAGGGGAAAATTGAGGTTCTAACTTAGCTGCTATATATGCAAGAATATCCAAACTTTAAAGCCATATGAATTTTTTACATTACTTACAGATTTTGCTGAATTGATTACAAAGTATAGCGCTTGATCAGAGAAGTGATTCTATGTTATTTTTATCTTGTTTTTTTCAGTTTTTTCATCTGCATCTTATTACAAATGGGCAAATTAATATTTGAGCAGATACAAATAAGAATATTCATAAGCTACAAAATAACATGTTTACCTTTTAAAAAAAGCGCTTAGATGCCCCTTCTATTTATCAACTTCCTGAAAACTAACTCTAATCTCTCTACCCTGCCTTCATTTCTCTTCTAGATACCCCATCCTCACTGCCCCTCAATCCTCAAGGTTTCCAATGAGCTATTCTTATTTGGTTGCTTGTATTCATGTGTCTCTCAGCCAGCATGGGACACAACTGGCCAGTCCCCACTTCTCCATCCTTTTCCCCTTATGGCATACAGCCTGGCTCAACTCTTTGGACAAAATGACTCACAGGGCACATCCACAGTGATTTACTCCTTTCCCTAACTTCCAGATCACTGCTGGATCTCACCACCACCGTTCCAGGTCTTTCCAGATTTTAAGTTTCTCAAAGTCACGGATCAAATATTCAACCTTGCTTCCTTCTCACATGGTGACCAGTACAGTACTGGGTAAATAATAGGTCCAAAAGATATTACTTTTTGTTTAAAACTTTAATGATTGACTCTCCAGATTCCTAACATCTGTATTCTAGTGCTGTGCCACAGTCTGGCCAATCCACCAATCAAATGCAATGGCCTCTATTTCTGTGTAATTGTTTTCTTCTCCTTCAATTTATTTTATTTTACTTTACTTGGTATAACTTTTCTCAGTAACCCAAATATTTTCACAAACTTGATATCTTCATGGTCTATATAATGTATATTAGTTCTCTTTTTCAAAATACTCTATAAACTAACATGCAAATGCAAACCCAAAACACCAAAATGTAAATTATTTTATAGTATTCTAGACTTTTTAAAATGTATAATATATATCCTCATCAGCTTTTCAAGGGTATCTGAGTTGACTTGCAACAAAAAACTTATATCTAATAAGCTTATTTAAAATGAAATAGATTCTGGAAAGCATTATATTTCAGACCAAATTTCCAATTTGTATTCTTTTGGCAAAGGCAAGCTTTGGCTTTTATTTTTTAGCTTGGAAATAACATGATTAAGTGATCATTTTAGGAAAACTTGTCTTCTGGTGTTAAAATATCTGTCCATGTATCTCTAACTAGTGGATGGAGGAGTTTCAGTGGATGGGGTCTAAACATGAAAAGATTTCATTTTGTTCCAGTAACTGTTCCCTAATTGTGCTATATTCATCCTACCTTTCCCACTGTGTACTTTAACGACACCTTGGCAAGATTCAGTAATTTTCCACTCAATTTCACTTATTTGAAATGTCTCATTTTCAGCAATAAAGAGTCAAGACTCTAGCGGCTTGTGGGTAGGGCTGATTGGGGAACTGCTGGGGGAGGGGGTGCTCCAAGTCAGAAGGAGGAGGCTGCTTTTGAGCCCCCTCTCACTCTGCCCTCTTCTAGGGTGAGCTGGTCCATTGTGTTGGGATGATGAGGAGGGAGTGGTGAAAAGGCAAGCCTCTCTCTCCTGGCTGAGCAGGGCGCAGTCTTCTCCTTGGTTAATTGACACTCTACTCCTTCAAGGTCCTTCACGTGGCTAGCTCCCAAATGTTACCACTTTTATGTGGATGGGCCCCTGTGGGGACCTCTACCCTAAAAGAGGCAGTTGTAGCTCTGGATAGCCATCTTCCATCAATACCTCTTACACCTAGTGCCTCTGAGTGGTGGACTTTCCTTACCCAGAGGGTGACTTCTTGTGTGGAGTGCCTGAGTAAAGGCTTAAGCTCAGCTCTCTGTACAGTGTCCACCTGACTTTCAGCGAACATCTGTACTCCTGGCATATGCCTCTCCCAAGTTTCTACCTTGCAGCCTTACTGGTTCTTCTCCTCTGCACTGAGGACACAAAGAAAAATCATGTCCCCTTGATTAGCAACCAGGAGCACTCCCAGACCTAAGTAACGGGCATCTTTTTAGCGGGCTGGAAGGAAGAGAACAGGTTATTGACCTTATTGGGTGTATGTTTTTGAATTTTCACTTTAGCTAGAGTATAGCGAAAAAATAATGGATTGGGATAGACAAGAGGGAAAGTGAGAGCTGAAATACCGGTAGCTTGATCTCAAGTGGTGAGGCTTTACAGAAAGAGTTCAAGGCACCAAGAAGTAGCCATCCTGGTGGGATATGATGAAAATAGTCATCCTAATGGGGTATGATAAACAAATAATTAAGTAGGTAAGATGATAATAAGTCATGGTGAGGAGAGCCAAGCTTATGGCAGAACAAGAAAGAACAGGATGCAGATATGAACCTAAACAAGAGAGGTGAGTGATTTCAAGCTCAAGACATAAGGCATTTCTCCAGAAACAGAACTGAGGAGTGCATCTAAGCTGGTGGAAAATCCAAAGTATAAGATAACATACCTTTGGGAAATCAGAGCATGTCTGTAATATGAATGCCATAATGTTGGGCAATAGAGCTTACCACAGATAAGAGTTTCTTACATGATTCTAGTGGAGAAAGGAACCACAATTAACCCAAGAAGCACAGAGTGACAACCTGCCACACCTGCAAAGTCCTGACAGCAAGCACTACATCACCAGATTTTCCAGGGTCATTAACAGAAACAAGGTAAAAATAGGACTCTGCAGAGGGACACTGTTAACACTCATAATCACATATTTTAGATGCTGCAAACCATCAGTGCATTGCAGCAAGGAAATTAGGAGCCCGAATTAAGGTTTTCTCCTGAGGAGAATGCAGGTAATGAAGTCTATGTTGAATATAAACCAAAACCAATTAGTTCTCCAGCACCGCTGCACAGGACTATAAATTCTACTGATGCAGTTTGAACCAACAAAATGAAAAACACTATAAACTTATTTATTAACACTAAAACAAGTTAGTCATAGGCCAGACAAGCTATCTTATCATTTAATGGCATGTCAAATAATAAATCTTTGCTTGACATTCGTGCTCTGTTGTTGAAAGAAACAAACCACTAATAATCAGATCTCCAATGACCACTCCAAAGCTTCATAATGATTCCCCTGCCCCCAGTGTAAGCCTATCCCAAAAGGAGAGTAGCAGTCTCTAAGATTTTAAAAGTGATAATTGTTGCTTCACTGCCAAACTTAGGAAATGCCTCCTGCTTTGATGGAAGTACCTCCTCCAACTCTTAGTTTGCAAGGTTTTTCTGGGGCCTCACTATGGGATGCAAGGGCAAAGCAGGTGACCTTAGTTTAGACCAGTCAGTACATTTCTTCCTACTGATTGGCTCAGGGATGGGACTGTGACTCAGTATTGCCAGAGAAGGAGTGAATACTTTGGCTTCCGTGGGAACTATCCAAAAAGACTGTTCAGCTGGACTTCCAGCTAAAGGAGTAAGGTTAAGGCAGCTGTAGCCTCCTTGTGACGGCAAGTTCAGAACCTTGTTGCTCATGGAGCCAATTTGGAAAAAGTAGAGCTGAGAGATGGAAAGAAACATGTTCTAAAGCCAAACATACTCCTGGACTTTTCATTTACGTGAGTCAATGTATTTTCCTTTTCACTTGATTCAGTTTGGATTGATTTTTCTATCACTAATATGAGAGAATATCTTAATTGATATGGTATGCAATACAACTGAAGAAACCCAGCAGATATTACCCTCACTCATCTCATTTACATGGTATCTATTAGATGCTGCCATGGTTCTTGATCATGGGGTCTCACAGCCCAACTGGGGAAAGGGTATTTGCCATATGGAATAAAAAAACAACAACACAAGCCGACAAGGGGTAAATACCAGATGAAACGTGCCAGCAGTTTGGTGAGCACCAAAAGTACAAGAAGATACAACTTGGTACCTAGGATACACCAGCACCCTCCACCATGAGAGCTGTTAAGGTTATCAACCCTGACTATAATGTTTATCTTTACAGTTCATGGGATTTTGTGTTTGTTCAATTTGGGGTATAAATAGATCAACGATTAATTCCCGCACTGTATATGCATAAAAATCCAACAATGTCACAAGTTATAATGTAAATCTTCTGAACCACTCTAAAACTTCTAAAAATAACCTAAAGCAAAAAGAAAGCAAAGGCAAAATGATATACAGTAAGGCCTTGATTTTCACTTCCCTAAATTCCACTGAAATTTTAACTATCGCAATTGGGAAAATTATTTCTTATAATTTTTGTTCTGAAATAATCATACATTCAGAGGAAGTTGCAAAAGTAAAATGTACAGAAAGATCCCACGTATCCCAGCCTCCCACAATGACAATATCCTGCACAACCAGAGTACAATGTCCAAACCAGGGAACTGACCCCAGCAGGATCCACAGAGCTCATTCAGACTTCATCAGCACTGCATGCATGCACTCATGTGTGTGTGTGGGTGAGTATGTGTCTGTGTGTGTTGGGTGATCTGATATGAAATGATAACTATTTGATCTGATCTGATATGATAACTAATTGTAGAGAGACCTCATTGCTACTCTCTGCCTACCAGGCCTTCTGAAAGAAGAGTCCATGGATTCAACTCAGTAAGTTTATCTAACTTTTAAACTCTCCAGTTTGAGAGTTTGGGAGTCAGTCCCTTCACTCTAGGCTTCTGCATCCTTCAGGGATTTCATCTGACCCTTCCCCAGAGCTCTATATTGTACTAGGAAGGCCAGTCTTTGCTTGACCCTAAAGCAGTGGATGACAGCTTCCCTTAACCTTCCATAACAAGAGAAGTCACCTGAAAGATTTTTATTCCAAAAGATCTTCTCCAAATTGAATTGCCTTCTGGATCTCCAAACATGGAAGTGGAAAAAATAGTTGTTTTTTCTTCAAATCCCACCTCACCACACCTAATACAATTTCCAAGATGCCTTAACATTTCTAAACAAGTTTAACGATAACAATAACTTGGACCCCTTTAAAACAGATTTCCATTCCCTTCGCCATCTAGAATATGGTTCACTAAATCTGCATGAGACCAAAGAATCCACACTTTTCAACAAGCCCCCAAGTCATTATTATCACCACGTGAGACTGGGAAACATTGCCTTAAGCAGTCATGTTCTGGACTTAAAGCCCATGATTTAAAGCCCCTAACAAGGATAGAAATGGAGAACGTTTATATGGAGTGCATGCGAGTTTAAAACATTTAAGAGTTCAGATATCTCTTCAAGTTACTGGTTTCATTTCCTTTGGATATATGTCCAGAATTGGGACTGCTGGATCCTATGGTAGTTCTATTTGTAATTTTTTAAGGAACTTCCATACTGTTTTCCATAATAGCTGTACCAATGTATACTCCCACCAACAGGTATACAAGGGTTCCCTTTTTTCCACATCCTAACCAACATTTAACTATTGTCTTTGTGATAATAGTCATTCTTATAGGTGTGAGGTGATATCTCCTTGTGGTTTTGATTTGCATTTCCCCGATGATTAGAGACGTTGAGCATTTTTTCATATATCTGTTGGCTATTTGTATGTATTCTTTTGAGAAATGTCTATTCAGGTTCCTTGCATGTTTTAAATCAGATTATTTATTTTCTTGCTATTCAGTTGTCTGAGTTCCTTCTACATTTTGGATATGAACCCCTTACCAGATATATGGTCTGCAGATAGTTTCCCTGGCTCCCTCTCATCACTCTGTTGATTGTTTGCTTTACTGTGCAGAAACTTTTTAGTTTGATGCAATCCCATTTGTCTACTGAAGAAAAATTTTATAAAAGTTTTGCCAATTCTTAAACTTTTGAAGTGTCAGTGCAGTAGAATGTGCAGGGGATTTATATTTATGAGAATCTTGATTCTAAGCTCTAGTTTCTCCCACTTACACGTTGTATGACCTTGACATAAACCTTTCACACACATTTACTGGATAACATTCTATGCTGAACGTTAGTCTCCAAGAGTTCATGGTCCAGTAGGAGAGGCAGAAAGTAATCAACTACCACCGTAAAATGTTATAATTGCCAGAATGAAGCATGCAATGTGTTTAGGGTGCATACAAGGCAACTTATTCAGACTGTGGAACTCAAGGAAGACTTCTGTGAAGAAGTGATATCTCAGCAGATTTACTGGATTTCTGGAGCCTCGTTTTCCTCATTCTGTAAAATGGGAATTAACACTTTACTGCACAGAGTGGTTGTACAGATTAAATAAGTTAATCCAGCACATTATTGGCACTCAACAAGTATTAAATAACCTCTCCTCCATCCACGGCCTTTTTTTGGTTAAGGAATCCTAAAAACAATCAATGAAAAAGAATACAGAGAACATAACATAGAGAGAAGCTTCTCCAAGTATAATGAGGTATAAAGCAATAATAACTAATGGACCTTAACCTTTCATTCTAAATATAAAGTGAAATCTCCCCAGGTTCTGCCTTCTCCATTTGGTCTTCATTTAAATGTACTTTATTTCAGAGCAAGAATTGCTTCCTCTGTATTCTGTGCAGTGCTGTGCCCTGTATCCAATATGCTGTTGGATGAGACTAAGTAAATTTTATTTAAATTAAATTGACATACACACTCATAGTCCATACTTTGCAAGCCATGTCTAATCATTAAGCCAATTAAGAACCCTATAAGGAGGTTATATTCCTCCCATTTAATTATTCCTGGTTTGTAATCCATGGTCAAGGAAATCCGGAGATTGAAGCCATCTTCTCGGCCTAATCAGTAGCTAATGAAGATTTAAAGGAAGGCTTCCTGGTTTCCTTTCCTTTAACGGAGATGCCAGTCCCTTTTTCGAGTTGATGGTTAATTTATTAAGAAAAAATCATTAAAAGGAATTAAAAATTCTATTCTCCTCTGATAGACACACATTACATTTCAGAAGTAGACCTTAGTTTTCTTAATGTAATAACAATCGATCATCTTAAGAATTTGCATCCTGAAAAACAAGAATAGATTTTAAAGTTGAAAAAGAAAATCCCTTTAGTAAAATAAAGTCAGTTTCTACAGATAATTAAGTAGTAGATTCGTTATTTTTAAGCTTTTGAAATAGCTGAAGATTTTAGGTAGTTTAAGATTTTTGGTTTTGTCTGGTTTTTCATTTGCTGATTTTAGCTTTTACGCTATGACCATATTTGTAAGACATTCCACTGGGGACAAAAGAAGCATGATTTGTGATTTTTAAATCAAAACTTTGCTGAGTTCATTATAAAAGAAATACAGCTAGGATAAGCTGGAGCACACAGTAGACAAGCAATGCATTGAGGACCAGTGATTACTGAACATTAGAGCTGGTAGGGACCTACAGACTCTAATCCAGAGATTGCTAATGTTGATACTGGGAAATATATGTATATGTATCTATATACATATATATATATATACATGTATATACTTTTACTTTTTAAAAAACAAAAAAGCTAATAAACTACATATATATATAAATCTCCTGCCAATATGGAGTTCTACAAACTTTTTAACTAGTTCAGAAACTTAAATTTTGGAGATTCCACCTAAAAAAATCTAGATTTCTAGCTTCTCTTGAAAAATAGGTAGATATGGCAACACAGGGCTCACATTCCTGCGTGATTATTTTTGGCTGGAGCTGAGTCGAAGCTCTTTCCCTCATTTACTGTTCCTTCCTGCCCTGAAGGCAATCTGAGTTTGGATCACCAGCCCTATCCTAACACCCTCCTGTTGGCAAGAAGGAAATTTATCCAGAGGAAATAGAACAAATTACTTCTATGGCTCTGGTAATGCTACATAATAAAAGCTTAACAACAAACAGTAAGCGTTTGTTTTGCCATGTGTCTGGGGGTCAGCTGTGTTCAACTAATCTAGGCTGGGTTGGTCTGGAGTGACCTGGCTTTTCTCCACTTGTCACTTATTCTCCTTCTAGCACCAGCACACCAGCAGGGCAACTTCTTCTCAAGGCAATGACAGAAATGGAAAAGGTCAAGGGGAACACACGAGCTCTCTTAATATCTAGGTTCATAGCTAACATGCCTTCACATCTGTCTCTTTCAAGTGGGCAAAGCAAGTCATACGGCTGACCTAGAGTCAAAGGAATAGGGAAACGTGCACTGCCGCTTTAATGGGGCGACCTTCCAAAGCATATCATGGATGGGAGCAGGGGTAAGGTTAAATAATTAGAGCCAGTAACCCAATCTACCATGGAAGGGGTAGTCAATCACCCATTGCACAGTCTCCATCAAGCCTAACCTCACTCATTCATCTCCCATTTCTGCCCTGGAGTCATCTGATTTGGAAGCAGCTGGTCTAATCTCATGACACAGACAGGGAAACTTGAGCAGGGCCAACAGAATCAGAGCCCTGAGAAGAACCTGCCTCTTAACCTAGTGTTCTTCACTTCTCATTTTGATGACAGAGCACTATTATCTTACCTGTGTGAAATAAAACAATTCCTCATAGTTTTTGCCAATAGAATTTTGTCTCTGGAAAGAGCTACATTAAAGCTTAAAAGGCATTACATAACTGGACTACAAATCACTCATTAGGATGAGTTCTAAGTACTCAAAGCAAACTCCTCCTTAATAATTCTCAGAGTCTAATTGCACCTTATGTGGAAATACGGCACTAGAGACCTCCATTAGGCGAAAAAAAGAGCTTCCTACAAATTAGACGGCATTATTTACTTTAGGTTGGAAAATCTCAGCAGGCTTCCCTTTCAGAATTGTATTTTTTCTTGTTCTCTGATTCTAAGACTTGATACTTTTAAAAAACACTATACTCAAAAAGCTAATAGACCACTGAATCGCTCATGAATGAAGAAAGGAGAAACAAAGCTTAGTAAATGAATTTTAACATGTTAATTTGGAAAGTCTTCAATCAATGGCCATGGGGATCCCTTAATTCCTTACAAGGGCAGCTTCACTCAGACAGAAGCTCCTTTTTCCTGTAGCAAGAGTCCCTGAACAGCCCTTCCTCCTCTCCTAGCCTGCAGGGGTGAGCAGTCCCCCAAAGTCCCCAGAGCTCTGTTTGCTAAGCCTAGAGGCAACCCCAGTACCCAGCTCCCAGGGTTTTTCTAGGGCCCAACCCTTGTAGCTTTAGCTTTCCAGAGGCACTGTTGTCACACAGGCAAAATCAACCTCCCACCCCACAAAATGAAGAGGCACAAATGTAGAAATCAGAAACCAGGAAGGTGCCAGCAGTTCCCAAGACCTAAAGCTTCCAAAAGCACCTGCAGTCCCAAAGTTCACCACACGGACCGCGCCCCAACCATGCTCACACACTGCGCTGTGTTCAAATCCTTTCCATCCCTTGACCTATGATACTTACCCAGCCTGATTTTGTTTTCTCGGGGAAAAGTAGACTGTAGAGAAAGGAGAACAGACAAATGGGAGTCTCTATATCTCTCCTCCCCTCCTTCCAAGTCTAGAGTAAACTATTTTTCTTTCTCTAAAATCTTTCCTACCTACGATATAAATATTTTGTTGACAGCTTTGCTGGTTCAAGCCTTTCCACGCGAGCCAGCCAGCTGGGTCCATGCTACGGTGCCTCGCCCAGGCCCTGGCTCACACCTTCGTCTCCTGTGAGTACGTCATGATAACATCACCCTTCCCCAGGGAGAGTGAAGTGCATGGAGAAACAAAGCTCACCTAATAACTGGACTTTGAAGAATTCCATAAGGAGTGCATCCCTCCGTGAATGTCAACATATCCAGCAGGGATGAGAAACAGGATTTTGAGATAAAGCACTTTATTATCTGCCTTCATGGATTTAAAATCACTTAAACCTCACAACCATGGTGAAAGTTTGCATTTTCATTTTGTAGACCAGGTGGGGCGGGGGCTTGAAGTTGTGAGGCACGGAGTCATTTGTTCAAAGTCACACGTAGTAAGGACTAGAGTTTTTGTCATGGGGGTGGCGGTGGGTGGGTGGAGGAAGATCTTGGACGCTGCCAGGCCCCTTTGTCCTTGGTGAAATACTACAACTAGAAGTTCTGTTAAATGATCCTTTCAGTGCCTGTAAATATATGTAAGGAATAAAATCAAAGTTGCTCTCTCTCACAAAATGGTTGATCTTGCCATTACAGGCTTATGCTTTTGTTTGTTTGTGTGTCTCTCTGAGATGGTTTCTGCACATATTTTAAAGCTGTTTTGGCAAAGCATTAATACTGCCTGACTGTATTTTTCTACAAGAATTCTTTAGGACAAATTGACTGGTACCAAGAAGCTTGGAATCCAAGAGCAGAAGTTTCTAAAGTCTTGGTTTTGGATAATTTCAGAAATTGTGCCAATGTGTATAAAACCTGCCTTCCTCCAGACAGCGGGAGAGACTGAGGATGTGAGTGTGCGATGGGCAGAGTTCAGAAGCCTTGCCACGCAGCACTTCCTGTGGTTTAGATTTCCATCTGTTCTTCAGCTGCCAGGGTGACGCGGGAAAAAATGGCCAAGCTCTCTTGGGCATAGTTGAAATAAAACCTTCACCACTGTTTTTTCCTACTTTTTTCTACCACTAAAGATTAAAAATATACTTTTGCAAGGAAGAAGTATAAAATATAAAATTTTGTGAATATGACAGAATATGACAGTCTTTGTCCTAGTTTTTGGTCTAGTGGGAAATTGTCTCTGAAAGCTAACCACAGTGTCTATATATTATAGTTATTTGGCATGCTTTATAAACGTCTTTGCACTATATGAATGCAATAAGCATTCATAACCGTAATTCAGCTTTTTCAGCTTCAATTTGAAAGATAGCCATTGTTCTTTCATAACTTGTTTCAGGACTATCAAAGAAAGTTCGGGCAATCCATCTTGATATAGGATGCTTGAAATATTCCCAGTGTTCTGGGGTATAGCCTTCCGGAATTTCTACTAACCTCAGCTTCACCAATAAATACATTCACCAGAGTTATGCCAGTTGCTACTGGAATCCCAGTCAACAAAATGTAGAATCTCATTCATTTCAAAAAATATCTGTCATAGAATCCAGAAATCTTGATGATAAACAGTCTTTTCCAGTGGTCTCCACTGTGTCGCATAGGAGCGACAGTCTTCGGAAAGTCACGGGTGAGGAAGCCCCCCCAATCCAAATCAAGTGCCAAGGCGGCGGGCCGGACAGAGCAGCCACTGCAGGGACCAAAGCCCACTGCAATAAACTCATGGCCGCCATGGCTATTATCTGTGTTGCTTTTAGCTAGAACTAGAAACCACATCAAGGCTCTTGTACAACAGCCACAGCTTATCAATTTTATTTTTTTCTCTTTAAAGAACTATTTTTGGCTTTAGTAAGCTTCTTTATCATGTGTTTGTATTCTCTTTCATTAATTTGTGCTGTCACTTTTATTATTGCCTATCTTCTACTTTCTTTGGGTTAATTTTGCTATTGTTTTAAAAAATTTCTTGTAAAGGCTGTTTAGCTTGTTAATTTTTAGATTTTTTTAAATCAATATAAGTATCTAAGAACATATATGTTCCTCAAAGTGCTGATCTAACCCCAGCTCACAAGATTTTATATTTAGTATATGTGTTATAGATCAGTTCAACCTATTTTCTAATTTCCATTGTGATTTTTCGAGTATTTAGAAGTATATTTTGTAATTCGAAACATATGGAAATTTTAAAGCTTTACCATTGATTCATATTATCTTCATATTGTGAAATGGAATAAATGTTGTACGATTCCAACCCTTTGATATAATTTGTGTATTCCTTTTTGTCCAAGTATCTGTTAATTTTTATATCTGTTCCATATGTATTTTTTAACATGCATTGAATAAAATACAACTTACCAAAATTCATGGGATGCAGCAAAAGCTGTGCTTAAAAGGAAATTTATAGCATTGGCTGCGTATATTAGGAAAGAAGGAAGATCTAAAATCAATAATCTAATCTTCCATCTTAGGAAACTAGAAAAAGAAGAGTAAATTAAATACAAAGTAAACAGAAGAAAAGATAATAAGAACTAGAAGAATAAAAATCATGAAATTAAAAACAGGAAATCAATAGAGAAAATCAATACAATCAAAAGCTGGTTCTTTGAAATAATCAATAAAATTGATGTGCCTCTAACCAGGCTAGACAAGAAAAAAAAGAGAAGACACAAAGTACTAATATCAGAAATGGAAGAAGAGACATCACTACAGATCACAACTCTATGTCCACAAATTTGCTAACCTAGATGAAGTTGACCAATTCCTCATAAGACACAATTTTCAGAAAAGAAATAGACAACCTGACTAGGTCTATTCTGTTTGACACTATAATGTAGACTCATCAGTTGTAATTAATGTGCCATTGTCATGCAGGATATTGATAGTTGAAGAGTCTGTGAGTTTGTGGGGATGGAAGTAAATGGGAACTCTATACTTTTCACTCAATTTTGTTTTGAACCTAAAACTTCTCCAAAAAATTTTTATTAAAAAAAGAATACATGTTTTGTAGTTGATACAATGATCTCTGCATATATGTAGAGATATATAGATCTCTTTTGTTAATTATGTTGTTCAAATCTATATCCTTGCTGACTTTTTGTCTATTTATTATAAAACAACACACACACACACACACACACACACACTCACAAATACATATTTTTTTTGAAATAACACATTAATTGTTTATATACAAATGAATGCCATTACATAGTGCTTGAAAACAGTTTGTTCTCTTAAGTAGGTCAAGCATACCCCCATGAAACCCTGTTTACATCAGAGCAATTTAACTAACATAAGTTGCTTTCTTTACAAATATTGCAAAGGAAGCCAAAGTCAGATACCACCAATTCCAAATTAATGGAGTTCAAATTGATGAGAGGGTGTTGCCTTTTACGTATGTATTAAAGTTTATGATATTTTGCTATTCTTTTTTTTTTGGTGGTCTCCCTGACTTTATTGATTTATTTTTTTAACATCTTTATTGGGGTCACAAACACATATTTAACTTCAATTTTTCAGTTATCCTCACTCTCAACTACACATCCCACCATTATTGGAAGCAGAAGTTTGTGTCATGGCAATTTTTTATTAGTCTATGCCATTCTCCATTTCCTTCAAACAAACATTCATCCTGTCAAACTCTTACTCAGGCTTCAAGATCTTCCTTAAGGGTGACTTTTCCAAACTGGTTTCCTGACTGCCTAGCACAGCTAGTGACTTACACTTTGTCACTCTATATGGATTATCATCATACTCTTGTCACCTGTTATTTATTCCTTCAAGGGCAGAATTTTTCTATATCCAATACCTAAAATGGTTACTTCAAATACTGTATACTAAACAAATGTTGGCAGCATAAGTGGATGCTAAAATTCATTTGGCAGAATTATAATGGGAAAAATGGGAGATTTGGCCAAACTCCCTCCAACCTCAATCCTTTCTCCTATTCATGTTGGCTTACAATTTTTCTAAGGTTTCTGACACTTGTGTTTCTCCTGCTCAGGTACAGAATTATATCATTTCTAACTTGGCTAAGCAGTCCCTGTTCCTGCTTCCCGCTCAGATTAGTGATGAAAGACCATGTAGAAAGAGAGGCCACAAGGAAAAGTCTGAAGGCAGCTCAGCAGACAAGTGAGGCTGTCTCAGATGTTCCAGCCTCAGCAGAGCTGCTAGCTGAATTCACCCACATGAGTGAACCCAACAGAAGAACTGCCCGGCTGATTCCAACCAACTGCAGAATCATGATAAATAATAAATCATTCCAACGTATGGACACCAATGGGGGAAAGCAGCGGAGGGGTGGGGATGGTGTTGTGATTAATTGGGTAATTGGGATTGACATGTATACACTGATGTGTATAAAATTGATGACTAATAAGGACTTGCTGTATAAAAAAATAAAATTAAATTAAAAAATTAAAAAAAAAATAATAAATCATTGTTGTTTTAGTCCTAAAATAAACCATTTTAGGTTTTGGAGTGGTTTGTTATACAACAACAGATACGGGAAATACCACCATATCATTCTGGGTATTTGAGGCAAAAAGAAATGTAATAAGGAATTTAGTTTTACAAAATCATTGGAAAGGCAAGATGAACCCCTCCTGGACTATGGAGTCCAAGGTTATGGATACACATCCTAACTGTGATCCAGATGTCAGGAAGCTTCCATGGCTGCTACCGCAGGTGTTGTCACAACTGCCTCTCAAACCTCAAAGCTGGTGACTGAAAACTGAGTGCTTGAGTCTGTTTCTACCTACTCACCGCCCCCCCATACCGCGCCTTGCATCCCAGCCACCACAGCAGCTGGAAGATGGCACGCACGTCATTACTGCCTTCCGAATCTCTTACAACTGCTTCTAACTGGCACACCTTCCATCATATCCAGAATCCTAGATTCCAGAGACTTTGAAAAGTGCAGGTTCAGCTTTCCAACCTCAAAGAATGGAAGGTGCATGGAATGAATGATGAGAGAAGTCTAGTATTCATGACCACAGTCCTCTGGCTCTGAATTTAGTCAGTATGACACACAGAAATGATGTAGGAATGGGAACACAGCAAATATGATTTCCCATTCTGGTTCTGATGTTTATTAAGTGTTCGAACTTGGTCAGTCAGGAAACTCTCATCCGTGATTTGGAGAGATTTTCAAGAACTCAACACGGCTTTCATAAAGTTCCTGGCAAAGTGCCTGGCACATAGTAGGTACTCAATGATTGATAATGGTTATTATTAATGGAGGAGAGGACAAGTGAACAAAAAACTACAATATACAGAAAGTACTATTTGATCATGTAGGAAAGACAGCTAACAGATTGGGAGAGAGAAAAGACATCTTAAAGAAGGTGATTTTGAAATTTGAGATGGGCCAGGCAAAAAAATGGCACAAAAGGGAATTCAATATATTGAGGTCTCTCTCTGGCCCTTTCCATAATTCTCTAGGTAGGATCATGACTCTGGCGGCTCTGTGCTTATTTCCAGAACACTTCATAAGAATGGTATTTAGTTTAATGTCATTAGCCTCTGATTTTCTCGCTTTCATGTTTCCAGCTTCATGGTATAGTATTGGAACAAACATTGGACTAGAAATATATCTGGGTAGCAATCCTACACTTGCCACCAAATAGTTTTATCAGCAGATGATCTGAGATGCAGCACTTAGCTTCTGAGTTTTCACCTCCCCTTCTGTAAACAAAACCTACAACTAAAAAAGCAAAAGCAAACGAACATGACTTAGATAATTTCTGTGGCCACTTCCAACTTTGACAGTCTCAGAAATACCTTGATCCACTTATCCCCAAGCATAGCCCAGTGGTTTTTAACAGTTGACTCACCATCCATATATCAGGCACTCTACCCCTATCCAAAATAGGACTCCAACAAGAGAATGGTATCCAGCAACGAGATGAAAGCTTACTTAGCAGATTTACATATTAACCACTAGGTTTGGCCTTCATAGATATACTTCATCACACTGATCAACATTGGTTGGATAAATGTTGGAGCCAATGGAAAAAAAAAAAAAAGGGTAGTAAAAACCTGGCCTCTTTATGAAATATGTTATTGATCTTCAAGAGTCATACTCAGAGGCTTTCAAGTAGCTCCCATCCAAGCATCTCTTTAACAGAAGATAGGGTACTCGGCAGGTGTTAGGGAACAAGCTCTTGTTAATGTGAGCTTGGAGTTTTGTGCACATGATGATGCTAATAGTACCCTTTTAAAATATACAAAAAGTACTTTGACTTTATTAGGATTTTTTTAGACTAGTTGCATAATAATTCTCCTATTGCTTTAAAAACTTTGTAAAAATAGTTATTTTCTTCTTTTTGTCCCTCTAGCAAATAAACAAACAAGGAGAAAGGGGAGAAGATTCACGATTAGCTCAGAACAGAAATACATTTTCAGGTCTATACATGAGAAAATGCTAGAAGATAAAGCTATGAAAAATCCTAATCTAGTCATATTAATAAATTCTAATGATCACATGGGGAAGAACAAAAGCCCACTGACTTTCATTTGAATAGGCATCTTCAATACTCGTCAAACTGCCAATTTTGTTTCGGGCTTTGGAAACGCGCACACAGTTTGCATTGTTTTTCTCCCTCTGCCTTCTCCTTTTTCAAAAACTGAGCTCTGGGCAATGGTGTTATATTTCTATTTCACTTCTTTTTAGCACATCAAGGACAGGGGTAAAGCAGAGCATACGCACAGGAAATGGGTTAGTGCAAATGCAACTACGCACCAAAACCACATGCCTGGGAAAAGACAGTGACAATTTTGGACAGACATTTTTAAAAGAAAAATTTCCTGGAAATAACATAGTTTCTTTACATCAATTAGATGCATCAAAAGCACGTTTCCTCCAACTGTCTTCAACCCACCTAATCAGGGTATGGAATTAATGCTTTGAAAAACTTTATAAGCATAGATTAAATATTAGTATGTTTCCTTCTGAGGCTGCCTATTAGGAAATAAAACACATCCTTTATCTCTTTTAAATAATCACTTGGTATTTGTTAGGTGTATATTTGGTGTAACATTCTGTTAACTAGATGAAGAAAATGACAAATGATGCCATGACTTCTGATTACTGTTAGCAACATCCAGTAGTGAAAACAACAAATTATATATATACATAAATATTTGACTTATATCCAGAATATATAAATTAGACTTTAAAATGAATGAGATAGGCTGACAACCTAATTTAAAATGGGCAAAAAATTCGAATAGATTTTCTTTCCTTTTCTAATTCCGAGTTTCTCTCTTAGGAATTTGCCTATTTGAGGTATTTATCTTGTCAGCTGAGATCTTTGTATATTAGAAATATTTGCCTTTCTTATTTTTATTATAAACATTAACCCAACTATGTTTGCCTATGGCTTTTTTATTTTTTCTTTTGCCATAATGAAAATTTAAGTTTTTATGTATTTAAATATTACTATTTTGTCCTTCTATAATATCTGGGGTTCCTGTCTTGATTAGGAGAGTTTCACTCTATTAATGAAAAAACAAACAGTAAAACATAGTCAAATTAATAAAACTCAAGACCAGTTCCTTGAAGAGACTAATATAATAGCTAATCCCCCTCGAGACCACAATTAAGGAAAAAAAGAAGAAAGTAAGAAATTCAAGATTAAGAATGAGAAAAGACTGGACAAAGAAGAACAAATTAAATGTCAGTAAGAAGAAGTGACACAACTGAGTTAGTCTCTTCAACAAGGTCAATGTTATTATCAAAAAGGAGGAGGAGAATGGTTTTAAATTAAAGACTTAAGAGACAAGACAACCAAATATCTTCTATGATTAAATTCGGGATTCAACAAATCAGCTATAAAGTGTTTGGGGAACAATTGGAGAAATTTGAATATGAACTGGATGATAAAAGTTATTAAGAGGGCTTCCCTGGTGGCAAAGTGGTTGAGAGTCCGCCTGCCGATGCAGGGGACACGGGTTCGTGCCCCGGTCCGGGAAGATCCCACATGCCGCAGAGCGGCTGGGCCCGTGAGCCATGGCCGCTGAGCCAGCGCGTCCGGAGCCTGTTGCTCCGCAACGGGAGAGGCCACACAGTGAGAGGCCCGCGTACCACAAAAAAAAAAAAGTTATTAAGAGATTGATTTCAGTGTGTTAAATGATATTGCAGTTATGTGGGAGAATGTTTTTACTCTTCGGAGAGAAAGGCTGAATTGCTTAAAGATGTAGGGTTATGATTTCTCTAATTTAAAATGGTTAACGATAGCTGGGGGTTATATGGGTGCTCTTTGTATTCTTTTGGAACTCTTTAGACGTGTATAAAATCTTTATAATAAAATTAAAAAGAATACAGGGTGGGGGGGAAATATATAAGTTAATGCTATGTGCAATTCTAAAGCAAAATGTTTTTGAAACCTGGAAAAATGGGTGCTATTCATTGTAAAACATAAATTATTAAGAATTAAAAGAAGATGTGTAAATCTTGCCTAGACCAATTACTATAGAAAAGATTTGAAAGTGATTATAGATCGCCCCTTAAAAAAAAATGCACCAGAACCAGATGGCTCCACAGCTGGATTCTATTCAACCTTTGGAGACCAAATGATCCCAATGTTTTAAAAATTATTGTAGGCCATGGAAGCGGACAGCAATTGCTCCAGTCCACTTCAGGAAGCTAAAGAAATCTTCCTGGCAAAATGAAATAAAGTCACTTCCACAGAAGAAAAGATGACCAATCTCACTGATGTATAGAGCTGCAAAATTCTCAAAGAAATAATAGAAGACAGATTCAATCTTATGTTGCTGTCTTTAAAAAGTAAAAGAAATAATTATGTTATAATTTGTTATATAAGGCGTATTTCTGTGAGAAATGTGAATGCCTGGAGTAATCAACATATTGAAGAATAAGAGAAGGGCATTGAAATGCCTAGAAGAATAAAATAAATACAGGGTTTAACTATGCATGTAAGAAATTGAAAAGTTCCCATTCTATGTTTACTAATCATTTCCTTCTTCCTCATATCAAGCCAAAATCTGCCTCTCAGTAATTTTTACAGATGGAGAAATAAAGGTCCTGGGACATTAATTCCCTAAGGCCAGACTACAAATTAAATGCAAAGCAGGATAGAAAACCCAGAGACTGGTTTCCCGTCCAAACTGTTCTTTCCTTTCAAGTATGTGCCTCTCTTTGAGATATGCCCCAAGGATTCTGGTGGACTTATTGTGCTCTGCATGTGGCGTGTGGGCAAAATATACAGCCCAGCAGAGAGTTTCACATTCAAATCATATTATGTTAAGTGAAATTTTCTTCCAAAGAGTGATCTGTCTTCTAAACACGGTAACAAATCCATATCAAATTTAATTCCTTTGCCCATAAACAACATGGAGGCACTCAGCTTTGTCAAATGGCTCTAGCTCTGGCAAAGACTAATGGATGCCCATAAATATCACACCTCTCAAATCATATTTTCCTTGCAGATTTTTAATATTCCCTTGGCAAGGTGAAGAAAAATGTACCTTATGAAATAGGATTCAGCCAAAAAGCCACTGGAAATAAATTAAATTGTTTAATTTTTATCTTAATATTAGAGAATAAAGAAATGTTTATGGCAAAGTATTTTTCTTATATTTTGGTTTGCGATTCTGATACTTTATTTACTTATTGCTGAATAGGACAAATTTTATACTTTCAATAGCCAAATACAATTATTTTAATTTACCCACCACAATCACAGTCACTACAGTGTCATAGCAAGTCACCTACTTCTGTGGACCTCTTTTCCTATTAAAAAAAAGGATAAATGTACTTTTCCCTAGATAGGGAACTAGGAAGGAAGTCTTGATAATATCACAGAATAATTTTAGCTTAGACGTTTGTACCCTAAGCCTTTTTTTATTAATTAGCAAAATGCTCCTCCTTCTAATTTCAATGTTATTAAATTATCTCTCAGTTTTATCTTATGGGCAATGAGGACAATATTTCATGCTTCATCTGCCTTTTAGGATGGATTATTTTAGAATCAAATGAAATAGTGACTATATTTTGTAAACTGTGTAACGTTAGGCAAACTTGAAATGGTTAAACCTTGAGACAGGCTGATGGCCAGGCTGACACCTAGGGTGCAACAGACTTGGTATCACTTAGGAAAGGTGGCTTAATGCCATGGAATTAGCACAAGGGGGATTGTCTTAGTTTCTACAGTCTCTGAGTACCAAAACCTGGACTCACACCCAGGTCTTCAGACTCCTGGACTGACAACTAACAGAATTTTCACACTATTGTATCTCTAGAAACAGTAAAGATAGTACAGTTTTCACTTTTATACTTATTACTGCTAAAGTTCCTGAGAGCTTTCCTTACTCATAAGACTAGTGCAATCAGCCCTGGGCAAAGTCATGGAGAAGAGGATGATAGGAGAGGACTATTGACAATTCATTTTTCTAGTTGTACAGAGCTTCAAACTGTACCAGGGCAGGTAATCAGTGCTTACTGCATCTTAAGAAAGCCATTGATGCTTTTGAATAAGGAGGGAGAGTGCCTGAGCTTTAAAAAAGGAAAGGAAGGCAGGAAGGAAGCAAAGAAGGAAGGAAGAGGGAAGGAGGGAGGGAGAGGGGGAGGGAGGGAGGAAGCACCAGAAAATCCCATATTATTGAGATGAATGTTTTCAATCTTAGAGCTCTAAGAATATAAAATATAAAACATTAATACGGGTCCTATCTGAGAGACTCCATTTCCAGAATATTACCCTCCACCCCTCACTAGTGTTTTATATCAGTTTCTCTATTTGAAATTAAGTTATCTGAAGGCAGAGACCATTTGCTTTGCTCCCTGCCCCCATGGCTTAGGTTGAGATCCTGTCCAGAGTTGAGAGTCCATAAATGTCTACTATTGAAAGTGGGGCCATTTCTTTCTGATTAAATGGCTTGGTCCATGCCAACTCAAATAAAGAGGAGAATTAGAACTTGATAAAATTTGATTGCAGGCTATGTGTTCTAAATACTAGGAAATATGGAACAGTAAAAGATTGAATTTAAGGTCATTGAACAAAATTTGTCACTTCATGACTTTTATTAACTTTAAAAATTTTTATGGAATCTGTAGTTAATACCTTTTGTCATTTCATTGTAATTTCTTTTGTAAAATATTAGTTTGTGAATAGGTTATTACACATGCGATACAAAATCCAGTAAGCACACAGGGTGTATATATTAACATGTATATTAATATATATCGACACTCCTGTCCGCCAGCTGTCAAGTTCCCCTTCCCAAAAGCAATAACTGAAATCTGCTTCTTGTGCAACCTCCCACACGATTAATTTTAGAACATTTTCACCATCCCCCAAAAAGACTGTGTACCCATTAGCTGTCACGCCCCACCTTCCCCCAACCGCCTCCAGCCCTAGTCAACCACTAACCTACTTTCTGTTTCTAGATTTGCCAATCCTGGGCATTTCGTTAAAAAGGGTATCATAAATGTGTGATTTATGGCTACCTTCTTTCACTTAGCATAATGTTTTCATATATGTCTTCATTTCTCTAGGAGTGGAATTGCTGGGTCACATGGTAACTCCATGTTTACCATTTTATCGAACAGCCAAATTGCTTCCAAAGCAGCTGTGCCATTTTATATCCCTACTACCAAAGCACAAGGGTTCCAATTTCTCCACATCTCCCACATCTCCCCAACACTTGCTATTTTCCATATTTTCATTATGACCCTCCTTGTGGGGTGGTATCTCATTATGGTACCTCACTGTGACTTGGATTTGCATTTCTCTGATGACTAATGATATTGAGCATTGTCTATTTACATATCTTCTTTGGAGAAATGTATGATCAAATCCTTTGCCCATTCTTCCATTGGGCTATTTGTCTTTTCATTGTTGTGTTACCTTGCTTTCTTTGTTTTTGGTTTTGTTTTTTTTAACTTTTGTTTTTAGAGCAGTGTTACATTCACAGCAAAATAAAGAAAAAAATACAGAGATCTCCCCCTACCTCCCCACCTGTAAAACCTCTGCCATTATCAACATTCCCCCACCAGAGTGGTACATTTGTTACAACTAATGAACCTACACTGACACAGCATAATCACCCAAGTGCATAGTTTACATTAATTAGGATCTTCACGGCACTTTCATAGGTTTGCCTTTACGAAGCATCTTAGCCGTGTCTCTCTAGGGAACTGAGAGATGGGTGACCAGCAAAGAGTCAGAGAATCCCAAATTAGCAGACCTGAAGTTGCGTCTCTGCAGCAAAGAATGTGCGCGTCTATGCAGACACTCAGTGCTCTATCCTTGAACCCCAGAAGGCAGCTTAACTAAAAGCTACATGACTGTCAAGGGCCGTTATTGAAATGTCCTGAGTGTAAAGGTCACTTACATTTACCCTCCTTCCCAGTGTGACCCATGGAATGAACATCATACAGGGTAAGGGTAGGACAAATAGGCATCTGTTCATCAAATCCTCTCACACCAGTGCGCTGGGTAACCCCCTGAAGCTGGAGAAAGCGAAGTTTGTAGTACTAAAAGAAGGGCGAGTGATTTTCTGTTACTTGATACTGTTAAAGAATGGGTTGCGTGGGATCTCAGTGTTCTGAAGCAGCTCAGTGCCTTGCTTGCCATACCAAGGACGCATTCTGAGGAATTTTCAGGTACGCCAGCCTTCCCTTCCAGCACACCTTTCTGTCTGTCTCTACCTCAGGCACTCAGCTCTCTGACTGCACCAGCCCATCGAACCCTTGGGAAAGTCATCCGCAAATCAATATTACCAAGCAACTCCTGTGTTCTGAAACCATGGAGAAAGACTAGATACCTCTTCTTGGGAAGCTCAAGTTCTTTCAAAAGTGCTTAATGAACTATCTCTCTGAAGAAAGTATGCATTTGAAAGCATCACCACAAGGCACACCTGTTAGAGGAGGGTGTGGCTGGAGGGAGATACTCCCATAGAGATCTTGTGTGTCACCACAAGGCAACCACCTACTTTGCTTACCCTTAAAGGTGACCTTGGTCACATATTGGGTACCAGTGTGAAAGCATATAATGCAAGACACAGTAGTTTGCTATGAAGGGTATAGTAGAGCCGACCAGTGTTTCATATGGCACTTTCCAAATCTTCCAGAGCCTCTGCCCGTCACGATTTCTAAATAGAATGTGCTGAAATGATGCCACACCAGTACCTCTGGCTAACTGAATCCCAGATATCAGAGAGCTGACTCAAGTGCATCTATCAGCCACTTAAAAGAGTTCTTTATACCCAAATGCAACCTTGTGTTAAAACTATATATTGGCTTGGGAAAAACGTCAGGGTCACAGATTTATAAAAAGCTGTTAAGAAAAACGTAGAATACTTGGAGTGGTTGCCCTGAATCTCTTCAGACTGGTATCCTAGGGGCGGGGGCTGCTCTTCCCGACTCCCAGCCCCACATGGAGTTGGAGAACCACCCTGGGGTGTGACTCAGGATGAGAATTCTCAGACTTTAATCAGAGAGCTGGGGACAATGTGCAGGCCAGATGCATGTGTGGCAAGAGTGGGAGAAGAAAAACAACACAAATATAAGTCCACCCGCATACCTGACCCACACTACCTGGGAAGGCCACTGTCAGTTCTAGCCAGTTCACTCTATGTGATACTCCCCAGCTTCTTACCTCACATTAATTACCCTGATTTATTGGTTTCTAGCTTGTATTATCTGAAACTCCCTTGTTCACGTACTTGTATTCTTTTATTAACTTGGTTATCTGCTGCCTCCTACCCCAAGCTCAAAAACCTCATCAGCCCCTCACAGCCTTAAGGGGGGGCTGGTAGGTTCCTCCTCTTAGCCCAGTTTCCAGAACAACGTGCACTGGCACGTGGTAGGCGTTTCATGAACACTGGTTGAGGCATCTATGAACTTAAAAGCTTATTCCAAGGCCCTGAGTGAGGACTTTGGGCAAAGGAGACTTTGAAAGCCTGGCTCGGGAGATGCTGCAGAGATCCCAGCCACCAGACCGTTTATAAGCCTCGGATCCGATTCCAAGGCTGGAAGGGCGAACTGAGCTCTGCTCGCGCCCACTCGCCAGCCCCGGAAAGTCGGGGCGAAACCAGCGAACGCGGCCAGAGCTCCAGCGCCGCAAGGAGCCTCCAAATGGGCACGAGGGCGGTGGGCAGGCCCCGCAAGGAGCCCCGCGGCCGCCGCCGCCCCGCGCCCCTCCCCCGCCACACGCCGGTCCTGGGGGCTGCGGGC
>NW_006795956.1:1375223-1375463 GCF_000442215.2 Lipotes vexillifer | reverse complement strand
GGGGGGGGGGGGGGGGGGGGGGGAGGCTCCGAGTTCCGCTTCCTGAACGGCGGTGGGTAGAGGAGGTCGGCGCCGGCGAGGGCGGCGGGACGCGCGCTCCGGGCCCGCGACGGGCGATGGCCAGCGAGCGGACCCGCAGGTTCACCCGGAGCCTGCTGCGACCCGGGCAGGCGGCCGAACTCCGGCACAGCGCCGCGTCCGCCGCCGCGGTGGCTGTCAGCAGCCGGCAGCAGCAGCGGG
>NW_006795956.1:1323701-1375194 GCF_000442215.2 Lipotes vexillifer | reverse complement strand
CCCGGTTCCCTGCCGCCCCCCGGCCCCCCCGCCCCCGCACGGCCTCCCCCGCCGCCTCGCCCGGGGCCGCCAGCGCCACCTCCGCGAGGCAGCGGCACCGACGCGTGAGGACCGGGGGCACGTTTGGGGACCGGGGACGCTCAGAGGATCAGCCGCGCGGGCAGCAGAAGCGCAGCGTGGGAGAGGATGTGCCTGGGTTTGGGGATGTGAGGAGGTGACGGGAACGCATCGCGAGCCCCATGGGCGTTAGGTTGTGAGGTGCCAGAGACGCGAGGGGTGGAGAGTCTACGGAGCGGAACCCCTCGGCCCTTGGGTCTCCGCGCCCCCTTCACCCCTGGCGACTAGGGCGCAGGAGCAGAGGGTGTGATCCGAGGTCCTCGGCCGGGCTAACGCTGGGAACCTCACCTGAACGCTCTCGCGGAAATAAATGCCCTTCTCACTCCCCTCCCTGCACGGGGTAAAAACCCACAAACCGCTTTATATATGAGTCCAGAAAGGGCTGAGGGAACTAGTCTGGAGGAGACGTGGGTCGTTAAGTATCCAGTGGTTTCTGGTATTTTTCTAAGATGTTCGCAGGGTTCTCCCGCCAACTTTACTGGTTACTTCCTTATTGAAACGCCTTCTAAGAGAGCCGGGTGATTTCCGCGGGAAATCCCTGGGGCAGCAGCCAGAAGTTCTCATCTGATGCCCAAATCATATCCATACCTCCCCAGATGTTCCTAAGTTCCAGTAGGTGTCACACTCCGGGTTGGAAGTGTCAGGAGGAAGAAAAATGAACTCTTGTGGGAAAGGGAAGCGAGTGGGAACAGACTTAAAGCAAGACTTGGGTTCACCAGCGACACTCTTGGCCTGGCTTTGCTGGACCGGAATCCCACGTTGTGGGTTTCATTTTACTTTTTGCCAGGAAACATCATTAGGAATTAAACGGCTTCTTTTAAGAGTGTCAAAGAAAGTGTTACTCTTGCAAGTCACCCATCAGGAGGGAGCCAAGAGCTGCCCAGAGCCAGTTCCCACAGCCAGGACTTTTCTGTAAAGCCAGAGGTTGGAAAGTTGAACAGAACGGAAACTAATTGCCTGGCAGAGGAAAGAGGCATCAGATGCCCAAGAGGGTGAGGGTGATTGGAGTGTGAAATGAGTCAGGAGTCAGTGGCCAGGGTGCCTTCTCTTTCACTTACCACTGGCTGCAGTCTGCAGGTACCCAGAGGGGATTTAACTGTTAGCAGACCCTGTGCCAGGGGCTGCCCTGGTCCCGACATCAGCATGCACATTTTCAAGGCAGGAAAGATAATCGGTCAAAAAGAACATTTGAAAAAAAGGTTCAGCTAGAGTAAAAATAGAGATAGTAAAATCCTCAGGCATGCATAGAACATAATTTTTACTTTGGAATGATTATTCAGGATTGTGGCTTTGTCATTGTCTGCCATTTGCTTTAAGATAACTTTATTTTGCAGTTGATTCATTTTACCAAATCTCAGTAATGATCTGGTAGACAAGTGCACAGAAATAAGTAGCATTCAATTGGAATAAACAGCCCTAAATGTTGTTTTTGATCTTTGTTTTATTTTGAACGGGGTTCTCATAGAGTTTTTGGAGCGCTCGACTTTTCTCTAAAGAATATGTATCCTAGATACCTTTGTACGCAGACACACACATTACTTTCTCCAAATTGATGTCAGATTTGAAATCCTAGGGTATCTTGTCAAAATGAATAAGCCCAATGTCTTAAAAAGAGTTGGGGGAAGGGGTGATTCGCTGGGAAAGGTGTCCCTGCCCCCCTCCCCTCACTTCAGCACCGTGGCCAACACCCTGGAGCCAGCTTTTGCCAAGACATATCAAAGGATCTTACACATCTAGTCAGGCAGCTTGGGCAGCGATTTTGGCAGCGCGGAGTCATGTGCCTGGCATCCGTCCCATCAGTTAACTCTTAAAGGGAAACTGGAAAGTGAGGCATTCTCTGAGTTGGCACCCAAACGCAGTGGGATTCTGTGGGGGCAGAGCATCACTTTTGAACCTAAAACCTTGTAATTAGACTGTGCAGTGAAGATGAAGCTTAGCTTACATTGATCCACTTCCTTAAGACTCTTTGTGTTTGTTGCTTCAAGTCCTCAAATCCTGGTTGTCAAGGGAGAAAATGAATAGTCTGGGGCAAGAAGATTATGGGTAGAGCCCACTTCAATACAGGAAGTGCAATAGTGTGTATTGGAGCAAGCTGTCATCTACTGAAAAAATATTTGAGACACACTAGAAAGTCTTGCTGAGAAAACCTGTCTAACTGCTGGATTCATACAGTACCCTTTCTGAAATCTCTCTTTTGGGGACCAAAAATATAAATGCAAAAAATATATAAATATATACAAATACGTATATATCATACAAACATACACATAATAGGACAGGAAATTTTCAAAATGTGTTTGGATTATGGAGATCAGAGAATGAAGAGATGCTGAGTGAGGGCATTTACCGGGGGGCCTACTTTTAGGGCAGTTGCTGAGGAAAGTAGAGGTGGATTCCAAAGCAATCTTGATTTTAGTTTTAACCCAAGGCAGTGTAGTAGCTCATATGCAGGCAGACTCCTAGTGAGGACCCACCTTATTCTGCATTCCTCTTAAGAATAATAATGAAAAATTATCTGCACTCCCAACTTCATTGCAGCATTCTACACAATAGCCAAGATATCCCATTACAATGGATATATAATATTCCATTGTGTGTGTGTGTGTGTGTGTGTGTGTGTGTGTGTACACACACATATTATTTAACCTTAAAAAAGAGGGAAATAGAAGGAAATCCTGCCATTTGTGTACATTATATTAAGTGAAATAAGTCAGACACAGAAAGACAAATACTACATGAACTCACGTATGTGGGGAATCTAAAATGGTAAAACTCATAGATGCAGAGAGTAGAACAGTGGTTGCTGGAGTGGGGAGGGGAGCAGAAGGGCAAATGAGGAGATGGTCATCAAAGGGTGCAGATTGGTCACCTCTGCACGATGAATGAGTTCTGGAGCTCCAATGTACAGCGTGGTGACAATAGTTGAAAATACTGTATTGCATACTTGAAATCTGCTAAGAGGATAGATCTCTAAATCTTCCCAACACACCTAACACACACACACACAATGGTAACTAGGCAGGGCTTCCCTGGTGGCGCAGTGGTTGAGAGTCCGCCTGCGGATGCAGGGGATACGGGTTCGTGCCTCGGTCCGGGAAGATCCTACATGCCGTGGAGCTGCTGGGCCCGTGAGCCATGGCTGCTGGGCCTGCGGGTCCGGAGCCTGTGCTCCTCAACAAGAGGGGCCACAGCAGTGAGAGGCCCGCATACCACACACACACACACAAAAATGGTAACTAGGTAGAGGTGATGGATAAGTCATTTAACTTGATTGTGGTGATCTTCCCATGATACATCAAAACATCAAATAGTACTCCTTAAGTATATACAATTTTTATATGTCAAAGGTCTCTCAATGAAGTTGTTGGAAAAAAAAAAAGAGTGAGAACAATAAAGAACAATTATGAGCAAAAGCCATAGATTTTGAAAACAGAAATATTTCCTCCTTAGTTATCCGAAAATTTTTTCATAAAAAAACAAATGAATCACAACTCACGCAAGTGCCAATCTCAGGATCAAGCACAGCTTAAGTATTTCCTGACCGTCCTTTCATAGTAGTCCCACAAAGCAAACTTGTGTATCGCAGAATCTCAGTTCAAAAATGATTAGGAACATTTCTCTCATGTCAGGGCTTGAGTGTTTTAGATTTTTTGGTTGAATATACTACTGTGTTGGCCACAAAGTTGTAATGCCACTAATTAGAGATTCTTTTTTGCTAAGAAGCTCTTCTTTTAAAAATGTGTGAAGTGCATTTGTACTTTCACATGAATTAGTTCATCTGAATAGCTTTCTACAGTTGATTAAGCTATAAACATAGGATTGGTGCTCTTTTCTGCATATATATTATATTTGTTTGAGAGATATGGACTTTTATTTCTGGAACATGATTGGGTGGGTCACAGGAATGGAAGACTGACTAACAGAGAGGGTAAGAACTAACTAGGGTCAGATGATGGGAAGGAAACACAGAGGCAGGTGGAGGTTTACCAAACACCAACTAATCATTTGGTGAATTTCTGCCTAATGCCTTTTATGTGTTTCCTAGATGAGAACATACCACTTTATTTACATGTATTCTTTAGAACATTTACTCTGCTGTTACACAAAAATTGCTCTGCAACTTATGCTTGAATTGTATCCAAATTTATTAGTTTCTTTTAAAAAGGAAACATCCTGCTAAAAGCAACTGTACTTAATCAGTGTGTTTTCTCCCTCCCTACCCAGAAAGGCTAAGAGAGGAGGGTATTGATTCAGTATTCCCCCAAATTCCATATCCTTGCTTTGATTTGGTGTTTCCTAACTACCTCTGTTCCCCAGTGGTACTCCTTTTAATATTTTAGGCAGCTTTGAATAAGCAGAACCTTTGACCGACTGAAGATTTCTGGTTGAGAAGCTGTGAATATGGAAACATGTTTACAGGGGCAGGAGGAATTCTTAGAAGGAAGACTTTCCTTCCCTCTGAACTTTGTGATATTTAATAGTTGAGAGTAAGAAGGGTTTTAAGAAATTGAGTGGGAGATACTAGAATTTCCAAAAACTCCTATGCCTGGAGTAAGAGTCAGTGAAATGATGTGGGAAGTGATACTGAAGAAAAATGAAACACTTGTTTTACTGTCAGTGTCTAGAATGAAAGCAGTATGCAAAGCAGAGGCCTGTTAGTTTGGCATTCGCAGCACTGTCTTGTTCTGTTCCAGTTTTTTTTTTGACAGGGTTCTTCATAACAAGGGTGTTTACATTTTAGCAGAAATCACAGGCTTTAGCACAAATCCCAATCCCACGTTTATGTTTTCAAATGAGGAAAGTCCCTAGCCCGGTGAAGAACTCAACACAAACTTAGTTTACAAGATCAAGGTTGAATGTAATTATTGACCGTATCAACTCATGTTTTTGACTTCTCAAGGGCATTGCAGAGGTTAACTTTAAAAATATATGGTAACAACGGTGGGCTCTAGAGAACTTTTACATGGGTCAAAAAATGAAAGAATGAATAAACATTTTCGTCTGTCTCTTTCTTTACAACCTTTTTCTCTAAGGCCTAGCATACAAAAAGAGAGCACTAATAGTTGTTATATAATAAACCATTTGTTGAGAACCTACAAAGTGCCTGACACAGCATTGTTTTATTTAATTCTCAGAGCAATCCTATGAGGAAGTCATTATAGTTACAGATTACAGAGGAGGCCATTGAGACTCATAGGGTTAATACCTTGCTCTGAGTTCAGTAACTGACATGGGACCTCTTCTGCATCCTGAATAGCAACCAGTTTTGTAACTGCTTCCAATGGCATCTCTGAGTTGGAAGACACAAGGATTTTACTTTGGTTAATGTTGCCTTTTGATGGGTAGCTCTACCTAAGGAAGAACTCTGTCCTTCCTACTGGCATTTCAGAGTACCCGTGAGGGGTCACTTCAGTTTTCCTCTAAGGTTAGAAGCCACAGGAGAGGCTGTTCCAGTTACCCGTGTTAATAATAGATCTTCCCAAGGCAACCAGAGCTCAGTGGTTAAGTCCTTAAAACATGAGCTTACTTAGCTATCCCCATGCCATCTATCTGGCAAAGCCATAAGCGAATTGTGAAAGAGGGTGGAGTTAATTCTTCTCAAGTCCACTTCTCTCCCAGGACTGACTGCTTCTCCATTCTCAATCACTTCACCCACTCCAAGCAAGGGCCTGAAATTTTCTAATGCATCATGTGTCCTTGATGATGCATATTTCCATTTGACTGGGTTGTGTTGAGATGCTTTTCTCACACGCTATCTTATTCAAAGGAGTGATTCCAAGTGTCTTACAAAGATGCATGTAACGTAGCAGCAACGGAAAATATAGTGAGGAGGTAAAAAGAAATATTAGCCACAACAACAAAAAGCCGTGTTAGGAAAAAGGTAGATGGAGTCAGGAGTAGGTCAGTGGAGGACGATCGCATACAGAACACCTAACCATGAAGTCCTGTAGTCTGGCTAAGGGTGCATCCTAGAGAACCAAGTCAAAGAGGAAAACATGATCAGCCATGAGATTAAGAGAGCCATAAGATAAAAGAAGATCATTTGCTCTAGACATGGTCAGCTTTAACTTGTACTGAGACTCCAAAGACAAGATAGTCTTTTTTTCTGTAATTTTTCACAAAGGGCAGCATGATGCAATGATAGACCCTTATTCCTCAGAATGTGGTCCATGGGCCAGCACTGGCATCACCTGGTCATTAGAAATGCAGAATCCCTGGCTCTATACCTGACCTCCGGGATCAGAATGTGAATATTAATAAGATCCTCTGATGATTTGTAAGCACATTGAAATGTGAGAAACACATACACACTCACACACAAAGCTACAATTTTAGCCGTATTTTTGCAGTGTATTGTCAGGTAAGGGCAATTGTGTGAGGGTCTAGTACACCGTGGTTTATTCTGCAACTCTTTGAAAGAGTCTCTTGAGACAAAGTTAAAGTTTAGACCACCTAAGGATAAAAATGAGATTTGTTCATTGCTAAGTGACTTTAGGGAAGTCCTTTGCTTATTTGCTTTGTGTTTTCTTCTCCATCTAGCCCCTTAATTGTAGAGTGAACTTAAGTTAAGCTTCTAGGTTAAGGAAAAAATTCTGTAATGTACATGACATAGTTGCAATGTGAATCTGCAAAAGTTCTCACCCTGGTTATAACCCGAAAGATGGGTTCCAGGATGAGGCCAGTGTCAGCCCACTTACCAGAGAATTTGAAAGCAGAATCACTCCAACTCAGGTAGGACATGCAATGATGATTACTTATTGCTTTAGAAGATTTATGTTGCCATCATATTGAGACCCTTAGTTATCTGAAAATAATTGGTTATATCAGAATATCTGATTGCTAGAATCAGAAAATGATGAACCTTTTTTCTTTCAGTCATTGACTCTCAGAAAAAAATGGTTTTTCTTGTTCTCATTTGAATGTCCTAAGGATGGGATTCCATGGAGTTAAAGACCTTGGTTTTTCCATATGTAATTAATGTGGTCCAGGACCCCTTTGATTGGCTGTCCTTTACCACCGTCTGGGGAGACTCTTTCCTCTCCACGGCTGTCCAAGTTGAAGTTCCCTCATGCAGTTTGAACCATTTGGCCAGTTTGGGAGTTGGTGCAGTAAATATCAGATCCCGTGAGACTGGAGACCAGAATTCCAGCCCTGGTTCTGTGACTCTCTGCTGAGTCACTTCCCTTTCTGGACTCTCAGTTTCTTGATCTGTGAAATGAGGACATTAGATGATTGGGTCCTTACATTTGCCCTCTCTCTGCCCTGGAGTCCTCACGCCTTCTCCTCCTTGCCCCTCAGGTTCTCAGATGTCATCTGCTCAGGAAGGTCATCTTGGATTCCCAAATGCAAGCGGTTTGCCCAGCCTCCCTCTGCTACAGACGTCTCTGACCCATTACTGTGTTTCACTTTCCTCATAGCTCTTACCACTATCTAAAGAGATCTTTCTACTTATTTAATTTCTTATTTCTCTTTTCCAGGCTTTCTGCCTTCAAATATAAGTGCCATTGAGAGAAGGGAACTTGTCAGTTTCACTACTTTTACGCTATATTGACTATATGAAAATAAGGGGCGGGGGTCTCCCTTCCCACTGCAAATGAGCGCTTAAGGAAAGTCGGGAGAGTGGGCTGGATGTACATCAGTGAGAGACTGTAGTGGAGTTATGACTTCAAAATGTCAGGGTTGTCAGTATCTGCTTATGCTGTTCCTTGAGCCATCTTCTTCACGGTCTAGTTGGTAAGTGGCAGAAATGCAATTAAATAGAAAGATGTTGAGCACATCCTATGTGCCAGGTACTTGACTCGTACAGTCTCTTTTAATCCTCCTGACAACCGTATGGGGAAGGATTTCTATTCCTATTTTATAGACGAGGAAAGAGATGCTTGGAGATCAGGAACTTGCCCCAGATGAAATGACTGGTAACTGATGCATCCAGGAGTCACATGCAGGCAGTCTGACTCTGGAGTCTGTGGTCCCCACGATTAGTCTATTCTGAAGACCAGGTCCACCAGGCAGACAGGCAGATCTCCTTAAACATGCAGTTAGCATCCATGTGAGAGAGCAAAGAGAGAAAAGGAAATCTCAGAGTACTAGCCATAGGAAGAGGTTTTTAAAAAGAGTTTCTCAACAAGAGAAGAGCTGTGGTTACTTTTGCTCTGCTGAACAATTTTTCATTTATGACATCTCAGCAGAGTGGGATACTGGGAGTTACACCAACTTTGGACACGCTGTCAGTGTGGTTCTTTCCCAAGGACAGGACTGGCATGGAGTGTGTTAAACTATGCAAACAATGGCTCCTTCATCTCTTGAAAGGGGCATCATTTGATTCTCCTTCTGTAGAAATACATTTCTGGCACGATATGCATGGCATAGTTGCAGTTGCAGCATTACATCTGTTACATTGTCTTTTGTAGTCTTGATTTGAATGTTCTGTTTACAAGGGAGAGGGTTTTTTTCCCACTGAAGTGAGATTTGTTTGCCTCTTATCATTCACAGCAGTGTCAGTGGGCTGGAAAGAAATGCTTGTGTTTGCTGGACTTGCCATGTTGACGTACATTAAATGATGTAGAAATAATAAAATTTAATGAATGTGACCGAGTTAGTGGCTATAGAGCAAAACACTTGCTTTTGAAAACGTTAATATTTGTAACTGGATTGAAGTGAAAGTGTCTGCCTCTGAGGATAGCAGAATTAATGGACCCGAATCATCAAAAGTTCCTTTAATTGTGCTGCTAAATGTGAAAGTAGTCAGTTTTCCTAATTCAGTTTCAGCACAACCCCTTCCCCTGACATGTAGAATTGGGGAAGCGAGGCAGCTCTCTACGTTAAACACCAAAATGGCAGAGTTTAACGATAGGATGTGGAGGAGGGTCTATTGAAAAAGATGGCACCATTTATGATGACCACAGTGAGCTTTTCTTCATGCAATTATTTTGGTAATTACCAATCTAAATGACTAATTAAGGCTGTCAAAATGACCAGTGACTTTGGGGCTTTCAAAACACACATTCTATAAACAGAACACAGGCCTGAGCATCTGACTTGGCAAACAAGCAAACAAAAAAACTTAACAAAATTCACTATTCATTGAAATATGATAATTAAATTATTTTCAAACACGGATTGTTTATTTGATTAGCTCTTAAAAGTCCCTTTGTCACACTCTTCAGAAGGAGAAAATGGGAATTAACTACAGCTGAGTAACCTTCACAAAAATGAAAGTGATGTCAGAGCTCAGTAACATATTTTTGCAGTGCGCGGCCCTTTCACTGTTGTGGCCTCTCCCGCTGGCGGAGCACAGGCTCCGGACGCGCAGGCTCAGCAGCCACGGCTCACGGGCCCAGCCGCTCCGCGGCATGTGGGATCTTACCCGACCGGGGCACAAACCCGCGTCCCCTGCATTGGCAGGCGGACTCTCAGCCACTGCGCCACCAGGGAAGCCCTCAGTAACTTTTTTGGAGAAGAAAATTCAAATCTGGAGAACTAATATTGAAAGTCATTTACTTTCATGTTTTTTACATTATTTATTTTAAAATCAGACATTTATTCAAAAGAGAATTTTATTTTCCAACGAAAAGTTTTCCAGTTTATTTTAAAGCCTGTATATCTACAATAGCTATAAAAGTTCCCTGTGTAACTGCCAGTAATAAAATTTATTGGCATACCAATATGCACAGATAAGATTCTTTCAGGACCTTTCTGAGTGCTAACAGGGAAGGTTCATTTATTAACTTCCATTTTTCAAAGTCAGAAGCCATTATGTGGTTGCTATTCAATCAATTTGAAAAATGTATCTTTTTATCATTAGGAAGCAATGGTTTCCAGGCTCTGTAACCTTGGCCATGTCTTTAAGCTTCTTTGGGTTTTAGTTTCCTTGTCTTTAAAACGATAAGGTTGGACAGTAAAACCTTTAAATATGCCTTAGTTCTAAAAATCTAGGGAGTTATTCTTTTTAAGAGGTTTTCATAGATGGTTCATTTTTTTTCATTTTAATAACACCATTATTGATTAAATAGCTGATTTTAGCAATAGGTAGAATGGCTCCAAATGATCTACAACCAAATTTGTATTTCAGAGATGAAAATGGTAGCACAAAGTGGTTATTTGAGGATGTAATGAAGGGAATAGCATTTATACACCCAAAGAACAGGGCTAGTGGCATCAGAATTGGCAGAAGGACAGCCAGCAGTGACAAAGGTGGGCAAGACAGGTTCCTCCGACTTGGTGGAGGCTCAGAGGCAAGCTTGTAAGCTCATTTCCCGCTTTCTATTCCTGCAGAGAACTGTAGGCTCCATCTGCTTCAAGACCACGAGTTCTCCGGTTCCCATGCCCAGTCTTTGTAATTGCAGCTCTCTGGCTTAACGTCTGTGCCAGGCTCCTCTTAGCGCCCACGTGACTAGGGTATAGACCAGGGTGGGGGGAGTTTGAACCATCCTCCACGCTCCACACCTCTTCCCTGCCATCGAAAAGCAGTAAGAACCTCTTTCTTTTTCAAGTTCTGTCTCTGTCACCTCCTTCTCACACCTGAGAAAGGTAGTATGATCTTTCCCTGTGATCTTTCTGGTGTGATTTTCCAGCTGTTGAAAAGACAGCAAAATTTTCCTTCCCAGATCATTCTCCTAGCAACTTGTTCCCTAACAAGGTCCAGCATATTTCATTCAGCAGTTAGAAGTCAACCTTAAAGATACAAGATGAACATTGACTTGAATTCACACCAAAGTGTAAATCCATTCCCCAGCAGGTGTACTTTGGAAATTGCCTTTAGGATAAATGGGCATAAGAATGGGAGGCTTGTACCAGAAATAACGTTTCATCTTTTACTGGTAACTAGTCCGATCTCTGGCATGTAAATGCATGACACGGGTCTCTGTTGCCTCCCCTGGAAATGGAGAATGAAGTGTGGTTTTGCCCTCACATTTCCAAAACCCTGAAAGACCTTCTGAATAAGCACTGCGGTTATTGTTTCCATATTTCCAGGACAGCAAGATGGCATACAGTAGTATTTACTAAATGCTTGTTAAATGTAAGAAGGAAGGTCACCCTTGGAGATGACAGAAGTACGTGTTAGGCGTGTGAAAGGGAATCTAATTGCCTGGTTTGCAGTAAAGAAATTCTCAGGTATGTTTTAGAAGAAATACTTTGGTGGACATCTGACTTGGCAAACAAGCGAACAAAAAAACTTCACAAAATTTACTATTCAATGAAATATGATAATTAAGCACAAGCGTATGGAATGTGCTCAGTTGTCACAAATTGAAGTATCCTGAATGGAATTGAATTCAAGATTTCCAGCAAAGCCTATTTAAAGATAAAAAAAAAATAAATGAAAATGTTAATTGGCATGAACGGATGCTCTTGGATAAATAAGACTCAACCCAGCAGGTGTTAGTGTTGTTCTAACACCAGCTCCTCCCCCTGTGGGCGCCTCAGTGGCACACACAGGCTTCACTGTTCGGCCAGGGGTGTCATTGTCATTCCCTCAGATGCTGTTAGCAGTCACAAGGCTGGGACAGAATAAAACTCTGGGCGGGCTGCAGAAAATGATTGATTCAAATGCAGGAAGTGTGGGCGACAGAGTTTGGACAGCAGTCCGTCCCCAGTCCCATAATGGAGAGCAGTTTATGTTTTCAAGAAAACACTTCATAAATCACCAGAGCTGTATGAGGTTATCAGTGAATGTGAGTGCTATTTTAGTTCTTAAAAACTCTGCTGCTTTTCTTTAGGTCAAGGAGCTTTCCTGACACTGTTTCAGAGGGTTGTAATAACTGTGCTCTATGTTCTCTTTTTAATTCCAATTTTCATCTAATAGTCTCTTTTTACAGCTGTACTTTGAAAACCTTTATTAAATTGATAACTCAAAATGTACATAATAATGGAAAAATAAAAACAGTGATCACCCATAATCTCACCACCCACTGGTAACGGCTTTTGGTGTGTTTATTTTAAACATTTGTCTGTTCACAAAAATATCCTTTGACACACATTTAAGCTAATAGTGAATATTTAAATTTTTCATGTGTGTTCAGTGATTCAAGCTAAATTTTGTCCTGAGAATTCTTTCTTCTGGTATTTATGGATACCAACTCCACGTGAAATGTATGTTGGGAATGACAAAAGAGAAATTGTGCTACATTTCTTGGTGTCCTACCATCATAAACATTTAGACCTAGAGGAAAAAGTCTAAAATAGATCAGGAAGTTGAGTCACAGGGAGGTTGAAGTGGATATGGTCAGGGTGACAGAGCAAGGTTGATGATCTCAGACCCAGTGCTTTTTCTCCCTCAGCCCAGGGCACCATGAGCAGCCAGAAGTATAATTTAATGTCATAAAAGGAAAGTCTAGAATTTTACTCAGATTTCTATGGGGCTTTCCAGTAAAAGTGAATACCTTAAAGCCAATAGAACACCGCTTTCAAAGGAGTTTAAACAGTAAACACACACTTAACCTGTGCGTGCACACGTGGCTTACTTCCTGAACATGTGAGGGGGGTGTAACCTATTACTGCTGAGACTCTGTGACCTGTGTTTAGCAGCAGGTTGAAGTTGTGGGTCTCTGATTTGTGAGCGCACGGAAGGGTGCGGTTGTGCCCTTGGGCTTGTGTCGTTCCTGTAAGCTGACACTGATGCCTTTTGCTGCCACCTTGAGTGATCTGAATGGTGACACGTGATCTCTCAGGGCCCAAAGAAATGATCAGAACTTGACCGAGTCTGGGCTTCTGTGACTTTGTGGAGACACCAGCACTGCCACTAGATTTCTATTGCTGCCATAACAAATTACTACAAATTTGTGGCTTAAATAACACAGATATATTATCTTCCCATAACGTAAGCAGGAAGTCCACAGCAGTCTCCCCAGGCTAAAATCAAGGTGTCAAAAGGGCTGAGTACTTTTCCGCAGGCTGGAGGGGAAAATGTGTTTCCTGCTCGTGCGGGTTATTGGCAGAACTTCTTGTGACAGTAGGGTCAAGGTACCTGTTTTCTTGCTGGATGAAAACTGAAGGCCATTTCCAACTTCTAGACACCAACAGATTCCTTGGCCATGGTCCCTTCTTCCATCTTCAAAGCCAGCAATGGTGGATCGAGTCCTGTATGTATCACATCTCTCTGACTCATTCTTCTGTTTTCCTCTTTTGCTGTTAAGTAAGGACTCATGTGATTATGTTGAGCCCTCTGGATAATGCAAGATACTCTCCCCATTTCAATATCCTTAACCTTAATCACATTTGCAAAGTCCCCCTTTCCAGGAAAGTTAGCATACTCCCAGGTTCTGGGGATCAGAGGGTGGACATCTTTGGGGATCTTATCACACATTCATTTAGAAGGATTATTAAAAGGACAAATTCTTCCCCAAGTACCCCTGAATTCCCTCTGTTGGAGGTCGGTTTAGGGCCTAGTCTCTGACCAGGCCTCATTATTTTATGTGAGAGTAACTCTGATCCATGGTAGATCTCAACCCTACCAGACCCTGAACTTCCTTCTCCATATTGTCTTTAGTTTCATGTACTGAGGACCCTGGTGGGCAGGACCAAATATTCTGTGCAGCAGTTCCAGACAAGCTGTCTACAACTTTGTGTACATGGATTCAATAACCATTACTCAGAAACAGAGGCTAAAACTACCTTTTATCATTTTACCTAATGGCTAAAAGAACCATTTAACACAAGCAGTCTTATTCAAAATGGCATCTTTGATTCATTAATAAACAGAGATTCAGTACATTTTGGGGCACAGAAGAGTGGATCAAGAATTCCTCAATATATTTTCAGATCACGGAATACCTCTAGGGAACTACTTAATGTTGGAATTCATCAGGGATCTAGGCTTAGACCTTCTTTTCTCTGTCTCTCCCCAAAAAACCTCCCTTCTTGGTTCATCCTCCCACAAATTCAACAACTCACTTATGCACTGATGTTTCCAACTGTGTCTCTACTTTGTGCTCTGTATCTGAGCCCTGCCTATTGATGCCTGTATTTTGGATTCCCCTAGTTACTTCAAACTCAACAGGATCCATATCTAATACATTTTTTTCTTTCCTCATAAATCTGTTCTTCTTTTTACCTAAGTTTTACATCTCAGTTGATCCTTTAATCTCAAACTGAAACCATGCTGAATTCTTTCCATTCCCTGCCACCCTGCAGGGTATCATGCTCCAAGTGTTGACAGCTCTATGTCCTAAGTATTTCAAGCATCGCCCTGACCACAGTGATCTAGGTTAAGTCGCTCGCGATTTCTTTCCCAATGCAATTGCCTTTTGCAACGTCCTTGAGGTTTTTCTCCAGCGTTCTAACTATTTCCCGTCTCTGGTCTCCCCACTCAGTCATCCACCTTCCACACTTCATCTTCCTTATCTCGTGAACACAGACTTCTGATCATGATATGTTTCTTCCCGAGTGCTGCTCATGCTCTTGATGACTGCCCCAGTGGATTCAATCTCACCTGGTTACAAACTACCTTTCCAGCCTCACTTTCCATTAGGTTCTTTCCTTGCTACACACTATAGCCACTTAAGGTTCTGGGCGTTTCCTACGGATGCTGTGCACTTTTATGCCACCGGCTGCTCTTTTTTCTCTTCTCATTCAGCTCCTACTTGCCTTTCAAGACCCAGCCCTTCACCTGTTACCCTCCCTAAATCTATAGGCAAACAATCTTTTCCTCTCCTGAGTTTCCATAGCATTCTTGAATATGTGATTTACTTTTCATTGTAATCGTTTACTTATTGTCTCACCTCATCAGACAGTTAGCTTTATCATAATGTAATAAATGACTGGAGAGATGTCTGTGCATATTTACAGTTCTTTTAAATGTTCTAACCACTCCATGTTCTTTTGAAAGGGAAATACACTGCAAATATTGTCGTACAGAGAAGCAGTAAGGCATTATCTTCTCTTCCTTACTTAGATGCTTAAATATTACCTAGCTTTGCAAATAATAGCCCAGCATTCAATCCAATGCTTCTGAAAAAAAAATGAAACCGGTTCAGAGATTTTTTAAAAGGACCCATTTTAATTATTGCCTTTCAAGAATGGATGTGGCTGTGAGGAAAAATTGCATTTTAGGTCTGCAATTTCTTTATTTTTCAAAGCGCACACCCTATCATTTCTCATTGAACATTTCTAACATTTCTAAATATTTTTTTCTAGTTGCAGTTAGTTACAATAAATTGGACATTAAATGTTTATGAATTATCCAGTTTGCTGGGGGAAATACAGACACATTAAATTGCCCCAGTGCTAACATTGAAAATCTTTGATGTGGTAGTTCCAGACCCCAGCCTCCCTTTGCTCCCTTGTCAAAGGCCCAGGGGCCACCTCTGAGCACCTGGTGTGCTCAACATGCACCTGTGAGGCACGGCCCTGACTGGGCCTTTCCCAGCCCAGAAGGCTCTTTTCTCCCTCACCTGTCTTCTCACACATCAGTTCCTCCAGGGACCCTTCCCTCATCTCCAGCCAAACCCTGGAAGCTTGAGTTGCACTGGGTACCGCCTTCTGTGGCAAATATGGGTTTCCTGTTTATAAACTATGAATGCTTCATATATAAAAAGAATATCTAGAGCATATGTTTATTCCTGAAAGACTACAAATGAAAGTGTTGTTTATGAAACGCTATGAGCAGCACCTTCACAGGCGCCGTCTGCCTCTCCGCATCCCAAGCTCCTCCTTCCTGGGTAGTAGCCACTAAACAAAATGTCCTCAGTATTCATTCCCCTGCTTCGTTTTTTCTTTCCCTTTTTTATTTTGAGGAGCATTCAGATTTATTTTTTTTAACATCTTTATTGGAGTATAATTGCTTTACAATGGTGTGTTAGTTGCTGCTGTATAACAAAGTGAATCAGCTATATGTATACATATATCCCCATATCCCCTCCCTCTTGCATCTCCCTCCCACCCTCCCTATCCCACCACTGTAGGTGGTCACAAAGCACCGAGCTGATCTCCCTGTGCTACGCGGCTGCTTCCCACTAGCTATCTACCTTACATTTGGTAGTGTGTATATGTCAATGCCACTCTCTCACTTCGTCCCAGCTTACCCTTCCCCCTCCCCGTGTCCTCAAGTCTATTCTCTACGTCTGAGTCTTTATTCCTGTCCTGCCCCTACGTTGATGAGAACCTTTTTTTTTTTTTAGATTCCATATATGTGTGTTAGCACACGGTATTTGTTTTTCTCTTTCTGACTTACTTCACTCTGTATGACAGACTCTAGGTCCATCCACCTCACTACAAATAACTCAATTTCATTTCTTTTTATGGCTGAGTAATATTCCACTGTATATATGTGCCAAATCTTCTTTATCCATTCATCTGTAGATGGACACTTAGGTTGCTTCTATGTCTTGGCTATTGTAAATAGAGCTGCAATGAACATTGAGGTACATGACTCTTTTTGAATTATGGTTTTCTCAGGGTATACGCCCAGTAGTGGGATTGCTGGGTCCTATGGTAGTTCTATTTTTAATTTTTTAAGGAACCTCCATGCTGTTCTCCATAGTGGCTGTATCAATTTACATTCCCACAGCAGTGCAAGAGGGTTCCATTTTCTCCACACCCTCTCCAGCATTTATTGTTTGTAGATTTTTTGATGGTGGCCATTCTGACTGGTGTGAGGTGATACCTCATTGTAGTTTTGATTTGCATTTCTCTAATGATTAGTGATGTTGAGCAGCTTTTCACATGCTTCTTGGCCCTCTGTATATCTTCTTTGGAGAAATGTCTATTTAGGTCTTCTGCACATTTTTGGATTGGGTTGTTTGTTTTTTTGATATTGAGCTGCATGAGCTGCCTGTATATTTTGGAGATTAATCCTTTGTCAGTTGCTTCATTTGCAAATATTTTCTCCCATTCTGAGTGTTGTCTTTTTGTCTTGTTTATGGTTTCCTTTGCAGTGCAAAAGCTTTTAAGTTTCATTAGGTCCCATTTGTTCATTTTTGGTTTTATTTCCATTTCTCTAGGAGGTGGGTCAGAAAGGATCTTGCTGTGATTTATGTCATAGAGTGTTCTGCCTATGTTTTCCTCTAAGAGTTTTATAGCGTCTGGCCTTACATGTAGGTCTTTAATCCATTTTGAGTTTATTTTTGTGTATGGTGTTAGGGAGTGTTCTAATTTCATTCTTTTACATGTAGCTGTCCAGTGTTCCCAGCACCACTTATTGAAGAGGCTGTCTTTTCTCCATTGTATATTGTTGCCTCCTTTATCAAAAATAAGGTGACCATATGTGCGTGCTTTTATCTCTGGGCTTTCTATCCTGTTCCATTGATCTAATTTTTTTCTGGTTTTATGTTTATCTTAGTTTAGTATTTAGAGTTTATTATCATTGGTAGATTTGTTTATTGATTTGGTGCCTCTCTTCATTTTTTTATGTATAGATATATATTTTTTTTTTCCTTTTTCTCTTTTTGTGAGTGTGTATGTGTATGCTTCTTTGTGCGATTTTGTATGTGTAGCTTTGCTTTTACCCTGTGTCCTAGGGTTCTGTTTGTCCAGATTTTTGTTTTTTAGTGTAGTTTTTAGCACTTGTTATCATTGGCAGATTTGTTAAAAAGTAAAAACTAGTGGGAAAATCTCATATACCCTTCTCACTGAGATTCCCCAAATCTTAACATTTTACCACACTTAATACTAATCATTCTCTCTCGCTCTCTTTCTCCCTCCAAGCTCTTTTTGCTTCTCTGTTTCTCTCTCTGTCTCTTTAACACACACACACACACGCACATGCACACACACACACACACACACACACACACAATATTGTTTTCCTGAAATGTTTGAAAATAAATGGCATACGTGATACCCTTTTACCTCAAAATGCTGCTTCAGGAATATTTCTTAAAGCAGTTCTCTTACATACCTATACTAGAATGATCAAAATCAAGAAATTAACATTGATAAAATAATAGTATCTAGCTCATAGATCTTCTTAAGATATTTCCAGTTGACCCACTGTTTTTTTTTTTTTTCTGGTCCAGGATCCATGGATGACATTGCATTTAGCTGTCACATCTCTTTAGTTTTCTTTCATTGGAACAGTTTCTCAGTCTTTCTATGTCTTTCTTGACCTTGACACTTTGAACAACACAGGTCCATTGCTTCGTAGAATGGCCGTCAGTCTGGTTTTATACAGATGCATTCTCACGATTAGATTCAAGCCAAACTGTTTGGGGCAGGTATGTAGCAGAAGCCATGGGGTATCCTCAGTGCAGCCTGTGTGTGGTGGGGGGACATGATATCAATTTGTCCCATTGCTGGTCACTTAGCTGCAATGGTGTCTGCCATGTTTATCCTCGAAAGCTACTAGGTTCCTGCCTTAGTCAACTTGAGCAGCTATAGCAAAACACCATGGACCAGGGAGTTTAAACAACAAACATTTATTTCTTACAGTTCTGGAGGCTGGGAAGTCCAAGATTAAGACACAGGCAGATCTAGGGTCTGATGAGGGTTCCCCTCCTCATTTGCAGAACGCCATTGTCTCAGTGCATCCTCACGTGGTGGAGAGCTGAGACGGAAGCAAGCTCTCTGGTGTCTCTTAAAATGTCATTAATCCCATCACTAGGACTTCACCTCCATGACCTAATTACCTCCCAAAGGCCCTGTCCCCAAATATCGTCACATTGGGAGACTAGGGTTTCAACAAAAAATTTGGGCCGGTGAGTGGGGGAACATAAGCATTCAGCCCATAGCAGTTCCCTCTGTAATAAACCAGTAACTTGTAGGGAGACCTCTGAGACCCTCCTCTGTTTCTCCTTATACTTTAGCCACTGTTTTAGCATCTGGAGATGATACTTCCCTAAAGTAGTTATTGCTATGAAAGGACATCTCCATTTTTTGTTTTGTTTGCTATTTTAAATCTCCTGGTGCACAAATGCAGGGACTTCTCCAGGGCACACCTTCTTTAACTTTAGCAATGCTGCCAGATGGTCTCCAAAAAGACCATATCACTTTCTGTTCTCACACACACTTCTTAAACTTACTATCAAGGCTTTTTGATTTTTGTTGGTTTACTGGGTAAGATGGCATCCTACTGCTGATTTTATTTGCATTTCCCTGTTCACAAAGTAGAGCATCTTTTTATATGTTTACTCACTATTCTTGTTTCTTTTTCAAGCTGACAATTTAGCATATATTTGGAAGATCTGAGTTAATATCAATAAGTATTCCAAAGATTAAAGGTAGGATGATTATTAGAAGTTTTTTTGTAGAGGAAATTTTTTGAATTTAAGTTGCATTTTGAAGTTTTGTTAGCATTTTCTCAAAACTCTGTTGGTAATTAGGATCAGTCCTCTTCCACCATCAAGTTCATGGACTTCATTATTCACTACATTAGTGTCCTGTATAAAATTCTCATAATGAAATTCACAACAATAAATGCAAGCAGGTGTTTCCATTTAAGAAAATTCCATTTATTTGAACTTTTGCTCAAATCTAGGGACAGAAGGGCTATTTGGCCCACAGACTTTCCTGGCTCCAAGCATCTCTTTTGCAAATGTTTTGTTTAAATCACACTGAACTGAACAATATAAAAATGTTTGAGTTTGAAGTTGTAGTAAATACCCAGCCTGAAGTCTCAATTTTTTTCTGGCACAGCTTCTGGTGGAGTATATAGTTTTACATTAGAAGATTCTGTTAGACTTTCAGTTTAGGTTAACAGTTAGATTCTACACTTGTATGAAAATGTGTGGTTTTGCAAGTGAGTTTGATATAAAAGAATGGCTCATTTTTACTGTCACAGGGCTGCTATTGATCAGGATTGTGACGTGGAGCTGGGTGTGGGGACCCTATGGTATGGGTTCTGGAAAAATTAAGCCTTCAAGGAATAAGCGAAAGGGCACCTGCAGAAATGGAGCTGGCAGCTCAGTCTGACCCAACCAGAGTAATGGACTGAGTGGTTAAGTAACTTACTCAAGATTAAACAATTTTAAATGGTAGAGAGAGCTCTCAAGCTCCAGAACTCACAATCTTAGCTACTCTCTTGTAAAATACTGTGTGTGTGTGTGTGTGTGTGTGTGTGTGTGTGTGTGTGTATGGACATCACAACATTATGCATTTTGGAGCATAATGTTAAAAATGCATAATTAGGAAAATGCCATTTTTAACGTTATCGAGTGTAGAATCCAACCTGATTTGTGTCTTTTTGTTACTACAAAAGTTCATTAAAAATAACTTATTGAAATGAAAATATTTACAGCTTTGTAGACCATCGTAAATTATTTAATGTCTGGGTCCCATCTTCGTGTTATGTGGTGAACTTCCAACTGACCAAGTTCCCAAAGTTAGCTCATGATTTCTCTGCTGCTTTGCCAATGTGTTCACCATCTTTTATCTTGGTCTTTGCTGTGACTCATCTGTTCTGCTCTATAGACTATATTGACCACAGATGAATATAAAACCATAACAGTTTTGTTATGCTGACATGTCGATTTATCTCTAGGAGTGGCCTTGAGATTCCTGAAGAGCACAGGCAGTCAAATTTGTATGTCTCAGAGAAGAGCTGGGAGAGAAATAAAACAAACAAACAAAACAACCACAAACCTTTATGACTCTTCTACCCTCTATCCCAACTGAATTAGGAAATCAAATTGCAGATTCAAAAACGCTAAAGTCTACCAATATATATGATCATATACAGGAAGTAGCAATCTGCTGCAAGTATTTGATGTGCGAACCTCACCACAGAATAGAATGAAGCTCCACCCCAGAGGGTGCAAGGTCTTCAGGGATAAATCCTTGTTGGAGTTTCTCTTTTTCCCACATTTCTGTCGCCTTCTTAACAACATGTTTTAAACAAATAACATTCATTCAAATAAACAGTAAGGGCAGTTTTGAATGGGGAAACAGTCATAAATGGGCATCCTGGGGTGGGTAGGTAGGGCCGTAGATTGGGGTGAGGAGGCATTAGTATTTGCATAGCTTAAGTGGAAATGAAAGATTGACGAACTGATGATTTACTCGCTGTTTAACCAACTGCCTAGTACTCTTGTCAAAGTCTCTGATGGACACAGGACATACTGCTGAACACAATGTTTAGGATCTCTGCCATTTATTGGTCCCTGCCACATTAGTTGTTCAGCACAAGACACAGCTCTCCAACTCCCCTCGCATTCAGCAAACTCCCTTGACTTTTGCTCAACTCTCCCCCAAAGTGAGTTCCTGAAACAAATTGCTGCTTGTTTTATCTTCACAGACGGGTTTAAAGCCAGTGAATATAAACAGTACATTTCTGTGTCACATATGCATTCCATCACATTTATGGAGTTGTCTTCATACAAGTGCAAGAGGGGTGTGTATGTGTCTGAAACACAAGATTCTTGGGAATCTAAACCAATCTTATTTTCTTTAACAGGAGGAAATGCTCTAGTGTATCTTAGAAATTAGATTGCTGAGGATGGAGATTGTCCTAAGTGATAGCAAATGTTTCATTCATCTCATGTTGAGATGCTTGCAACACATTTTTAGAAAATGACATCATTTTATGATTGCCATCAAGTTGACAAATTGTCCCTTAGAATCTTAAAATAGCTACCTCTACTCAGAGGAGAGAAACCCTGCAAAATCCATCATAGCCATCAATGTCACTTTTGTTCATCCACATAATGTAATAAAGTATGATTTTTGGAGAACAATCACAATAAAGTATAGGGGAAGTTGCTTCTAAAATATTATACGTTGCTATGTTAAGTTGTTCAGCAGAAAAATATCCTTTGTTTCGTGATTAGCTCATGATTCTCTGCTGCTTTGCCAATGTGTTCACCATCTTTTATCTTGGTCTTTGCTGTGACTCATCTGTTCTGCTCTATAGAATATATTGACCACAGATGAATATAAATGTATGTCTTATTCTCAACAAAATGCCGAGGACATATAGTTCAAAGTGTTATGCCTCCTTTTTAAAAAATATGACATACTTTAATATCAATTTCAAGACTCTTCACTTATGAATCATTACAAACGTGAGGGTTATAAAATAGGAGAGCAAAATAACATTAGATTGTTGGCAGTTTCAAATTCTGAAAAGACATAGAGGTAAGTGCTCTGTCTGTGTAGACAAATAGCTATATATACGTTGAGTCTGTATCTCTGACTGAGCTAGATTCATAAGGAATTAGGCACGAGAACTACATATGGTTGGCAGATATGCCTGTAATTGACACCCGTGTCTTCAGGCTTCAGCTTGTTGGTTTAGCTTTGTCGGTTGGTCACATCGCTTGACTGAAAGCATGGGAACTTACCTAAATTATACTCAGATTATGGCTGCTGATTCTCCTCTTAATGGTCGTGAAATCAGTAGACCATGCTTTTCAGAATGAGAACCTAACATTAAATACTTTCAATCTTTTTATTCACCCTCACATTCCAGCCTGATACCGAAGCCAGAGCTCAGGGCTGTGTTTGCTACGGCGCTGCCAGCGATGAGAGGATAAACCATCCACTTCAGAATGGAAGACCTGGAGGCAGAGAAATGTGGAGCAGGCCACTGTGTTTGACAGCAAAGAGTAGGCATTGAACAGCTGGAGATAAATGGAAGCCAGGAGGGAGTAGATGCCAGGAGTAGCAAAAATGGGTTTAAAGAAGAAAACCAGGCAGGAGCATGGGACACTGAAATGGGGTTGGCTTGTAGATTTGTATCTCAGCCAGGAAAACAAAATTAAACCATGCTCTCTTGAGCTTTGAAGTTGCCAACCACCAAATTCACAGTTGTCTTCTTTTTTGTTAACCATGAGACTCTGCTTCAGATCTTGGAAACCTAGAGCCTGTATTAGTTGGGAAATGTGGTATTTCTCCATATCCATTCAGGAAACTACCACATCATGTGGTCAGGGTGACAGCCTTTACTCATTCAAAATCCCACACATCATAGCAGGGGTCCTGAGCATACGGAGGGCTGCCCAGGCAGAAAACCTGATGAACAAACTGTGAGATGATTGGTCTCCATTGTGGCCCAACTCATAAGGCTGTTTTCTCTCTTACATAATTACCAAGTGTTCTTAACAATTCAAAAGGAAAGGTTTAGGGCTTCCCTGGTGGCGCAGTGGTTGAGAGTCTGCCTGCCAATGCAGGGGACGCAGGTTCGTGCCCCGGTCCGGGAGGATCCCACATGCCGCGGAGCGGCTGGGCACGTGGGCCATGGCCGCTGAGCCTGCGCGTCCGGAGCCTGTGCTCCGCAACGGGAGAGGCCACAACAGTGAGAGGCCTGCGTACCGCAAAAAAAAAAAAAACAAAAAACAAACAAAAGGAAAGGTTTAGAAAATGGACAGGCACTCAAAAATAGATTGTTGCTAATTGGTAACAGAGTTTTTTCTTTTTTTAACATCTTTATTGGAGTATAATTGCTTTACGATGGTATGTTAGTTTCTGCTGTATAACAAAGTGAATCAGCTATACGTAAACATATATCCCCATATCTTCTCCCTCTTGCATCTCCCTCCCTCCCACCCCTCTAGGTGGTTACAAAGCACCGAGCTGATCTCCCTGTGCTATGCGGCTGCTTCCCACTAGCTATCTATTTTACATTTGGTAGTGTATATATGTCCATGCCACTCTCTCACTTTGTCCCATCTTACCCTTCCCCCTCCCCGTGTCCTCAAGGCTATTCTCTACATCTGCGTCTTTATTCCTGTCCTGCCCCTAGGTTCTTCAGAACAATTTTTTTTTTTTTTTTTTTTTTTTAGATTCCATATATATGTGTTAGCATACAGTATTTGTTTTTCTCTTTCTGACTTACTTCACTCTGTATGACAGACTGGGCATATACCCTGAGGAAAACATAATTCAAAAAGAGGCCACAACAGTGAGAGGCCCGCGTACCGAAAAAAAAAAGAGTCATGCACCACAATGTTCACTGCAGCACTATTTACAATAGCCAGGACATGGAAGCAACCTCAGTGTCCGTTTACAGGTGAATGGATAAAGAAGATGTGGCACATATATACAATGGAATATTACTCAGCCATAAAAAGAAACAAAATTGTGTTATTTGTAGTGAGGTGGATGGACCTAGAGTCTGTCATGCAGGGTAACAGAGCTTTACATACATTTACATGATAGCTTGGAAAGGCCTAGAATTCCCCCCCAATTTTGGCTGCGATTTGGTGCCCTTCCATGAAACCAACTGAATGCTCTGTCCTAGGGAGAGAGTGATGGTTAAGATGGGATGCACACTGCTCATTTCACAACCCCCTGATTCAATCCTGCAAGGAATGGCAACTCACCATTCCTTCCATACCAATCCCTGGGTCAGCACTTCTCCCTTTAAGCTGTTCAGAAACAGAGATGAACCATTTAGTCCCCATGATTGCGATGATACGCAGAAGAGAATAGAGGAGACTAAATATTTTGTTTAAAATATTGGTTATAAAAAAGGCTTCCTCATGCACTGTATTTTTCTTTGAAAATGTATGAATTCAGCACTTGGAAAGCAAGTTGTCACATCAGTAAAGTATTCCTTAAAGCTTTCTTTCTGTAGAAAATCCAGTCAAACTTGAGATGTGGCACAGCTCTAACCTAGGGGCCACCTCACTATGACCATGAATGCATGTTATTCCAGCAGAGTAGCTGACATGGAGAGGCAGGCAATGAGGGCTGGCAACCAGACAGTGACCTCTGTTCTCTGTTGGCAGGGATAAGGGAGAAGAGATGCAATTATAAATAGAATTAGAGACCAAACCAGGATTCCTTGGATAACTCAGTCAACACAAGTTTTTGTTTGATTCAATTTTCTAGATGATTTCATCAATGATTAACCTAACTTTGTTAGTAGAGATCTAAAAAGAGAGCCAGCTTAAACATATTCAGCCCAGCCAGCATTTCCTTTTTGCTTTTTTTGAGTGGTAGGCATATCTCCAAATATTGGCTTCTTTGGCTAGACAGTGCTGTTCACATTTTTTTTTTTGACAAAGCAGAAAAAAAATCACAGACTGTTTAGAAATCTAAAAGAAAATGGACAAGCTGGAGAACTATTCATGCTGAATAATTATCTTAGATGTTTTACTGAAATGGCATACCATGCCAGACTGCCGAATCAATCAATCAGTCTTTGACTCTCTCTCTCTCTGTTGCCCTGTTTCTCTCACTACAATGTCATTTTATTTCTATGTCTTTCTGTATAACTTGTGACTCTTTGCATGAACAGTGAGATTTGTTTCTTTGGCTAAGCTGTCTTCAAAAATAAAAATTTGATGGTTAATTCCATCCCAAACTGGTCATTTTGACGGACTCATAATGTACAACCTTTGCAAATGCATATCAAAGGCCCAAAGCTGGACTGAATGATCCAACCACTCTTCCCATTTCCTAAAAGTGAAATGATTGGATAACAGATTTAGTTAAGAAATCCTTTCAAAAGATTTTCTGGGTTTAATTTTAGTCTTCTTGGGGCTTTAGCTTGGGAAGTTAAAAATATAAGTAAGAGGATTTGCTATTTAGGAAAGAATGTACATTTAAATAATATCACCACCTAGATTTTTAATAACATATTTGCCTTCTTGCTCATATCAATCAACATGAAACTTTCTCTTGTTTAGTCAAAAGCTTCTATGCAGATACAAATTAGGGCATATTATTAAAAGTGACCCATGTTTTGAGTATTAAATCTAAGAAGTTGTCTATATATTGTAAGTCCAAATAAAAACAGAAAGTCTTGACATGTAGACCAACTATTCTATTTTTCATTTTTACTTGCATATTTTATATAATAAAGTCCATAGTAAGACATTTAGAAAGCAAATTATATGCTAGTGACAAACCTTGTTAACAAGACCCATTAATGCTATCTGACTCTAATGAAGCATCCACGATAGACTTGAGTACGAACACAAATAGTACATAATGTTTTATGGTTTTATAGTTTGCAAATAATTTAAAGATGGGATTATCTTAAAATAATCCCATCTCATTTAAGTCTCAGCAAAAACTCTAGGATGGGGAAACTGAAGCTTAAAGAGTCTGAGTGAAATTTCTGGCCCAAATGTTCTTATTCTGGCTGATTAGTTTTCTTTTTAGTTAGTGATATTTTATTTTATTTAGTTGACATTTCAAGGCCCCTACTCCACCTTTCCTATCCCTATCAGGTATAAAGATTTTTAAAAGTCTTTCAAATAAAAATAGAAATGAAACAGAAACACAGAGCAGTAAGGGGGACTGGAAACAAGAAACAGGTGGCAGAACTGGAAATAGAACAGGGGTATTGGCTCTGAGAAATGGGTGCTCATTCAAGGTGGGCATCTGAAATCAGACTCAAAACTGGAAACCAGGAATTGGAATGGAGCTTCAGTGTCCTTGAATAAGCATGGAAAAAGCCACCATCCCTGTCCCATTCCTAAGAGCCATATTCCTTAAACACAGCTTCTCAGCCTTGGCCAGTCTACCAGCTGGCCTGGATCTTGGGTCTCTCCAGTCACCATGTGATGGAGTTACCAGGCCTGGGTGGAAAGACACCCCCTACAGAGTAGGAGATGACCCCCTACTCTGTCTCGAGTCTGCATGCTAAAATGCCAGAACATGTGAGGAAAATGAATGCTAACAAAAGTGCCCCCTTAAATCAACAATCAAAAGATGAATTTAGTCCTGATTCCAAGCAAATAATAGTGCAATCTGGAAAGTACCTCTCTAAAACTATAGTAAAACCCTGCCATCATTGAAAAGTGGTGATCTAATAAAAGTTCAATCACACAAAGTGCAAAGTTGCATTACTGTAAAAATAATGAAATATACTTTGGCTGTCTTCCAGCTTCTGTGGGAAAAAATAAAAGGAAAATGTTTTTATTTATATATTTTTATTTATTGAATATATTAGCAAGTTTAAAAGAAAACAGTTCACTATTACAAATTTTGTATCACACACTAAATTGAGAAAATCCCAAATGATCATAAAGTGGTCACTTCCAAACTATGCCCTCCCCCACCGACCCAGACTCTCTGTTTCCAAGAGTTAGTAAGACTTTTATCCAACCTTCAGATGAGAACAGGCAGGTGACAAGAGATCAGTCACCAATTACATTATAACCACATAAAAGTATTTTGTGTCCCCTTACAATGGAGTTTACTTTAGAATATCCAAGAGGTAAAGAATAAGTGGCTGTAAAAAGAATAACAAAACAAGAACATATAGATTTTTTTAAATCATGGAAATTAAAATGATAGCCCCTGAAATTAAGGAATAAACTTCAGACTAGACCCAGTTTAAGAAACAACTAATGCGTTAAAAGACAGTACTGAATTCACACAAAATAAAATTCAGAGAAATTAGATCAAAGATATGAAAGAGAGGGCTTCCCTGGTGGTGCAGTGGTTGAGAGTCCGCCTGCCGATGCAGGGGACACGGGTTCATGCCCCGGTCCGGGAAGATCCCACATGCCGCGGTGCGGCTGGGCCCGTGAGCCATGGCCGCTGAGCCTGCGCGTCCGGAGCCTGTGCTCCGCATTGGGAGAGGCCACAACAGTGAGAGGCCCGCGTACCGCAAAAAAAAAAAAAAAAAAAAAAAAAAAAAAAGATATGAAAGAGAAAAATGATAAATTCAGTTACATTAAAATTCAGAGGAGAAATAAAATGTCGAGCTTCTAAACCAGCAGAGGAGAAAAAGAATTTAAAGCATATCTTTCCAACCTAACACATAATAAGAAAAAGGACACAAACAAAAAAGGCATGATTAGTAGACATCTCAAAATAAACTTTTAGACATTAACTACATCAATAACTAATCACAATAAATGTAAGCTGAGTAATCTCATCAATTACAAAACAGAGTATACTTCGTATTTATACTAATACTATGGTATACTATAATATTCTATAATAATAGCATAGCAACTTTTATTTTTAAAAATCTTTTCTATTTTTTATAAGGAAATTTCCGTACACTTAATTGCAATTTTTCAATAACTGAGCTTTTTCTCAACACAGAAACACCTAAAATATCATTTCAAAAATAGTCACTGTCTCCAAAAGATATGTGAGAAAATAGGCTACCATGATATCTAGTTACCCTAGGAAGTATGTAATATCATTTGAAAATTCCCAGAGGCAAAATGTGGGCCTAAAATCCACATTTTGATTTGAGAAGTTTTATTCCAAATGCTATATAAGTGTTTGTTTCTAATGAGTTTTTAAGTTGTATTTCTTTTTTAAAAATAACCTTTATATTCTGACTGCCAGAAAATTTTTAATGATATTGGCTACTTCTTACAGTTATAAAATGTCATAGTAGCCAAAGACGCTTTTCTCATATATCTTTTGGAGACCTTGAGAAATTTCTGAAATGACATTTTGGATGTTCTTGTGTTGAGATCAGCTGAGTGGCTAAAACAAATTCTAATTGAGTGAAAGGAAATCTTGGATTTTATCTAAAAATGCTATAATATATTAGGATGAGGAGATGATGCTCTAACACAGTTTAATTCTACAGTTTAATACAATATAAATTATATTCAAGGAGAAAATAATGCTAAGTACTATATATATCTAAAATTCTGAAATTCTTGGTGGCAGATGTCTTTAAAATCCCACCATTATTGCAACCAAACATCCTCACTAAAAGAAAAACTTTTTATGTTGGGAACTGTGAGGTCCTAGAAGAAAAGGGGAACATTCATTTCCATGGAGAACTCAAGCTGTTTAATTTCTGTGCACTTTGATGAAACTCTGTCAGGGAGCCCTGTCATGCCTAGTGGTCCCCTACTCTGGCCGAGCTCAGCCAAACTCCCCTGAAGGGGTCGATATGGTTCTCTTACTGGGCATCCATCTATCCCTGGTCTCGGAGACCATGTCTTATCTTGGGCTTGCACAATCAGCAGATGAGTTTGGGAAGCTTCAACCAGCAGGGATGAGTCTGATTTTTTAATTTGCAATGTCCTCATAAGAAGAACTAGACAAGTATATTTCCTAAAGATTTTTAAATTATGACTGTTGCCTAAGGGGAAGTTTGCTAAAATACACAGAAAAAGGAAGGAAGAAAAATATGTAAGTTTCTTAAATGCTTGGAAACTCAATATTTCTTGAGCTACTGAACTACTTTTCCTCACCTGTTATAACCTTTCTATCCCTCCCTCTCCCTGCCCTGTCCCACGCGCAACGAAGAGTAGCCCCCCCGCACACACACACACACACACACACACACACACACACACACACACAGCTACAGCCTGTGCTGACTTTTCTGTCTGAATTTTATGATGTCAATGTTTCTAGGGAGTCAGTGTTTGAACTGAAGAGAACCAAAGGAAATTGTAAATTCCTCTTTCGAAAACAGGCATTGAACACATGTAGGGTGCTATCCCTGATGCCTGTTATAAAGTAAGGTCAGTTGCAGAGAGATTAGGTTGCTCCAAACCAAGCAGAGTGAAGTGTTGAAGTGCTTATTATCTAGATGATTTGAGAATCTAGCTTGATTGACACAAACATCCTAACTCTCCACTTCACTTTGGCCACAGCAATCTGACCTACATAATTTCCTTCCTGTCAGAATCATGAACTTTCTTTTCATGATTTTACCAGTTAACAGAAACACAGATTAATGAATGGGGTTTAATTATATTTCTCCTGGAACCATTTCTGAGAGATAATACTTTAGAATAAGCCTCACCATACCTTTCACAGCAGCACGTTTAAATCTTTGAACACCATTAAATGTACTTTTGAGTGGTCAGGGACCTTTATATTCAGGGTTTGTTCGTTTTTTTAACTAATTGTATTTATTTATTTATTTTGACTGTGTTGGGTCTTCATTGCTGTGCACACGCTTTCTCTCATTGTGGCGAGCGGGGGCTACTCTTCGTTGCTGTGAGTGGATTTCTCATTGCAGTGGCTTCTCTTGTTGCAGAGCACCGGCTCTAGGTGTGTGGGCTTCAGGAGTTACGGCTCGCGGGCTCTAGAGCACAGGCTCAGTAGTTGTGGCTCATGGGCTTTGTTGCTCTTAGGCATGTGGGATCTTCCCAGACCAGGGATGGAACCCGTGTCCCCTGCATTGACAGGTGGATTCTTAACCACTGTGCCACCAGGGAAGTCCATTCAGGGGGTTTTGATGATGCTTGTTATCCAATATGTAAATGATTTTCTTGTTTTCCTTTAGAGTGCAAGAAACTTGGTATATTTGCACTGAAAGGGAATGCGGTTTGATTTTAACAAAGAAATTATGTACTCTCCTCGATGTTAATTAACTCGAGTATTAATTGAGACTGAATTATTATTTAACTCTGCTGTAGCTAGTCAGGAAAATAAATTTCTAAATGTTTTGATATGCAACAAAGACTTATGAATATTAGAGTCTGTGTGACTTGGGACAACTAACAGAATCTTTCTGGGGTTCAATTTTCTTTTCTGTAAAAATGGGGACAATAATCACACCTGCCTTACAGAGTTTTTGTGAAGATTGAATTTTTTAAAAAGCAAATAATTAAAAATAAATTTCTAATATTTAAAATTGAAATATAGTTGATTTACAACATCATGTTAGTTTCAGGTGTACAACAGAGCGACTTAACATTTTAATAGATTATACTCCATTCAAAATCGCCACAAAATAATGGCTATATTTCCATGTGCTGTACAATACACTCCTGCAGCCTATCCACTTCATACATAGTAGTCTGTACCCTTCAATCCCATTCCCTGTCCTGCTTCCTCCCCATCCCCACTGGTAACCACTAGTCTGTTCTTTTTTTTTTAATCACTTTAAAATGTATGTTTTATTTTATTTTTTATTAGTTATCTGTTTTATACACATCAGTGTATACATGTCAATCCCAATCTCCCAATTCATCCCACCCCCACCACCACCACCCCCAGCTTTCCCCCCTTGGTGTCCATACATTTGTTCTCTACATCTGTGTCTCTATTTCTGCCTTACAAACCAGTTCATTGGTACCAATTTTCTAGGTTCCACATATATGTGTTAATATACGATATTTGTTTTTCTCTTTCTGACTTACTTTGTTTGACAGTCTCTAGGTCCATCCACGTCTCTACAAATGACCCGATTTCGTTCCTTTTTATGGCTGAGTAATATTCCATTGTATATATGTACCACATCTTCTTTATCCAGTCGTCTGTCGATGGGCATTTAGGTTGCTTCCATGACTTGGTTATTGTAAATAGTGCTTCAGTGAACATTGGGGTGCATGTGTCTTTTTGAATTATGGTTTTCTCAGGGTATATGCCCAGTACTGGGATTGCTGGGTCATATGGTAATTCTATTTTTCATTTTTTAAGGAACCTCCATACTGTTCTCCAGAGTGGCTGTATCAGTTTCCATTCCCAGCAACAGTGCAAAGAGGGTTCCCTTTTCTCCACACCCTTTCCAGCATTTGTTGTTTGTAGATTTTCTGATGATGCCCATTCTAACCAGTGTGAGGTGATACCTCATTGTAGTTTTGATTTGCATTTCTTTAATAATTAGTGATGTTGAGCACTTTTCACGTGCCTCTTGGCCATCTGTATGTCTTCTTTGGAGAAATGTCTCTTTAGTTCTTCTGCCCATTTTTTGATTAGGTTTTTTTTTTTTAATATTGACCTGCATGAGCTGTTTATATATTTTGGAGATTAATCCTTTGTCCATTGATTCATTTGCAAATATTTTCTCCCATTCTGAGGGTTGTCTTTTCATCATGTTTATAGTTTCCTTTGCTGTGCAAAAGCTTTTAAGTTTCATTAGGTCCCATTTGTTTATTTTTGTTTTTATTTCCATTACTCTAGGAGGTGGGTCAAAAAAAGATCTTGCTGTGATTTATGTCAAAGAGGGTTCTGCCCATGTTTTCCTCTAAGAGTTTTATAGTGTCTGGCCTTACATTTAGGTCTTTAATCCATTTGGGGTTTATTTTTGTGCGTGGTGTTAGGGAGTGCTCTAATTTCATTCTTTTACACGTAGCTGTCCAGTATTCCCAGCACCATTTATTGAAGAGACTGTGTTTTTTCCATTGTATATCCTTACCTCCTTTGTCATAGATTAGTCGACCATAGGTATATGGGTTTATCTCTGGGCTTTCTATCCTATTCCCTTGATCTATATTTCTGTTTTTGTGCCATTACTATACTGTCTTGATTACTGTAGCTTTGTAGTATAGTCTGAAGTCAGGGAGTCTTGTTGCACCAGTTCCGTTTTTTTCCCTAAGATTGCTTTGGCTTTTCGGAGTCTTTTGCGTCTCCATACAAATTTTAAGATATTTTGTTCTAGTTCTGTAAAAAATGCCATTGGTAATTTGATAGAGATTGCATTGAATCTGTAGATTGCTTTGGGTAGTATAGTCATTTTCACAATATTGATTCTTTCAATGCAAGAACATGGTATAACTCTCCATCTGTTTGTGTGACCTTTGATTTCTTTCATCAGCGTCTTTTAGTTTTCTGAGTATAGGTCTTTTACCTCCTTAGGTAGATTTATTCCTGGGTATTTTATTATTTTTGTTGCAATGGTGAATGGGATTGTTTCCTTAATTTCTCTTTCTGATCTTTCGTTGTTAGTGTATAGGAATGCAAGAGATTACTGTGCATTAATTTTGTATCCTGCAACTTTACCAAATTCATTGATTAGCCCTAGTAGTTTTCTGGTGGCATCTTTAGGATTATCTACATATAGTATCATGTCATCTGCAAACAGTGACAGTTTTACTCTTTCTTTTCCAATTTGTATTCTTTTTATTTCTTTGTATTCTCTGATTGTCATGGCTAGAACTTCCAAAACTATGTTGAATAATAGTGGCAAGAGTGAACATCCTTGTCTTGTTTCTGATCTTAGGGGAAATGCTTTCAGTTTTTCACCATTGAGAATGATGTTTGCTGTGGGTTTGTCATATATGGCCCTTATTATGTCAAGGTAGGTTCCCTCTATGCCCAGTTTCTGGAGAGTTTTTATCATAAATGGGTATTGAGTTTGTCAGAAGCTTTTTCTCCATCAATTGAGATGATCATATGGATTTTATTCTTCAATTTGTTAATATGGTATAACACATTGATTGATTTGCATATATTGAAGAATTTTTGCATCCTTTGGTTAATCTCACTTGATCATGGTGTATGATCCTTTAATGTGTTGTTGGATTCTGTTTGCTAGTATTTTGTTGAGGACTTTTGCATCTATATTCATCAGTGATATTGGTCTGTAATTTTCTTTTTTTGTGATATCTTTTTCTGGTTTTGGTATCAGGTGATGGTGGCTTCGTAGGATAAATTTGGGAGTGTTCCTTCCTCTGCAATTTTTTGGAAGAGTTTGAGAATGTTGGGTGTTTGCTGTTCTCGAAATGTTTGATGGAGTTCACCTGTGAAGCCATCCAGTCCTGGACGTTTGTTTGTTGGAAAATTTTAATCGCAGTTTCAATTTCATTACTTGTGATTGGTCTGTTCATATTTTCTATTTCTTCCTGGTTCAGTCTTGGAAGGTTATACCTTTCCAAGAATTTGTTCATTTCTCCCAGGTTGCCCATTTTATTGGCAGAGTTGCTTGTAGTATTTTCTTATGATGCTTTGTATTTCTGAAGTGTCCATTGTAACTTCTCCTTTTTCATTTCTAATTTTATTGATTTGAGTCCTCTTCCTCTTTTTCTTGATGAGTCTGATTAAAGGTTTATCAACTTTGTTTATCTTCTCAAAGAACCAGCTTTTAGGGGTTTTTGTTTGTTTGTTTGTTTTTTTGGTGATACACAGGCCTCTCACTGTTGTGGCCTCTCCCGTTGTGGAGCACAGGCTCCAGACGCACAGGCTCAGCAGCCATGGCTCACGGGCCTAGCCGTGCCGCGGCATGTGGGATCTTCCCGGCCCGAGGCACGAACCCGTGTCCCCTGCATTGGCAGGCGGACTCTCAACCACTGCGCCACCAGGGAAGCCCCCAGCTTTTAGTTTTATTGATCGTTGCTATTGTTTTCTTTGTTTCTATTTCATTTATTTCTGCTCTGATCTGCGTGATTTCTTTCTTTCTACTAACTTTGGGTTTTGTTTGTTCTTCTTTCTCTAGTTCCTTTAGGTGTAAGATTAGATTGTTTATTTGAGATTTTTCTTGTTTCTTGAGGTAGGATTGTGTTGCTATAAATTTCCCTCTGCAGGTGGACTCTCAACCACTGCGCCACCAGGGAAGCCCCCAGCTTTTAGTTTTATTGATCGTTGCTATTGTTTTCTTTGTTTCTATTTCATTTATTTCTGCTCTGATCTGCGTGATTTCTTTCTTTCTACTAACTTTGGGTTTTGTTTGTTCTTCTTTCTCTAGTTCCTTTAGGTGTAAGATTAGATTGTTTATTTGAGATTTTTCTTGTTTCTTGAGGTAGGATTGTGTTGCTATAAATTTCCCTCTTAGAACTGCTTTTGCTGCATCCCATAGGTTTTGGATCATCATGTTTTCATTGTCATTTGTCTCTAGGTATTTTTTTTTTTTTTTTTTGTAGTACGCAGGCCTCTCACTGCCGCGGCCTCCCCCATTGTGGAGCATAGGCTCCGGACGCGCAGGCCCAGCTGCCATGGCTCATGGGCTCAGCTGCTCCGTGGCATGTGGGATCCTCTCGAACTGGGGCACGAACCCATGTCCCCTGCATCAGCAGGTGGACTCTCAACCACTGTGCCACCAGGGAAGCCCTGTCTCTAGGTATTTTTGATTCCCTCTTTGATTTATGCAGTGATCTCTTGGTTATTTAGTAACGTATTGTTTAGCCTCTATGTATTTGTGTTTTTTACATTTTTTTCCCCTGTAATTTATTTCTAATCTCATAACATTGTGGTTGGAAAAGATGCTTGATATGATTTCAATTTTCTTAAAATTACTGAGGCTTGACTTGTGACCCAAGTTTACTGAGGCTTGATTTGTGACTCCAGGATGTGATCTTTCCTGGAGAATATTCTGTGTGCACTTGAGAAGAAAGTGTAATCTGCTGTTTTCGGATGGAATGTCCTGTAAATATCAATTAAATCTATCTGATATATTGTGTCATTTAAAGCTTGTGTTTCCTTATTTATTTTCATTTTGGATGATCTGTCCATTGGTGAAAGTGGGGTGTTAAATTCCCATGCTATTATTGTGTTACTGTCGATTTCCTCTTTTATAGCTGTTAGCATCTGCCTTATGTATTGAGGTGCTCCTATGTTGGGTGCATATATATTTATAATTGTTATATATTCTTCTTGGACTGATCCCTTGATCATTATGTAGTGTTCTTCCTTGTCTCTTGCAACATTCTTTATTTTAATGTCTATTTTAACTGGTATGAGTATTGCTACGCCATCTTTCTTTTGATTTCCATTTTCATGGAATATCCTTTTCCATCCCCTCATTTTCAGTCTGTATGTGTACCTAGGTCTGAAGTGGGTGTCTTGTAGACAGCATATATATGGTTCTTGTTTTTGTATCCATTCAGCATGCCTGTGTCTTCTGGTTGGAGCATTTAATCCATTCACATTTAAGGTAGTTATCAATATGTGTGTTCCTATTACCATTTTCTTAATTGTTTTGGGTTTGTTTTTGTCGGTCCTTTTCTTCTCTTGTGTTTCCCACTTAGAGAAGTTCCTTTATCATTTGTTGTAGAGCTGGTTTGGTGGTGCTGAATTCTCTTAGCTCTTGCCTGTCTGTAAAGCTTTTGATTTCTCCGTCAAATCTGAATGAGATCCTTGCTGGCTAGAGTAATCTTGGTTATAGCTTCTTCCCTTTCATCACTTTGAATGTATCATGCCACTCCTTTCTGGCTTGTAGAGTTTCTGCTGAGCAATCAGCTGTTAACCTTATGGGAGTTCCCTTGTATGTTATTTGCCATTTTTCCTTTGTTGCTTTTAATAATTTTTCTTTGTCTTTAATTCTTGTAAATTAGCTTACTGTGTGTCTCGGCATGTTTCTCCTTGGGTTTATCCTGCCTGGGGCTCTCTGCTTTTCCTGGATTGCGTGGTTATTTCCTTTCCCATGTTAGGGAAGTTTTCACCTATAATCTCTTCAAATATTTTCTTGGGTCCTTTCTCTCTCTCTTCTCCTTCTGGGACCCCTATAATGTGAATGTTGGTGCATTTAATGTTGTCCCAGAGGTCTCTTAGGCTGTCTTCATTTCTTTTCATTCATTTTTCTTTATTCTGTTCCGCAACAGTGATTTCCACCATTCTGTCTTCCAGGTCACTTATCTGTTCTTCTGCCTCAGTTATTCTGCCATTGATTCCTTCTAGTGTATTTTTCTCTTCAGTTATTCTATTGTTCATCTCTGTTTATTTGTTCTTTAATTCTTCTAGGTCTTCGTTAAACATTTCTTGCATCTTCTTGATCTTTGACTCCATTCTTTTCCCAAGGTCCTGGATCATCTTCACTATCATTATTCTGAATTCTTTTTCTGAAAGGTTCCCTATCTCCACTTCATTTAGTTGTTTTTCTTGGGTTTTATCTTGTTCCTTCATTTAGTACATAGTCGTCTGCTTTTTCATTTTGTCTATCTTTCTGTGAATGTGGTTATCATTCCACAGGCTACAGGATTGTAGGTTTTTTTTGCTTCTGCTGTCTGCCCTCTGGTGGATGAGGCTATCTAAGAGGCTTGTGCAGGCTTCCTGATAGGAGGGACTCTAATCTTTTCTTTATATCTGTAATTCTCTTTCTGATTTGCTATTTTCACTCATTTGTTTTATTTTTTAGATTCTACATATAAGTGATAACATGCAGTATTTGTCTTTCACTAAGCATAATACCCTCTAGGTCCATCCATGTTGTTTCAGATGGCATAATTACATTCTTTTTATGGCTGAGTAATATTCCATTGTGATATCTATACCACACCTTCTTAGTCCGGTCTTCTGTTGATGGGCACTTGTGTTGCTTCCATGTCTTGGCTATCATAAATAGTGCTACTATGAACATTGGGGTGCACATATCTTTTCCAGTTGGTGTTTTTGGTTTTTGTCACAAATATATACCCAGGTGTGGAATTGCTGGGTCATATGGTAGTTCTATTTTTAGTTTTTTGAGAACCCTCCATGCTCTTTTCCACAGTGGCTGGCTGCACCAACGTACATTCTCACCAACAGTGTACTAGGGTTCCCTTATCTCCACATCCTTGCCAACATTTATTATTTGTTGTTTTTTGATGGTAGCCATTCTGACAGGTGTGAAGTGATAACTCATTGTGGTTTTGATTTGCATTTCTCTGATGTTTAGCGATGTTGAACATCTTTTAATGTGCCTGTTAGCCACCTGTGTGTCTTTTTTGGAAAAATGTCTATTCAGGTCTTCTGCCCATTTTTAAATAGGGTTGTTTGGGTTTTCTTTTTTTTTATATTGAGTTGTATGAGCTGTTTATATATTTTAATTATTAACCCCTTATCAGCAATATGCTTTGCAAATATTTTTTCCCATTAAGTAGTTTTTTTCATTTTGTTGATGGTTTCCTTTGCTGTGCAAAAGTTTTAAAGTTTAATTAGGCCCCATTTGTTTATTTTTAATTTTGTTTCTTTTGCGTTAGGAGACAGATTCAAAAAAATATTGCTATGATTTATGTCAAAGAGTGTTATAACAGTGTTTCCTTCTAGGAATTTTATGGCTTCTGGTCTTACATTTAGATCTTTAATCCATTTTGAGTTTTTGTCTGTATATGGTATGAGAAAATCTTCTAATTTTATTCTTTTACATGGCTGTCCAGTTTTCTTAGCACCCCTTATTGTTTTTTCTCCATTGTTTATTCTTGCCTTTGTCATAGATTAATTGCTTATAAGTGCATGGGTTTATTTCTTGGCTCTGTATTCTGTTCCATTGATCTATGTGTCTGGTTTTGTATCAGGGCCATGCTGTTTTGATTACAAAGCGGTATTATACTGCTTTGTAGCAAGTCTGAAATCAGAAGCATGATACTTTCAGCTTTGTTCTTATTTCTCAAGATTGCTTTGACTATTCAGGGTATTTTGTGGTTCCATATAAATTCTAGGATTATTTGTTCTAGTTCTGTGAAAAATTGTCATGGGTATTTTGATAGGGATTTCATTAAATGTGTAGATTGCTTTGGGTAGTATGGACATTTTAACAATATTCTTCCAATCCATGAACATGGAATATCTTTCCATTTATTTGTATCTTCAATTTCCTTCTTCAGTGTCTTAAAATTTTCAGAATGTAGGTCTTTCACCTCCTTTGTTAAATTTTTTCCTAAGTATGGTATTCTTTTTTATGTAATTATAAATGGACAGTTTTCTTTAATTCTCCTTCTGATAGTTCATTATTAGTGTATAGCAAAACAACAGATTTCTGTATATCAGTCTTGTATCCTGCAAATTTACTGAATTCATTTATTAGTTCTGATAGTTTTTTGGTGGAGACTTTAGGGTTTTCTTTGTGTAGTATAATTTCATCTGCAAATAGTAACCGTTTTACTTTTTCCCTCCCAATTTGGATGCCTTTTATTTCTTGTTCTTGTCTGATTGCTATGGCTAGGACTTCCAATACTATATTAAATGGAAGTGGCAAGAGTGGGCATTTTTGTCTTTTTCCTGATTTTAGAGGAAAAGAAAAAGCAAGTTATTTTTAACATATTTTATACAGTCAATGTTCATAATTATTAACCATTATTACTATTATTATTGTTATTATTTATGACATCAAATGAGATATGTGGTTTGTAAGCTGTAAGTGCCTTGTCAACTCTAACAAGGTGCATATACTAGTTTTATTTTTAATGTCTCTTTTTGATTATATGATGGAAAAGCTAAGTTATATGGGCATTGTAATTTTTTGAAAGCTGAGTATAAAACTTAGAAAACAGATGTTGCTACACAAGTAGATTAAAGGATTTGGGAATTGTCTTCCTTTTTTTAACTTTGAAAATAAAGTGAAAGCAGATGGAATTGAGTATGAAATTATTAATGAAATAAAATGAACTTAAGAAGTATATCTTGGATGATTTATATAGTCTCCCTAATTGTCATGCATGCCTCCAAATACTTTCCAGAGCTCCTTATTTAACACAGAGATGATTCAGGATACTTCCAGCCTTTGCTTGGTGTGAAGGGATCCTATCTCATCACTGTCCATTATGGTCTGGTCCAGAGTAGAGTCTAACCCAGGTGGAGAGCCTTCAGCCTTTAGTATAACCTGTGACCAGTTAAGTCAGTGTCTGGGTCTCAAGTTTCCCTTCGTGCAATGAGAGGAGAACTTTCTTCCCCTGCCTGCTGTGGATTTCAAATTTTGAATCAGTGGGGCCTCATTCTGAGAAATCTGGAGACATGGCATATATAATATTGAATTGTTACTGATAGTAATAATACCATGTAAAGCCATTTTCAAGTTCTCTCTCCTTAATGAATTTGGGTGTCACTTTGCTTTTCTTCTCCCAGGGAGTACACATGAGCTAGTTTCCATTCAGATCACACCTGCATCGAGCGTGCTTCTCCACCGGGCTGTTGTCAGTGGGGCTCATCTCAAAGAGCAGCTCAGGCCCCGTTGACTCTAGATACTTCCACTCATGCTGTAGCTGAGAGCAGCTAGACCTTTCTTTCAGAGCCTAACATTTTGGGTGCCTGTTTATAATGCCAGTGGCAATTTGCATATTGATGTGGCCTCTGTGCCAGTAGCCAGATGTTCCTCCAAGCCCCAGAGTCTTCCTTTTACTCAACTCCACCCAGCTCTGGACTTGGCTGAATTTCTTTCCTGAAAGACAGAGACTCTTCTGTTTTGTTTACTCTTTAAGGATCAGGATTGAATAAATGCATTTCATTTTAAAAACTATATCATAAAAATTTTATTATATTAGGAAAGTCATACATATACTGAAGTCATAACTAAAGACCTCTGTTTGCCCTCTTGTTGGTTGGTGACACTGATCACAGTATTTCTAATAAGAGCTAAGTTAGTTCATTTTTCACTTGTTTTTTAAGCTAACTTGGTTATCCAACCTCTTTCCTCTAATGAAAGAGAATCCCTTTAAGAATCTAGAACTTCTAGTGTGAATACCTCCAGCAGGTTTGTTTGTATGGCAGATATGATGCTTTTATTTAATTTTCTTCCCAGAAGCAAAGAAAGAAAATGTTTCCTGTGACTTCTCCACTTTCCATATAAAGCCCTAAGTCCTTTCTGGCAACTACTGTGACATTGTCTTTTTTGGGTTTTGTAGTAATCTTCATTGGCGTGAAATCTTCTTTGAACCTGATCGTTCGGCAAGACTTGCTTGCTTTGAAAAGAACTTGGACTATCCACATATGCTATTATAGATATCATAGCAATATTTTCCATCACTATTTAACGTTATCAGAAAAGACATGCCCTGCTGTCAGGCAGAGTGAGTCACAGTCAAGCTCACTTCTGAGACTTAAAATATTTCACTGTGTTTTCCTTCAAAATATTTGACGTGTCAGCTGAGAGGGTATCAGACCTTTATTCACCATTGGTTTGATTTAGACCAGTGCAATGATGGGTCCATATGTGCTTGCTGTGCTGTATCACTTATTAGCTGGTCTGCTTCATACAGGCTAAATACTTCTTTGGAAGAAAAGTTTTTTTGGATTTAGTTCTGTTTCTAATCCTGGATCAGTTGATGTCTCCTACAGAAAAACATCTGTTTTCTGTATTCTTTTTTCAAGGTTGAATCAATATTTCTCACTGACACCCTTTCATCCTTAAACAGTGTTGACCCTCCCAGACTGTATGAACTATCTGGCTTGAACCAAAGGGTGAAGTGCCTGAACTGATCTTGGAACCAATAAGGACCTGAGGCTCCTTCCTGGCCCCACCTGGGCTTTCTATAGTGGTAGTTCTCAGTGTGTGCCCTTCATCCCTCTTCTCTCAGTAAAATCAGCATCACTTGGGAACTTGCTAGAAATGCAAGTTAGCAGGCCCAACCTATCACCTCCTAGTTCAGAAAGTCTGGGGCCAGGCCCAGCAATGTGTGTTTCAGCAAGCCCTCCAGGCAGTCTTGATGAGCAGTACAGTTGAAAGCAGTAAAGTTGATTATCTCCTTTCTTCTTTCTCTGACTCTTTCTTTTGCTTTCTTGATCCTCCTTCCCTTTCTCAAATTCCACTCTTCAAAAGAAACTGCTGTCAGATGTGTGTACCAGTGATTGAGACCTTTGTCTGTTTGCTTTGTGTGCCTTCCTTCTTGTTGGACCCTAGAAGACTCTGTCCCCTATCCTGGAAGATGGATTGAATTAACCTCCCCTGTTCTTCACACTTCCCTCTATCTAGGTGCTTTGGGGCTGCCTTCCCACATTGCCTCTGGGCTTGGTGTCATGATTCGCTTTGGCCAATGAGACGGTAATAAACAACACACATACAGAAGCTTAACAAGCTCTTGAGTGCCTCTGCTTCCTCTTTTATTCCTCTGCCTTCATGATGAGAAAATGCCTGGGTTAGCTGCTGGAGGATGATACCTAGTAGAGAACAGGGGAGTCTGCCAAGACCCCAGAGATTCTCAGAGCTGCCTGGCTGACCTGTGGCTGACAGCAGACCCATGGGTGCATTCCCAGCTAATACCAAAAGAACTGCCCAGTCAACCGATAGGCTCCTTAGCAATAAAAAATGGTTGCTTTTTTTTTCCTAAGCCGCTGAGTTTCGGGGTAGTTTGTTACTCAGCAACAGCTAACTAATACACTGTTAAAGGAATGTAATGCTTCAGCTAAGGGGAGAGGGCAACACAAAGACCCTTCTCAGTCTATCAGAAATCATGTCCATAGCAGCTTGCAGGAAATGACCACATCATTAAGTATGGGCAAAACCCTAGCAAACTCTTGAGTCAAAATGAATATTCATAGCAGGTCTTTTTAAGTGGCTAGTTTGAATTCATTACCGTTAGAGAGTTTTCCTTTTTAGGCAAATTTTGAACATAGTTTTTCAGCCTTTTTTTAATCCCTAGGGCCTGCCTTTGTCCTTTTTCCCTTCACACCCTTCCATCTATATTTCTCCTCTGCAAACATTCTGCTAACTTCACCAAAGGCCACCCAGTGAAATGAGATTTGCAGGGATACACTGGAGCAGAGTAAATCATCTTTCACAAGAAGGATGGTTGCAAAAGTCATCTCCCATTTGGTTGAAGCAAATACTTGTATTTTGTGGCTATTTTACACTCTTGTTTTTGAAATCTCAAAGAGGGAAATTCCCCAAGTATTTTTATTGACTTAGAAATCCATCTGAGAGTACTTTATTGTTCCAACAGCCTCCCTGCCTGGGGTTTACTCCTAGAGAACTTAATATCATCTGTTTTCAATATTTTGAGTCAATGACTGGTGTTTTATTTTGGTGGATAGAATATTACATCTTAGCTAAAAATCTAATACTTGTTTTAGTTGAAAAATTCTTATGGGGACATGAAATTTTAACTAGACTCTTTAAACTCAGTCATCCGTGACCCCTTACTTAGGAGTCAACCTGGTTTTTCAAGTAGTTCTCCCTAGAGGGCGCCATATGCTCACTTCACAACTTGGTCTGGAAAGGTTGGCTGCCAGCCTGTAATATCCTGTGAAGTTGAAGTCGTTTAGGTTAAAACATTGGAATCTTTTAGTAAATCTACCAGCAGTGGAGACTTCATTTTAACATGATAAATGCATAATTTACTGATGCATTTTGGTTAGGCATTATGGCAAATGAGACACAGTCTATGGAAGGAGGCAATAGTGTTTATTTGGCGTACTTGTGGTTGTCAGTGAATTCTAGTCCACCTCTGTGGAATATTATGGACAGCTGGTGGAGTACTGGCTAGAATACTGAGGATGGACTGAGTGGACCTGCACTCTCATAATCTCTATGTCACTTACAGAAGGTACTTACCCCATTTGTACTTCAGATTCCTCATTTGTAAGATTAGAGAGCTGGTCTTGTTTTTCTTCACAATCCCACTAGCTTTGTGATATGAACTTTGGTACATAACAATAGTTCTGTACAGTTTGGTAGAGGAAGTGATACGATAACTGCTAATTCTAAGGAAATTTAGGTAGTTACCTGGTGAAATTTTGGTCAGCCTACAGAAAATATCTAAAATTTTGAGAAAAAAAATTATAGCTTGATTATTGAAAACCATAAATGCTCATAAATGTTTTTATGTCTCTTCTTAAAGCATGAATATTTTCATAAAGTCAGCATAAGGTATTGGTTTAATAACTGGCTCGGAAGAACAAGTGTCAGCTAGCCAAGATCTATCACCATGTGTAACAAAGGGTCTTCACTCAAGAAATAGTTGTTGAATAAATGGCAAGATGGCTAATTTCATTTTTGGTACAGCTTTTATTTCTAGAATATTCCTTATTATATTGAGTCAGAATTGATCTCTATAAACTTCCAGTAGTGGCTTTAAGTCTACTCCTTTGAGTTGTTGACCATATTGTATTTGCTATACACGGAGAGTTACTTTTATTTTTTTCCCACCCCACTACTAAAATAGTTGGATGGTAATAGAGTTTCTGAAAGCATGGGATGCACACCACTGGCCATACCCATAATTAGGCATAATTCTTTTTATATGGCCATTTTTAAGTTTTAGGTAATAATTCTCTTACCTGGTGTAGTTGCATCTTTTCAAAGCTAATCATCATCTTCAGAACTTCCTTATACATGGTTTTTTCAATGTCTTCATCACTCTCTTCTAATGAGTCCTGGTTTGTTTGTATCCTTCCTACATGTCACCGAGAACTGAGCAGTCTTCAATGTTTCATCAATGCTAAGAAAACCAGGATTACCTTCACCTTGATTCTAAATACTGTTTTTCTGCTGATACAACTTAACGTTACATTCTTCACCACATGTTGGTTCATACTAATAAACAAGTCTTTTTCGTGACTGTGTTGTTAAATCACATCTCTATACCATTGTGATTTTTTTAAAGATTTAAATCAAGATCTTTTACTCTTCTTTGAAGTACATCTTCTTAGACTTAGCCTGCATGTGGGAACATTTTGGATTCTGGGTATGTCCATCTACCAATTACTTCTGCTTCTACTTCATGTCATCTACAACAATACTGGCCGCATGACCTAGTCACATGTTTCATTTGTGCATGTGTCTAATTTAACAGAGCTAAGAGAGCAGTGATGCTCACTGCTAGAAACCACGCTCCAGGATGTCAACAAAAACATCTTTGAGGTCTTGTCAGATGCCTTTATAAGATTCATTCCATCATTCTATCTCAGGCCCAAGTAAAAAGAAACAAAATTATTGTGACCTGATTTGATGTAAGTGATCTATCTATATTGACTCTTCATGACCACCTTTTCCTTTCCCAAGAGCTGACAAGCCATCCTGTTAATATCCACTTTAGAAATTTGCTGGAAATAAACATAAAACAAGATGTTGGACAGCAGAATGCACCTCACGTTCCTTTTATGAATTTTGTGATGCATTTGTGCATCTCAAGTCTTCTGGCCTGTCCATACATCCACAGAGCCCCTGATGGAAGTTGAGTGAGTTCTTTCAATACACCACAAAGTAATTTCACGGGCTTAAGGTTTGAGTCTTCAGAGCTATTGTTGAGGGCTTCATTTTCTCCTTATCAAGGTTCATTTACCATTTTTAAGCACGGATCACTGATGTTGAGAAGATAGAGGCTATATGAAAGATGAACTTTGATATCCATCAGTATTTTTCTTCAGCTGTAAGCAGCAGGTCTATCCCTTCCTTGTTGCTTCTCTTTCCAAATGTAAATTAAAACTATCAATAGTTGGGAAATAGCCTCAAATAACTCATTTTGGAAGGTGTGTGATGAGCATAACAAGAGGAATAGAAAGGCATGCAGAAGAGGGAAATAACTTTGGTCACAGGGCCTCAGGAAATCTACTTTTTTGAGCTGGTCATGGAAAAAATAAGTGGGATTTTGACTGAAAGGATTCAGAGGGAGTCTAAGTGGGAAAAACGATAGGAGCAAAAACATAAATGGGACAGTGCTTAAATATTTAAGACTGTTAATTTACCTAGTAGATAAGAGCTGGATTAACAAGGGCCTTGTGGATTGCAACTCAGTTGAATCATCTAATGGAGTTAAGGAAGATTTTAAAGGTTTCAACTAAAGCCGTGATATGAGTGAATTAGTAAACTTAACCTGAAAGACTGAAAAACTGCAGTTAGAAAAACTACTAGGGAATTTTATAGTAACCCATTCCACTCCAACTAAGATTGCAGTAAACGGAAAGGATAGAAACAGTCCATAAAGCAGAGATAGGGAGAAAAATGAAGATGGATTTCATATTAATCAAATATTTAAAGTATACATATATTGTATTTGTTCTGTTTTGAAAAATTACTTTACCTATCCCCCCTACCCCGAAATGTTAGTGCTCTGTGCCAAGGTGTGAAATGCATACCCGTGATCATTCTCAAGATTATTTTAGGTGCTTTCCCACACAGCTTTAAATAACATTGAATCATACTGTGAAAAAGGTATTTTCTTTTTTTTTTTGACATCTTTATTGAAGTTGCTTTACAATGAGGTGTTAGTTTCTGCTGTATAACAAAGTGAATCAGCTATACATAAACATATATCCCCATATCTCCTACCTCTTGTGTCTCACTCCCACATTCCCTATCCCACCCCTCTAGGTGGACACAAAGCACCAAGCTGATCTCCCTGTGCTGTGTGGCTGCTTCCCACTAGCTATTTTACATTTGGTAGTGTATATATGTCCATGCCACTCTCTCATTTCGTCCCAGCTTCCCCTTCCCCTTCCCTGTGTCCTCAAGTCCATTCTCTATGTCTGCGTTTTTATTCCTCTCCTGCCCCTAGGTTTTTTAGAAACTTTTTTTTTTATTCCATATATATGTGTTAGCATACGGTATTTGTTTTTCTCGTTCTGACTTACTTCACTCTGTACAATAGAATCAAGGTCCATCCACCTCACTACAAATAACTCAATTTCATTTCTTTTTATGGCTGAGTAATATTCCACTGTATATATGTGCCACATCTTCTTTATCCATTCATCTGTAGGTGGACACTTAGGTTGCTTCCATGTCCTGGCTATTGTAAATAGAGCTGCAATGAACATTGTGGCACATGACACTTTTTGCATTATAGTTTTCTCAGGGTATATGCCCAGTAGTGGGATTGCTGGGTCACATGATAGTTCTATTTTAAGTTTTTTCAAGGAACCTCCATACTGTTCTCCATAGTGGCTGTATCAATTTATATTCCCACCAGCTGTGCAAGAGGGTTCCCGTTTCTCCACACCCTCTCCAGCATTTATTGTTTGTAGATTTTTTCATGATGGCCATTCTGACTGGTGTGAGGTGATACCTCATTGTAGTTTGATTTGCATTTCTCTAACGATTAGTGATGTTGAGCATTCTTTCATGTGTTTGTTGGCAATCTGTATATCTTCTTTTGGAAAAATGTCTATTTAGGTTTTCTGCCCATTTTTGGATTGGGTTGTTTGTTTTCTTGATATTGAGCTGCACGAGCTGCTTGTAAATTTTGGAGATTAATCATTTGTCAGTTGCTTCATTTGCAAATATTTTCTCCCATTCTGAGGGTTTTCTTTTAGTCTTGTTTATGTTTTCCTTTGCTGTGCAAAAGCTTTCGAGTTTCATTAGGTCCCATTTGGTTTTTTTTGTTTTTATTTCCATTTCTCTAGGAGATGGTTCAAAAAGGATCTTTGTTTGCTGTGGGTTTGTCATATATGTCTTTTATTATGTTGAGGTAGGTTTCCTCTATGCCCATTTTCTTGAAAGTTTTTAGCATAAGTGGTGTTTTGGTTTTTTGGGGTTTTTTTGCATTATGTGGGCCTCTCACTGTTGTGGCCTCTCCCGTTGCGGAGCACAGGCTCCGGATGTGCAGGCTCAGCGGCCATGGCTCATGGGCCCAGCTGCTCCTTGGCATGTGGGATCTTCCCAGACCAGGGCACAAACCCACGTCCCCTGCATTGGCAAGCAGACTCTCAACCACTGTGCCACCAGGGAATCCCTTGAGTTTATTTTTGTGTATGGTGTTTAGGGAGTGTTCTAATTTAATTCTTTTGCATGTAGCTGTCCAGTTTTCACAACACCACTTATTGAAGAGGCTGTCTTTTCTCTACTGTATATTCTTGCCTCCTTTATCAAAGATAAGGTGACCGTATGTGTATGGGTTTGTCTCTGGGCTTTCTATCCTGTTCCATTGATCTATATTTCTGTTTTTATGCCAGTACCATACTGTCTTGATTACTGTAGCTTTGTAGTATAGTATGAAGTCAGGGAGCCTGAATCCTCCAGCTCCATTTTTCTTTCTTAATATTGCTTTGGCTATTCGGGGTCTTTTGTGTGCCCATACAAATTGTGAAGTTTTTTGTTCTAGTTCTATGAAAAATGCCATTGGTAGTTTGATAGGGATTGCATTGAATCTTGGGTAGTATAGTCATTTTCACAATGTTGATTCTTCCAATCCAATAACATGGTATATCTCTCCATCTGTTTGTACCATCTTTAATTTCTTTCATCAGTGTCTTATAGTTTTCTGCATACAGGTCTTTTGTCTCCTTAGGTAGGTTTATTCCTAAGTATTTTATTCTTTTTGTTGCAGTGGTAAATGGGAGTGTTTCCTTAATTTCTCTTTCAGATTTTGCATTATTAGTGTATAGGAATGTAAGAGATTTCTGTGCATTAATTTTATATCCTGCTGTTTTGCCAAATTCATTGATTAGCTCTAGTAGTTTTTTGGTAGCATCTTTGGGATTCTCTATGTATAGTATCATGTCATCTGCAAACAGTGACAGTTTTACTTCTTTTCTGATTTGGATTCTGTTTATTTCTTTTTCTTCTCTGATTGCTGTGGATAAAACTTACAAAACTATGTTGAATAATAGTGGTGAGAGTGGGCAACCTTGTCTTGCTCCTGATCTCAGTGGAAATGGCTTCAGTTTTTCACCATTGAGGATGATGTTGGCTGTGGGTGTGTCATATATGGCCTTTATTCTGTTGAGGTAAGTTCCCTCTATGCCTACTTTCTGGAGGGTTTTTATCATAAATGGGTATTGAATTTTGTCAAAAGTTTTTTCTGCATCCATTGCCATGATCATATGGTTTTTCTCCTTCAGTTTGTTAATATGGTGTATCACATTGATTGTTTTGCATATATTGAAGAATCTTTGCATTCCTGAGATAAACCCCACTTGATCATGGTGTATGATCCTTTTAATGTGCTGTTGAATTCTGTTTGCTAGTATTTTGTTGAGGATTTTTGCATCTATGTTCATCAGTGATATTGGCCCTTAGTTTTCTTTCTTCATGACATCCTTGTCTGGTTTTGGTATCAAGGTGATGGTGGCTTCTTGAATGAATTTGGGAGTGTTCCTCCCTCTGCTATATTTTGGAAGAGTTTGAGAAGGATAGGTGTTAGCTCTTCGCTAAGTGTTTGATAGAACTCACCTGTGAAGCCATCTGGTCCTGGGCTTTTGTTTGTTCGAAGATTTTTAATTACAGTCTCAATTTCAGTGCTTGTGATTGGTCTGTTTATATTATGTATTTCTTCCTCCTTCAGTCTCAGGAGGTGGTGCATTTCTAAGAATTTGTCCATTTCTTCCAGGTTGTCCATTTTATTGGTATATAGTTGCTTGCAGTAATCTCTCATGATCCTTTGTATTTCTGCAGTTGTCATTTCTCCTTTTTCATTTCTAATTCTATTGATTTCAGTCTTCTCCCTTTGTTTCTTGTTGAGTCTGGTTAGTGGTTTATCAATTTTGTTTATCCCCTCAAAGCACCAGCTTTTAATTTTATTGATCTTAGCTATTGTTTCCTTTATTTCTTTTCATTTATTTCTGATCTGATGTTCATGATTTCTTTCCTTCTGCTAACTTTGGGGTTGTTTTGTTCTTCTTTCTCTAATTGCTTCAGGTGTAAGGTTAGGTTGTTTATTTGAGATGTTTCTTGTTTCTTGAGGTAGGATTGTATTGTTATAAACTTCCCTCTTAGAACTGCTTTTACTGCATCCCATAGATTTTGGGTCATCGTGTTTTCATTGTCATTTGTTTCTAGGCATTTTTTGATATCCTCTTTGATTTCTTCAGTGATCTCTTGGCTATTTAGTAGTGTATTGTTTAACTTCCATGTATTTGTATTTTTCACAGATTTTTTCCTGTAATTGATATCTAGTCTCATAGCATTGTGGTCAGAAATGATACTTGATACTATTTCAATTTTCTTAAGTTTACCAAGGCTTGATTTGTGTCTCAGGATATGATCTATCCTGAAGAATGTTCCATGAGCACTTGAGAAGAAAGTGTATTCTGTTGTTTTTGGATGGAATGTCCTATAAATATCAATTAAGTCCATCTTGTTTAATGTATCATTTAAAGCTTTTGTTTTCTTGTTTATTTTCATTTTGGATGATCTGTCCATTGGTGAAAGTGAGGTGTTAAAATCCCCTACTATGATTGGGTTACTGTTGATTTCCCCTTTTATGGCTGTTAGCATTTGCCTTATATATTGAGGTGCTTCTATATTGGATGCATAAATATTTACAATTGTTATGTCTTCTTCTTGGATTGATCCCTTGATCATTATGTAGTGTCCTTCTTTGTCTTTTGTAATAGTCTTTATTTTAAAGTCTATTTTGTCTGATATGAGAATTGCTACTCCACCTTTCTTTTGATTTCCATTTGCATAGAATATCTTTTTCCATCCCCTCACTTTCAGTCTGTATGTGTCCCTTGGTCTGAAGTGGGTCTCTTGTAGACAGTATATATGTGGATCTTGTTTTTGTATCCATTCACCTAGTCTGTGTCTTTTGGTAGGAGCATTTAATCCATTTACATTTAAGGTAGCTATTGATATGTGTGTTCTTACTACCATTTTCTTAATTGTTTTGGGTTTGTTATTGTTGGTGTTTTCCTTCTTTTGTGTTTCCTGCCTAGAGAAGTTACTTTAGCATTTGTTGTAAAGCTGGTTTGGTGGTGCTTAATTCTCTTAGCTTTTGCTTGTCTGTAAAGCTTTTAATTTCTCCGTTGAATCTGAATGAGATCCTTGCTGCGTAGAATAATCTTGGTTGTAGGTTCTACTCTTTCATCACTTTAAATATGTCCTGCCAGTCCCTTCTGGCTTGCAGAGTTTCTGCTGAAAGATCAGCTGTTAACCTCATGGGAATTCTCTTGTATGTTATTTGTTCCTTTTCCCTTACTGCTTTCAATATTTTTTCTTTGTATGTAATTTTTGATAGTTTGATTAATATGTGTCTTGGCATGTTTCTCCTTGGATTTATCCAAGGAGTATGGGACTCTCTGTGCTTTCTGGACTTGATTAACTATTTCCTTTCCCATATTAGGGTAGTTTTCAACTATAATCTTTTCAAATATTTTCTCAGTCGCTTTTTTTTTTCTCTTCTTCGTCTCGGACCCCCATAACTCAAATGTTGGTGCGTTTAATGTTGTCCCAGAGGTCTCTGAGACTGTCCTCAATTCTTCTCATTCTTTTTTCTTTATTCTGCTTTTCCGTAGTTATTTCCACTATTTTATCTTCCAGGTCACTTATCCCTTCTTCTGCCTCAGTTATTCTGCTACTGATTCCTTCTAGAGAATTTTAAATTTCACTTATTGTGTTGTTCATCATTGTTTGTTTGCTCTTTAGTTCTTTTAGTTCCTTGTTAAATGTTTCTTGTATTTTCTCCATTCTATTTCCAATATTTTGGGTCATCTTTACTACCATTACTCTGAATTCTTTTTCAGGTAGACTGCCTATTTCCTCTTCATTTGTTTGGTCTGGTGGGTTTATACCTTGATCCTTCAAGGTTTTTTCTAAGGAGAACATGAGATCCCATTTCTCATTTCACTTCTGAACTGATTCTAATATATCTAATGACCTCTTTTCTAAAATTAGTTTCATGAAGGGCTTGATGGATTTCAGGCTCTTTATAGATTGAATTTAATGTTCATTCTCCATTGTATTATTGCCCAGCATGCTTAAAGGTGATTATATATATGATTAGAGAAATAAATCAAGGCCTGGATTGCTACTTTGGGGACCAAGTGTAGAGCGGCTTTATCCCTGAATCGGGAAGCAGGGCCACACGTGGACTGAATTGCTGATGAACAGACCCTAATGGCTCTTTTAATGCAAGCAATTGATTCTGAAGGCAGGAAGCTGCTGGAAACCCTGCCCTGAAACTCTGCATCAACACTCTCGTCATTCTTGGTTTTTTCTTAGGAAAACAAATGCTCTCTAGACTGTTAAACCAGGCCTGTGGCTTTATGCTTAAAGCCCAGATTTTTGAGTCAGAAAGATAAGTTCAAACATGGCTCTACCATATATTAATGCTATAGCCACGTGGCCCTGGGAAGTTATTTGACCTCTCTGAGCTTCAGGTTTCTCAACTTTCAAATAGGGATGCATTAGTGTCCCAGGGCTACCATAACCAATTACCACAAATGGGCAGCTTACAACACCAGAGACTTCTCACAGGTCAGAAGTAGTCAGCAAATCTAGTAGTCAGCAGGCCTGTCCTCCCTCTGAAGGTTCTCAGGGCAGATCTTTCCTTGCTTCTTTTTTTTTTTTTTTTTTTTTTTTTGGGGTCGCACGCCCCTTCCCTCCGTGGCCTCTCCC
>NW_006795956.1:1313541-1323680 GCF_000442215.2 Lipotes vexillifer | reverse complement strand
TTTTGCGGTACGCAGGCCTCTCACTGCTGTGGCCTCTCCCGTTGCGGAGCACAGGCTCCGGACGCACAGGCTTAGCGGCCATGGCTCACTGACCCAGCCCCTCCACGGCATGTGGGATCTTCCCGGACCAGGGCACGAACCCACGTCTGCTGCATCAGCAGGCGGACTCTCAACCACTGCACCACCAGGAAAGCCCTTTCCTTGCTTCTTTGTTTCTGGTGGCTCCAGGCATTCCTTGGCTTGTGGCTGCAAAACTCCAATCCCTGGGCTTCCCTGGTGGCTCAGTGGTTGAGAATCTGCCTGCCAATACAGGGGACACGGATTCGAGCCTTGGTCTGGGAAGATCCCACATACCGCGGAGCAACTGGGCCCATGAGCCACAATTACTGAGCCTGCGTGTCTGGAGCCTGTGCTCCACAGCAAGAGAGGCCGCGATAGTGAGAGGCCCGCACACCGTGATGAAGAGTGGTGCCCGCTTGCCACAACTAGAGAAAGCCCGTGCACAGAAACGAAGACCCAACACAGCCATAAATAAATAAATTTAAAAAACAAAACAAAACAAAACAAAAACTCCAATCCCTGATCCATCTTCACATTGCCTTCTCTTCTTTGTGTGTCTTCCCCTCTTCTGTCTTTTAAAAGGACACTTATCAGTTGATTTAGGACCCACACAGATAATCCAAGGTGATCTCATCTTAAAATCCTTAACTTAATTACATCTGCAAAGAGTCTTTTCCCAAATAAGGTTACATTTGCCAGTTCCAGGGATTAGGATGCGGATGTATCTTGTTTTTTTAACATTTTTTTTCTTTTTTTTGGCGGTACGCGGGCCTCTCACTGTTGTGGCCTCTCCCGTTGAGGAGCACAGGCTCCGGACGCGCAGACTCAGCAGCCGTGGCTCACGGGCCCAGCCGCTCCGCAGCATGTGGGATCTTCCCGGACCGGGGCACGAACCCGCGTCCCCTGCATCGGCAAGCGGACTCTCAACCACTGCACTACCAGGGAAGCCCAAGGACGTATCTTTTTGAATGCCACATTAAACCCACTACAAGAGATAATCATATGCTTACATCACAGATTAAATAAGAAAATGCTAAGTGAATAAGACATGTTCAAGAAAGGTTAGCCATTATCAGTTTTAGGATTATCAAATAACTTCTTGGTTTTGTCATTCTAATATTTACTTTCCATAGACTTACCAAACTTAACAGTGGGCTCTGTTATGATTAGGCCTGAGGAGCAGATTAAGTCTCTATTTGCCTTTGAACATTTCACAGGAAAAAACGTGGCTTTTCTCCCCAAAGTGGCTTGGAAGTCATTGACCTTATATTATCAGGATAAATGCACATCATAGAACTTTAAAGACAATATTTCTTGTAGTTTTAGCAGAGAAGGAAGGTCATTAGGGATCAAGGATGCTAATGAAATACCATTGACTCCACTCCATAAAATTTGGAACAGGACTGCTTTTAGATAAAACCTTTTAATTGAAACTAAAATCAACGGAGAGTGTGTCTGTGCTTTGGATATGTGTTTTTTGAACAAAAGGTTCATTTGATTAAACGTGAAGTCAGCGCAATCAGTAAAACACGACTTCAGGATCGTGTGTCTCCACTCTGACCCTAATTGAGAGCATTGCACTGCCAGAGATAGTTCTGCTGCTAAGATCCACCTTCTGGTGGAATATTGTGGAACAAAGGCCTGCCTCCTACCCTCAGAAAGCTCAAACTGTCCTGGAGGATACTTACTCCAAATTCCAACTCCAAACTGTAACTGTAACCTCCTGAAATTCCTTTCCATTCTTAATTAGAGATGGCATTTGTCACCTTCTACAACTTTCCCTGCTCTTTCGTGGGTTCTTACCTGTCCACCCCAGGGCAGTCTGCACTGACATTGTTCTTACCAGTGTTCTGAGCATCTAACGACACTCAGAGCCCTTCCTGGGAGCTGTGGGTAATGAGAGGCTATATCTACTGATTCCTTTCCTTCTGCATATGTGGGTGCATCTTTCTGTCTGCCTAAGCCGATGACCAAACTCCTTGAGGCATGGCCCAGCTGTTGTCACACTGTGATAAGCAGTCACTAAAACACTTCCTGTATCTCAGTCTACTCGCCGGTTAAAGAGAGCTGAACAGTTGACCAAATCTCAGCCACTAAGGCCGAGGAAATAAATGGAAGTAATTCTCTTTCACGTCGGTCGATAAAGGGCCCTAAGAAGAAGCAGATTTATTTCTGCATAAACTCATTGAGAAAGCTTTGAGTGTGGTTGTTATTGTTATTATTGCAGTTCCTGGTCAGAGCTCACCTTTATTCATTGTACCACTTAGGGATGCAACTTGAAGAAATGATGCTGAGGATGACACTACGGTCATTCTTATAGAGCAGTGTAGCAAAGAGGATGAATGTTTGCACTTGAGGCCTCTTCTCACAGTGGACGCCAGGGGGCAGTGCTTATAGTAAGGGATTTCAGCCTCAGGCAGAGAAGTGCATCCGTCTGCATAAGTGGGATGCCTTCAAGAGGGGCACGGCAGTTCATGATTGAAACCCTTTTCCGGACTTTACTTCCCAAACGTCATTTAACCATCCTTCATAATGCCACTCAAATCTTTTAGCCTCTAAAGAAACCATATCTAACTGTCCTGGCCGAATTAACTGCCCCTCTCTGACCTTCCATTGGGTTGGCCAAAAAGTTCATTCGGGGTTTTCATCGGTTACAGAAAACCCCGAATGAACTTTTTGGCCAACCCAATACTTTGAATAAAATTCGATTTTAGGCACTTTGTTGAATACTGTTGCACACCTCTAGTAAGCCCTGCCCATGGCTTACCAACATCCCCAGCATCTGCTCTTGCCTTCTGTATACCTATTGCTAAATACATATACCCTGAAAGATTGCCGTTACTTCTACTATTATTAGCTAACCAGTAACTTTAAAGCTAATCATTTAAAAATGCTGTTAAGACTCACAGACTTAGAGAATGAACTTACGGTTACCAGACGGGAAGGGTGGGTGGAAGGGATAGTTAGGGAGTTTGGGATTGACATGTACACACTGCCATATTTAAAATGGACAGCAACCAAGGTCCTATTGTGTAGCACAGGGGACTCTGCTCAATATTATGTAACAACCTAAATGGGAAAAGAATTTGAAAAAGAATAGATACATGTATGTGTATAATTGAACCACTTTGCCGTACGCCTGAAACTAACACAACATTGTTAATCAACTATACTCCAATGTAAAATAAAAAGTTAAAAAAAATTTTTAAATAAAAATGCTGATAAGATGCCACTTCTCATAATAATCTTTGCCTCCCCACTGTTGGCAGGAAACAGCACTAAACCGGTTCAGTAGGTTAACTCCTTCAATGCCAAATTAACACATCACTTTCTAGTAACTGCTTTTCTTTCTAGGAACAGCTAGAGCACAGTTCCGAAGCCCCTTTCTCTAAAAGAAATGCAGAGAGGCCATGGCTGGCACATGGACTCACATTCCAGTCCCTTCATCCTGCCCTACTTTTGGCAAAGACAGCCTCCAGATGTTGTGACTGTGTTGAAATACTGTTGGCCTCCTAGCAGAATTGGCGGTATTACTTTCCATGAGCTGTGGACAGGAAGCGCTCAAAACAAAACAGTTTAAAAGTGGGCTTGGTCACTCTAAAAAATACATCTATTTATTTTAAAGTAGGGAGGGGGAAAGAGGGGTTGATAATCAATGGGTGTGAAGTTCAGTTCTGTAAGATGGGTAGGTTCTCAAGATTTGCTGTACTACGTTGTGCCCATAGGTAACAGTACTGTACTGTACACTTAAACATTAATTAGAAAGGTAGATCACATGTTGAGCGTTCTTACCAAAATAAAGAAAAAAAGAGAGAGGAGAAATAAAAGGAGGAATAAAGTGGGCTGTTTCTTGCCCTGTTAAAGCATTTACCTTTTGGTCTTCCATACACGGAAAGCACAATTCCATTAATGACTGTAATAAACAGAATATATATTTCCCAACAGTAAGGTCATGATTCTTTCCTTGTGTTTTTAGAAACCAGACCCACGAACCATTAGAAACTGCAGCAGTGAGACTGAAGCATGACCTGTGAAGCTAGTAACTGTGTATGTGTGTATGTGTGTGTGTATAGCTTGAGTGATCCCAGGACTTTTTTATAAATAATAGGACATAATCAGTTCCTTGGGGCCATCAGTATTTTTGCATATAAATTGTATGATATGAAAAGCCACATTTTTTTACCCTTTGATAGACCGTAGTTTTCTAATTTAAGGTCACTTGCCAATTTAACAGTGACTGCATCAGCACCTTGTGACGCCAAGCAGGGTGCGTTCTGAAGAGCCATCAGAGGGAGCTTGTTACATCACACATAATAAAGCTTTCAATCCATCGCTGAGTTTTTCCAAGTACTTGGCATGCAATAAAATAAATTCTAATATTTACTGCTGAGTATTGTCAGATTGTAACTATCAGGTTGGAGACCTGGGAAAAGTTGCTTCTTTGGGCTTAATTTTTCTCCTCTGAAATTATGGACATTACACCAGGCAGTGCTCATTTTAGGCTAGAGAATCCTAAACACCATCATGGTATTTACAGGTAGGCTTTTCCTAAGAGGAAATCATATTTTATTTGAGACTGACATCAGAATGTGAGCCCTGAGGGGCAAGAGCTCTCATGTCCGTGTTCACTGCTCTATCACCTGAGCCTGGGACAGTGCCTGGCACAGACTCACCTTTAGTAAATATCCATTAAATGGAGAAAACTTCTTCCTTTCCTTTCTTCCCTCCCCCCCTCCCTTCCTTTCTTCTTTCCATGCTTATTAGGAAGGAAAGGAGGGAGGGAGGGAGGAAAGTTGACATATTAACACCTCATTAAGCTGAACCTGCTCCCTGGGATAGCCATGTGGAAGCAACCTTGAAGGTCTGCATGTGAAATTTCATGCTATGAGCGATATTTCAAGAACAGTTTTGTAAGAGAAAAAGTACATTGAAGGATGTCGGCAATCTTTTTTCCATCTAGAAATCACAGGGCTGGGCTGACTGGTGACCCTTTGGTGAAGAGAGTTTGATGAAGTGGGTGCCGGGGGGTTAAGAAAGAATGGGAAAAGAGGAAGGAAAGAAATAGGGTCTTTAGATGATGCTTTCCAGTTGTTTGCCTGTGAGGGAAGGCGAGAGAGTGCGGTAGCCATACAATTTTCAGGCTTGAAAGAGGTTTTATTTTAGTTTGTTTATATAATCTGTGGGAGAAGTTTTATGCTGCCGAGGGGAAGGAGCCAGTAGAGGGGGAGGGGAATGAGGGACGGAGCAAGTTGCTGAGAGTGCACAGAGATGAGTGCACAGAGATAGGCCTTGCTTCTGACGCTAGGGAGAATGTAGGCAGGATGTGAGTAAACATTTTAAAAGAACAACAATAATACAAATAACACCAAGGTGCTGAGCCAAGTAAAACCAGATGCTTCCGAATGATTTTAGTAACTTCGTTTGCCACTTGTTCATTCATTTTCATTCATCTGCTCGTGCTGACTCACAGACAAGCAGTAAGAGAAGCAAAATATTAAGAAAATACATAGAAAACTTATAACTCATGTAACATGTAACTCTAATTGGAAATTGGAAATAGATTGCCATTTATTTTTAGATTGCCATTTTTAAATCCTCAGTGTCTGGCTCTTGGAATACCATGAGATTGCAAGAAATAACAACTAGAGCTGGGGTTGGGTGGCGCTAGGAATTGAAACATGCAACTGTGTTCACAAGTCCCTGGGAGATCTGAGGGTACAGACCTTCACAGATTTTGGAACCTATATTGGGGGAAACACAGACAAGAGATAGCTGGAGAGGCACGTGTTTGTTCCACAGAACGTTGTCCATATCCCGAAGCCTACACACCCACATCCCGCTTGCTCTTCTGGAGCCTGGGTTCACCCCTCTCTTTTGGACCCCGGTCTTGCCTCTGGGAATCTGTCTCCAGATCTAAAATCCTCTCATGGCTTTAGATCACATGGCATGTCTGGTAGTGACTCTCTTTCTGGGTTCTCCTCTGGTCCTCCTTGGCTTGCTGGGAGTTCTGGACTTCAGTTCTCGGGCTCACTGTTCTTGAGATGAGCCACCTGCATCATCAAGCCAGGGTTTCGCATGTATTCCCAGCACAGGCTGCTGTCTGATTCCTGGCCTCCTGGCCTCTGTCAGCAGCGCCTGTGAGCTGGACTTGTTGCCCGTTGCATGTGGATGACTGTGAAGGAGGCAGCAAAGGTTAGCCCCAAGTCTGAGGAACAACGGCACAGCCACTAAAACCAAGAGGACCACTACTACATATGAAATAAATAATCAACAAGGGCCTACTGTATAGTGCGGGGAACTCTACCCAACATTCTGTAATAACCTATATGGAAAAAAAATCTGAAATAGAATGGGTATATGTATATGTATAACTGATTCGCTTTGCTGTACACCTGAAACCAACACATTGTGAATCAACTATACTCCAATATAAAGTAAAAAATAAAATTAAAAAAAAACAAAACAGGACAGTTGCAAGGCAGAGGTGACTCAGAAACAAAGCCCAAAGGCAATGTTGAACTTGGCAGGGCACAGAATATCTAGATGGAAATGTGGAAATAGGCCTTGGGGGGTTGGAGTAGATTTTGAAGGTAGAAGTGAGGATTTAGGGATCCCAGGTATAGAGATCTGGTTCTTGGGAGGCCACATGGACGCTAATTTGGAACTCTTTTCTTTCCTTCTTCTGCCCCTAAGCTCAGTCAGCATGACTAATGAAGCCTCAGACCTTGTTTCTACCCCTCCTCCAGCCTCATGTCTGGAGCCCACATCCCCTGCCAGCCTGAAATTTACTCTCCTTGCAAGCCAGCCACCTCCGTGAAGAACCAATATCGAAAGCTGCTCAGCACTTATTGTCTTGTTGTTCAAACTGGACCCCTCGACCCTTAAGTCCTGCTCATGTTACTAACATTTATTGACACTATTATACCAAACACTCGCCTAAATGATTTCACATGGATTACCTTATCTGATTTTTTTTTACCTTATTTGATTTTCATAGCAATCATACACATTAGAAATTATTACCAAGGTGAACCGTGCATCTGATTTTGTCTGTGTCTAGCCCCTACTTATGCCTAATGTCTTGGCATCATTATTTTTTTTTTTTTTTTTTTTTTTTTTTTTAGAAGTTTATTGTCTTCATTTTCTTACACTATATGTAAAATGGTACCTCTCCCATTTGCGGAGCACAGGCTCCGGACGCGCAGGCTCAGTGGCCATGGCTCACGGGCCCAGCCGCTCCGCGGCATGTGGGATCTTCCCGAAACGGGGCACGAACCCGCGTCTCCTGCATCGGCAGGCGGACTCTCAAGCACTGCGCCACCAGGGAAGCCCTTGGCATCATTATTAATAGCACCCTCTAAAAGGGTCCTGGTTTGGACAGTCAATTATATGGCCACTGTAACTGTTACCACACTTACTTTCCTCAGTTTACAGATGAGACACCGAGACGTGAAGTCCCTTATCCATCGTCACATTGATGATCCGTGGCTGAGCCAGGACTCAGACTCTGGCATCAGACCCCTCATGCCAGCCTGTAAACCATTGTGTTCTGATTCATGTTTACTGGTCCCCTTAAGTTTTGATGGATGCCTCGTCTTTAGGATTTACTTGCTGCTCATTTAGTTCTGATATTCTGTGTGGCACTGGGCCACTTATCCTCTTTTGCCCCCATCCCCACCCCTGGTGACCACCAGGTCCCACTGCATCTGACCCCCAGCTATAGCGTGAGCTTTTACCATGTGGGGCTGGAATGGAGAGGAGAGAGATGGGGTGCTTGCTGGAGTGGGTAGAAGGCTTAAGAGAAATTTATTTTAAGGGCTGGAAGATGTGAGCAGTTGGGTACAAAAGAGTTGAGCAAGAATTTTATTGAAGGAGAAATGGTTAAGCCAAGTAATGGCCCAGCCTTTTATTTTGGACAACTTACCCATTGACTCAAATTATCCCACAATCAATTCCAGTGAAACAAATAGTATCAATTACAAAACTGGCTAAAGGGCCTAAGAACAACTACGCCACGTACAAGCGCACCTCATCTAAACAGACTTGGTTTTTGTCAAAATTGAATTTTGAAAATCAGTAGTGTCCTTTTCATGCTAAAGCGAGTTGATGGCCACAGGTGTGAGTAATACATACTTAAAAACCTTCCCTCATATGCAACACCTTTTCCTGAAAAAAAAAAAAAAAACACAATAAAAGTTTAAAATGCAGCCATGGTCACTTTCCACATCCTGAAAATGATGAATTTACTAAGATTCACACAGTTAACCATGCTTTCATCACCAGTGTAGCAGCGTCCACTTCCTGTCATAACTAAAAGTAGTATTCCAAGGATCCTCCTGATCACACACCATCTCATCCAGAGTTTGTCACAAGTGGGTAGCTCCGCCTTTGCACGGAAATAGGTAGAAATCTGAAACCACGGCTGTACATCAATACCAGGTGATGGGACCTTGTAGCACCATTCCAAAACAGCTGTTAACATATCACGTATGTACTTTTACATGCAGTATCTCTGTTAATTCTCACAGCAGAGTCCTCTGAGGTGGGTCTGCAAGTGAAGAAGAGTCACGTGAGTTGCTGAGATTTTTCAAGCTAGGAAGACACAGACCTGACCTTCAAAGCCAGGCTGGAGTTCTGCGAAGCCCTCCATGCCCAGCACATATAGTAGACAGTACTGCCTCTGATGACAAGGTTCAACTTGCTTCTTTCTTTTTTTTTTTTTCGGTACGCGGGCCTCTCGCTGTCGTGGCCTCTCCCGTTGGGGAGCACAGGCTCCGGACGTGCAGGCTCAGCGGCCATGGCTCACGGGCCCAGCCGCTCCGTGGCATGCGGGACCTTCCCGGACCAGGGCACGAACTCGCATCCCCTGCACCGGCAGGCGGACTCTCAACCGCTGTGCCACCAGGGAAGCCCTAAACTTGCTTCTTAATCTTCTAGCCCCATTACCTCCTACAAAGGTGGTCATATATAAATTGTTAGGCTATTCCTTTCAAAATAAATTTGATATATTAAATGAACTGCAAAGTGATCTGAAACGCTACGTCCTTATTCATAGATGTGTAGTGATAGACTGCTTTAAAAGTCAAAATATGTTCATCGGAAATTCCTTCTCTTCATCCCTTGGTTGGGTGCACATTAAATCTTTATTAAGATTTGCACTGAGATATCTGGCATTGCCTTTGAGGAATGTAATAGAATCTTTTCCTGATCACACATACTTCTAAAGACCTAAGGGCACAGGCAGTTGAATTTGGGAAATTCTTATATGGCCAGGTTTCAGGGTTTTTCAGAGTAGAAGCATAGCAGCGTGGAGGCTGGGATCTCAGCCTCACGGAATCCAGCAGCACTGAGGAAAATCGCCATTGGCACTGGAGTTTTGTTCTCTGGCAGCTCGGCCACCTACTGGGCTGCTCCCGGCTCCAATAAGGACTGTGTAGTCTAGGCTGATGTTAAGCTGGCCACAGGCTGGGCAGGGCTTTTGTAGCCCCCTCCTCAGTGCAGGGCAGGGCTCCTGTGTCCTCGTTGGGTAGGGGTCATAGTGGGCGAAGGGGAGGGAGGGAGAGACTTTCCCGTAGTCAGAATTCAGTTCCCTGAAATGTGTCTTCTTCCTGTTCCTTTCTGCTCCTGAATAGAAAACAGGATGACAATACTTTGCCTGAAGGGTAAACATGAACATCCTGTATTCTGTCTCACATTCTTGTCTTCTAAAATGCTTCTAGCCCAGAGATTTCTCCTACTAGGGGAGGTTTTCTGTTTCTCCATGACTCCTAATGTCGCCCAGCAGTGAGAGGCACACTGCCTCACTGGGTGTGTAACTGTCAACTGGGAAAGTCCCCGAGTTGAGTTCAAAAATAGCAAAGGCTATTTATTGCGTCCTTACTCCGTCCCGGGCACGGTGTTGAGCGTGTTAAGTGCTTCATTTGGATTATCTCAGTTACTCCTTCTCATCATCTGAGGCAGGGGTACACTGTCATCACCCCCATTTCACTGAAATGGAAACGGTTCAAAAGGTTGTTTGCTCAGGGCTTCCCTGGTGGCGCAGTGGTTGAGAGTCCGCCTGCCGATGCAGGGGACGCGGG
>NW_006795956.1:1287494-1313422 GCF_000442215.2 Lipotes vexillifer | reverse complement strand
CAAAAAAAAAAAAAAAAAAAAAAAAAAAAAGTTGTTTGCTCAGGGTCACAAATACAGGTAGTGACAAGCTCATATCTGTGGGACACCAAAAAGATCAACCTCTGGAGAAAAGCCAACCGAGTCTTAACCGTTTGTTACCCAACCATCATCCTGCTTCCACTCCATAGGGCATTGCTGTGTACCTATTAAAGCGCATTGTGGTGATGATTCTGGCTATTGGGCTGAATCAGGGGAGGGAGCAGGTAGGATAAAGTCCTGCTGGCTTCTGACTTGGCAAACGACTTGATCACCGAAAAAAGGAAATGGGTTTAGTTGGACCCCCATCCACTGCATCAGTTCCAATGTTTTCCTCTTCCCCCTCACTCTTCAGAGCGCTTTTACCTCTTTTTCAACATCGCTTGTGATTCACTGTAGCCTTTTAAAAAAATATTGGCAGGGGGAATGTGGGAGATACCAGCAACAACTCTTTCTATCTCCCCCTCTTTTGTTTGTATGTTTACATGTGACTGACCCCAAAGCCTAAACATGTGTTATTGGTCTTTGTGAATCCGCAGTTGGAGAAAGCTTTTTGACCCTAGACCTAGAAGGAACCTGAGCTTATCTATTCTAACTCTCTAACTTTATGGACAAGCAAACTTAGATCCAGAGAGAGAGAAGTAACAAGGACTGTCTGAAGTCTTAATTAGTGTCGGAGCCCAAACCCCATCCACTGCTGTTGCCATCACATCCCACAGGAATGCAGGGTACCCAAGTCACCCTGCAGAACTGCAAGTAGCTTCATTTGTCAGTAGCAGCAACCAGAGATAATAGGAACACAAACTTCAAGAATCCACATCCTGTAGTTTAGGGTTTAAAGAGAAGCTGAACATTATCTTATCAAGTTAATCTTTTGAATATAGCTCCGCCCCTCCTTCTCCTGCTGGGTTTAAACCTTGCTTTGTCCTCATTTCCTTTCAACAGCCTGAGCTGGGTGCTTTGCACCAATTCTAAAATTATATGTTGGGCTGCTCTCCCGAGTCCTGGCAAAGAATGCAGAGTTGAGATTTGCTCAGGTTGACACGATCCTTTTCAGCTCTTGAATTGGTTTGGAAAGCACATTTGTAAATGACTTAAAAGGCTGCCATTTTCATGTTTGGAAAGCAATTCATGATTTATTGTAAATGAGATTTAACTTGGAATGTTTAGGATGTGGGTGGCTAATTCCGGCCACAATTCAAAGGGGTAAGAAATGAACACAGAAAATAAAATAGAACAAGTACTGAAAGTACAGTTAATAGTTCATTGATCCAGCCTCAGCTGAGAGCACTTTTTACATAGCTAACTTGTGAAGATCACAAAATTGACCCCATTTAATCATAAACTTTTAAAAACTAAAAGCAGTCTCTGGTGGAAGTTTATCTCGAATGTTTCACAGGTTTCTCTTCCTTCTGAAGCTGTCAGCCCTGGACGTAATTTGACTTTTCCTGATGCATCAGTGTCATTATTGTGAGCTCTCATTTTTGCCCTGGACTAGAACACTGTACAATTTACGACCTTTATGATGTTTATAGTCCCAGATGCTAGGGATACTGATTTCCTTTACTTTTATCAGTCTATTTTGTCAGCCCTTCCTTTTGTGGGTGCTTGTACCTTTAAGTTAGTTGGACTCAGGCATGTACCCTGGGCTCACTAGGTGGTGTAAAGGAGCCAAGGACGCTTCCTGCCTCACCTCACCCTTGACCTTGCCAATTCATTCTAGTGCCAAGGCTCTCTTTTTTGTTTGTGTGTTTACATGTGACTGTATTAGCCTTGAACCTTGACTCACAGGACTGTTACTTACCCTCTTTGGCACTTTCTTGGAATAATAATGATAATAAACATAATAGTTTTATTAATAATGCAGGTAAAAGAGTGATAAAATCTACCATCTATGCCAGTGTTTCCTACATAGCATGTCTTTTGTTATAATAACTCTGCAAAAGAGGTCATCTTAGTTCCGTTGTAAAATTGAGGAAAATAAGGTTCAGAGGTTTCAAACTTCGAATCACTTCCCGGGTACCAAGCTAGAACGATGAACCCTCATCTCTGCCCCAGATACACAGTCCGCAAACCCCATCTAGTGGCGTGGGTCTCGGTAGCCCGCTGGTTTAATTGCGGGGACCACCGCAACCCTCTGAAGAAGCTAGAGGCTGTCAGCACTCCATTCCTCAGCAGGGACATCCTTCCAGTTCTGAGTGGCTCGGCCCTGTTCCCACTGGGCAAAGGCAAGTCAGAATTATAGTGCTTCTGGTCAAAGGCTGTTGCAAGCTTAGTTCAGCAGCCTCTTTGGAATCCTGTCTAAGGTGGCTGTAAATGGTAAATGTACGAAGACCCCTCCTCTAAACCACTCCTGTAACCTTCCCAGTTTAATGAATCGGGTGCTGTCTCTTTCTGGCCCTGCAGAGGTTGTTTCTCTTGCTTCCCGGGGCTTGGCTGTGATCAGAATAGTTGAGGTTGCAAAATGAGTGCCCTCTGGGTAAGTGAGGTATTATTATATTATTTCAAATGTGTTTATTCATGGAAAAGGACTGGGAAGGGGTTATGGAACTTGTCTCATGTTACCATGGGAGCTAACTTCAAAGCACGGAGGAGGCATGCCCAATACCCTCATTCCTCCATCACACTGGGAACATTGTGTGTCACTCAACAAGGAAGAGTCCAGAGATTTTTTAAAAATACCACTTGTAAAGGGGACAGGGAAAAAGCAAGCAATGTTTGAAATCCTTAGATCTTCTCTCTTCTAGTAATAACTAACTCGCATGTATTGAATACTTACTTACCATGAGTCTGACACTGTGCCAGGCACTGACATGGCGAGTAGATCCTCATGAGTATTCATTCATTTAACAGATGAGGAAACTGAGGTTTAAAATGTTTGCTTTAACTCACAAAGGTTGCAGGTATCTCAACAGGGATTTAAATTTGGCAATCTGCTTCCTGAGCCTTTGTCTTACTGCAACACTATACCATCTTCTACTAAGAATAAGAAAGATTTATTCTGACCTGACAAGAGTTCAGTCAAACATAGAAGCCTGAGAAATGTGAGGTATGATATTAATGGAACATTGACGTTATCCACACATTCTGCAGGAAGCTGCTGATGAGGAAGCCACCCCAGAGAGGGATGAAGGATAATTTTCTGATGCATCTAAATGTACCAACCAGAGAGTACTCTGCTTTCAAGCCAGACTGGTGCCAAAAGGAGGGAAATGAAGACAAAGAAGAGCTTGGCAGCAGCACCTGGATTTCTTAAATGAACGAACAGTGTGCCTGTTTCCAAAGTGATTAATTAATTGTACAACTCAATAAATGTCAGCACGTGCGAAAGATGCCTGTAAAGAGGAGGCCACTATAATTAAGTGAAAACGAAGAGAGAGAAGCTGAAAGAAGAGAACTTTACAAATCACAGATGGGGAAAAAGAGGTCATGTTTACTATCAAAATAGACAAGTCCCAAGCTCTTGAGTACAAGTAGCACCGGGAGAGGCAAAGATGCAAGTTGATAAAGAGCCGCTGGGCCTCAGGGAGAATCACTTCCCTGGGTTGTATTTTCCACTTTTTAGCTAAGAAAGCACTGATCGACTCCCTCCTATCCATTTAATTGAGTTTATATACCTGAGGGGACTTACCCATCTGGAAATAGACAAGTTAAAAGATTCATTCTAATCCCTGCCCTGGGAAAGTGGCCAGGTCCGTGACCTGGTTTTACTCAGCTTGGGGTTAAAGCCCCAGTTGCTTTTTTTTTGTTTTTTTTTTGCTGTACGCGGGCCTCTCACTGCTGTGGCCTCTGCCGTTGCGGAGCGCAGGCTCCGGACGCGCAGGCTCAGCGGCCATGGCTCACGGGCGCAGCCGCTCCGCGGCACGTGGGATCTTCCCGGACCGGGGCACGAACCCGCGTCCCCTGCCTCGGCAGGCGGACTCCCAGCCACTGCGCCACCAGGGAAGCCCGGCCCCAGTTGCTCTTAATCTATGAGGGTTCGCCTCCTTTGGGATCACTTTCACTTGAGAACAATTGCTGAGCCTCTGGAAAATTTACAAAGCAGCCCAGCAGGATTCAGACTTTGAGGGTGATAATGATGAGGAAGAAGAGGGGGAGTTTGTTTTCATTACATATTGATTGATTGATTCACTCCACGAAGCACTGAGTTCCCGTGGAAAGGCTGTGCTCCAACTTAAAGAAGGGGATGGAAGTTTCTACCTTGATCTCCAGTTTCTTTCCATCACACAACTCTGTATAGAATAGTGCTGGTGGTGAAGGAGGGGGCAACAAAGACTGGGGGCAGTTCCACTCCACCAATTTCATAGTCCCCACCAAATTGTCATGCTGGCCCAGGAAAGCAGGTGACTGGTTCCCTGTGAACAGCAAGGTGTTCAAGCTGTCAGCTTCCAATGGATTCCAGGGCGAGTGGCAGCAGGCTTCTTCCTGGAGCCATGTCCAGGCTCAAAGGGTGTCCTAGGGTGATGGCTTCATTCCTGTTGGACCCGAAGTAGCCTCTTGGGGCATTTCGGTGTTAACCAGCATCTTTGTATGTAAGGACAGATGTTGCATCAAGGAGTTACAAAGCAAGCCAATCACGATTCCGTATTCGAACTGTGTGCTTTCAGAGCCAGTTTCGACAGGTGAGTCATTTCTGCCAATGAATGCTTCACATAGTAAACACAGCACATCGTTTTAAAAATTATCTTATCAAATTCATTACATTTTCAAATGTTTTAAAATGCAATTTAAATTATCACCCCAAACAGCTTGCTAACACTACTAGCTGCCTTCTGAAACCGTGATCCAAGGAAACATCACAAATTTTCCTCTGAAGGACAAACCAGCTCTCACAGGGGATGTTCCAGGGTTGCATCCCTACACTTCGCCATTTGCCAAATGTTTTTCTGGTATAAATCCACCTTTGGAAGATACAAGGTTTACTTGGCATATATTTGGCTCTCAGAATTGGTTTCAAAAAGCTCAGACCCTGTGGCCAGACCAGCTCAATTCAAATTCTGGCTCTGCCACTTAAATAGCTGTGAGTCTAGGAGCAAGTCACTTAATTTCTCTGTGCCTTGGTTTCCTCACCTGTAAAATGGGGGTGATCAGAGCACGACCTCATAATGGAGATTTAAATGAATCAGTATGTGTAAATATTAAGTAGAACTGTGCCTAGCACATAAGAAGTGCTATGGAAGGGCTTGCTTTATTATAAGTTTCATTATTGTTATTGTTATTATTATTATTCACTGAGCATCTACTGCATGGTTACACAGGGCCTATAGTGAACGAAGCACAATCCCAGCTCTTACAGAGAGGGGACGACAGCTCTTAAAAATGAAATCCATCGGAATGTAATTTCAGCTTATGTGTTAGGAAAGAAGCCCACAGGGTGCAGTGATAGGACTGCGCTTCCTGATTACCTCGGGCTGTGAGACGAGGTCTGTCAGGGGAGGCTTCTCGGGGGCAGTGTCATGTTTAAGCCGAACCTGGAGGCTTTGGGGAGGAGACCGAGCTTTCACCCTCCCCATCAGCACAGGTAGTCTCACACTTGCTCAGTGAATGATGATTACGGGCCAGGCTCTCTATTGGTCTTTTTATTTATTTATTTGGTTGCACCGGGTCTTAATTGCGGCAGGCAGGCTCCTTAGTTGCAGCTCGCCGGCTCCTTAGTTGTGGCATAGCGAACTCTTAGTTGCAGCATGCATGTGGGATCTAGTTCCCTGAGCAGGGATCGAACCTAGGCCCCCTGCAGTGGGAGCACAGAGTCTCTCCCGCCGACATCCTGACAGGTGTAAAGGATTATCTCCATGTTACAGCGGATACTCTCAAGGCTCAGAGAGGTTAAACGACTTGCTCGAGATCACACAGCTTATGAGTGGCAGAGCCTCGACTGAGCAGGAGTGTGTCTGACTCTGCAGCTCACTGGGAGCCTTTACTACTGCCTTCTGCTGCCGCCTCTTCCTCCAGGCTGCCACCGGCATCAGTTAGACTTGAACCGTGTGGCTCAGTACATACACTGTCAGTTCCTCTATGAATAAATCCAAATATAAGGAGGGTTCTACTTAGTTTGGGTAGCCTGAGTGCTCTGCCCTCCAGCTCTGGGAACAGGGAGAGAAGTCTTCGAGGCCCCCTTGTTCACTAGGTTCAGACTGACACCTGACTCTCAGCTCTCAAGCTGACAGGTGTGCCCATTGCCATCTTTTCTTCAGAGTGTGTGTGAGCCAGTCGGGCAGGTTGTAGACATGCCCACCTCCACCGGCCAAGGGGAGCTGACACCTGGGCTACTTATTCTGGAATCGTTTGCCCTTCTGCAGAGAGCTACTGTGCTCTAAAGTTCTGTCTGCTGGGCTGAGGGGTAGGGTCCATTAGCTACTCTCTCACACCCAGTGCCTACTTTCCTCGAGCTTGGAGGGCCCCTCCAGGGCTCTGTTGAAAACTGTGGCTCCTCTTTGCATGGCCTTCTCCTGCCCTGGAAGTTGTTATTCATCCTTCATTCATCCTTCATTTTTGGTTATTGATCAATGTGACCATATTCACTTTTCATCTTTCAGAGAAACTCCGAAAACTCTCATCTGCTCGAAGATCCATCCCGCCCCCAACTTTCTCACTGTCATTAATATATTCCCTTTTATGCTGCTCTGTTGTCATTTCACTTGGACTTTGGGAAGAAGGGAAGGAAACATATGTACTTCATTTCTCAATTACAGTATTTGCATCTGAGTGCATGTTTGTTTTCTAAGATAACACACTGCTGTCAGCGATAGTGTTCGGTGCACACTTAATGCTTGAAGGCCAAATTAATGATTCATTTTATTAATACTTCAAAGAAAATGGCAGACACCTGTGGGGAGTTCATTCTTCCTTTTTTAATATTTCCTGTGTGTCAACATCTATGCCAAATGTGAGGGAAAAAAGGTCCCTTATGTCTGTGGGTTGATTTCTATCTCTTCCCCCACCGTACCGCACCTCCAGCTTAATTTACTATTTCAAACTTAGAGCTCAGAATCCAATCCCTTTCTTGCAATTTTGCTGCATGTTTGGAAATTTTCATAAAACGTTGGACTGTATGTCCAGTTATTATTCTCTGATTTTCATCCTTCTGGTCTCTTGTCCATTGGGTAACTGTAGTGTGTAATGAATTCACAAGAAACTAATTCTTGGAGGTTCCCTTTCCTTGATGATGGAAGTTGAGAGAGAGAAAGAGAGAGAGAGAATTTTGAGACTCTGTCCATAATAGCAGTCCATCAATAACAGGGATGAATTCCTTAGAGGCAGAACAGGGATCGATGAATAGAGCAGGGCTCTAATAGCTAGAAAGCACATCATTTCTTCCCCCCAAGACTTTGTCATCTGCCAAAACATCTGACTCCAAAAGCCACCCTAGAGGCTAGCCAGACTTAGCGAGAGGTGGCTAGAAAGGAATTTGGGATCGAACTGCCTCTTCCCTGCCAGGCCCATGGTGTGCAACTGAGGGATCCACCTTCCCTTTCCTGTTCCCCACAGGAGTTGCTGGAGTGTTTAAGCACCTCCAGTCAGTGTCTTGCTGCATTCAAGCTGTTCGGTCATGAGCAGATGACCAGAACCCGAGAGAATGATTGGAGAGTGATAGGTCATGGGGGTATGGGAGTGGGTGGACAGCGTGAGCACCGACATCCAGGGAGCCCCGAGGAGCAATCCTATTTGAAAAGACACATTCATAATCATGGAAACCCACTCCATGCTTTGTCTCTGGTGGACACCATTTATATAGATATTCAATACACAAGCCAGACAGGCTAAATTGTAACCTCTCTTCTGTAAATGCCCTAGTTGTTTGGAGTAAAAAAATGGTTTAGATTAGCACCCGGGCACTCTGACAAAGGTCCGGAGGGAGTTCAGGGACTTGCCAGCATCATTAGCATTTTTTTCTTCTTTTTCCAGCCGCACTAAAATATGTTTGCTCAAAACACAGGGAGATGAAAAACTGCTGGTAGCCAGTACCTCTTAAAAGAAAAAAAAATGTTTGACTTCTCCGGCAAACATACCAATTAAAACAAGGCTGTGTTGTGACAGATTATGGAGCAATTAATGCCTAATTGAGCCCTCTGCTAGATGCTTCTGTGAAAGCCACTTTACTGGAGTCACACCTTAGAGCAAAACAAACCTCCAAACTTCCTGCAATAGCCTCTGCTCTGCGGATCCCAGAAACCAAAGAAAACATTTTTGAATCTCCAGGAGTTACACCAAAAGGATTAGCTAAACAGAAAGATCTCGACATTGAAAAATCCTACTGCGGATTTCATAGTTTCTTCATTTGTAAGCAAAATCTATTTTCTACAAGATATTTTTGGTGCAAGCATCCCCTGCTGTCCTGTTCTCTTAGAGTATACCATTAGATCTTGAGGACATTCCAGGCAGGTCACATGACTTCTAAGCATCTCTCCGGTTCCCTCCTAAGTGACTCGTCTCACAGGAGTCAGGGAATACTAGACTCTTAACTACCAAAGACCTCAAAGTCCTTCCTGAAGCCTTGAATTCTTATTGATAGGATGTGAAAATGCTGTACAGCTGCTTTTTCTAAGAGGTCAGCTCAGTGGAGCTCCCTGCCTGACCTCAGTAATAGAGATATTTTCAGTCCTGCGAGCCGCCTGTGTAAATATAAAAATGTATTAGGCTGCAGAGCTGCATGTGTGGGAACAGAACAAGCATGCTATTGAGAGGAAATCACAGGGGGAACACTGGTGTCACTCACATGGGTTTGGTTAATGCGTGCATACTTTTGATAAATCGTTTTGATTCAGCGGACTGCATGTTTCAGATGAGCCCATTTCATTTCTGGAACTTAGGAGCTCTGATAAGTAAAACCCCAGTCACTTAGTAAGGTGTCTAATAAAATTTACTTCTGGAAGTTTTAACATTTTAAAACAATCATGTCACTCTTTGTATGACACTCATTTGCCTTAAAAAAAATGTTAGTGTGAAGTCAATTTTTCAGTTGTTTAATGTGAAAAAGAGTGATTTGTTTAAGTGTCTGAGAGGGAAAGATATATTTATTCAGACCTCTGAAACTAGAATAGAAGAGAATCACTGTAATGCACAGGAAACGTGCTCTTGAAATGAACTGAGAAATGCTCTCTGAGCGAAATACTCTAATATCCCTGAGTGTGTTCAGTTTCAGTGGATCAAATCTTTCCCATCTCTGCATCCAAGCTATTTGGCAGTGATCAGATGATCAGAGCTCAAGGAAGTGATTGGAGAGTGAGCTCGCTGCAGCTGCAATGTAGGCTGTTTTCAGGGACAAGGAGCCACTGTTTTCAAACATAGCATCAACATAGAAGTTATTTTGTGGGCTCCAGGATGCAGCGATGGGCTGCACTGCCAGCATTGTTCTGCTTCAGGCTTTTCGTTCTGTGGTCCAGAGGAGCTGTCCACACATTTGTAGACGACGCCAGGAGGAACCATCCCATGAAATTTTGCCTCTGGAAAGTGATGATGAAATGAGTAGACCCAGAACCCTCATCATAATGGTATGGTATCTGTGGCAAAGCAGCCTCCGTTGATTAAACTGTTATTATAGAAATGAGGTTGCCATTCGAGGTTTGGGTTTGCAGCTTTAGATAAATGTGTGACCTAGAGTTTACTATTGTGCTTTCCTGTTTGGGGAAAATCTTTCAAAATTGTTTCATGTATTATTCAGAGAACTGGTTTTCTTTGTCTTAGATCTGTCATGAAAATGTGCAGTTTATTGGTCTATGAGAAACTGTCTTCTGCCTAACATTTTGTATGCTGTTATTAACTTTTGTGCAGAAAGAGAAAATTTTGAAGTCTTGTTTAATTAAGTGGATTTTATTTTATAACTCAAATTTGAAAGTAGAGCCCCAGATAGATATTTTTATATCACATGTAACCCATCAAGTTGTGTAAATGTTGGTAGTTAGATCTCTAACTTCAAAGTATTTGAGGCCTTTATTTCCGATGCTGCTATGGAAATGCCTTTCCAAAATGCTTAACTTACGCATAAAATCAGAATGAAGTTTTTGAGAATTTTGTGGAATGCATGGTGTTTTAATTAGAAAGCTGTTTCTTGCCACTTGTCAAATTACATTTTTGTCTGTGCTTTAATTATAATAGTGTTACTCCTTCTTTGTGTGTCTGTTTGATCAGCAAGAATAAAGTAGAGGTTAGTCTTTCCTTACTTTAGGTTCGGGGAGAGATTTGCCTCGTCACTGAAATCCAATGTTGGGATGGAAGTGGTGTGCTAAAGTCTCCAAAATTGGGGAGGCGTTGAAGTCTGCGTGGTTTCAGTACAATCGACTTTTTTCTCTTAGATTTCAATGCTCAGATATCAAGGATGCAGTAAATAATGAATGATAAATACCTGTTACACTAAAAGTTTTTAAATGAAAGTCATTTGGCTTGGGCTGTGCCTTTGAGTGACAGAATACTAAGCTATAACATTCTATGCCAGTTTTTCCAACAAATCAATATCTGGTTTTCGAAAGGGCAATACTGTTCTTCAACTGTTGGGCTATGATGATCTCTAAGAGGAAACACTTAGTGGAATTATTTTCATACTCATTTTCCCATAAGTTTTCACAAATTAAATTTAAAAGGATTTGACACATTTGTGCTCCAAGTTTAACTCTTAATGGCAGTAACACATTCTATAGCTATGTGTATGACTCATGCCAGCTCAGTCATTAAAACAGTCAGTTTTCCTAATTTTACTAATTAGATTATAAAATTTTGCAGCTAGAAATTTTCCCCCAAAACTGTATTTCAAAGTAATTGAGAAATAATAAATTCACTTAATGACAATGCCCTGTTTTTTTCAAAGATCCTTTTAATTCATATGATACCTTTACTGACATTAAATGAGGTGATGATGGATTTATTGATGAGGAAAACAGGTTCAGAAAGATTGAATACCTTGTTTATATCACACAGCTGCAAATGCCAGAGCCTCAAGTCACACTTAGATCAATAATTCCAAAAGCCAATATACTTTTTCACTCTGCTCATGTCTCTAAGGAAATAATGATAAAACTGAGAAGAGTGAATTTTTATGAGAAGTCTGATGGAAATGTTGGACCACTCAGAGTAAAATATGCTCATAGAAAGTTATTGTGCCACTTGAAAGTTTCCTCTGGGCCACTTGAAACTTCACACATTCCACAACTATTTGTTGCCGATGCACTGTGGGCCAACCACTGTTCTAGATACTTGGAATCCACCAATGAACAAACCCATCAAAGATCCCTGCCCTAAGTTGCAAAACTTTACTGTGATTGTATATTTTGCAGATCTCATTATGGAATTACTATATTAGGGTTATGATGCTTAGTGTCCTAATTTAAGTCAATGAAACGATTTCCTATTTTCCAAGATGGTGGTTTGAAACCTTGAATGTGTTTCAAAATCACCTAGGAGTTCTTTATTTTTTAAAATTTTTATTGGAGTATAGTTGATTTACAATGTTGTATTCGTTTCAGGTGTACAGCAAAGTGAATCTGTTATACATATACCTATTTGCACTCTTTTTAAGATTCTTTTCCCATATAGGACATTATGGAGTATTGAGTAGAGTTCCCTGTGCTATACAGTAGGTCCTTATTAGTTATCTATTTTATATATAGTAGTTTGTATATGTCAATCCCAATCTTCCAGTTTATCCTTCCCCACCCTTACCCACTGGTAACCATAAGTTTGTTTTCTGCAGGTTCTGTGACTGTATTTCTGTTTTGTAGAGAAGTTCATTTGTACCCTTGTTTTTAGATTCCACATATAAGCAACATCACATGACATTTGCCTTTGTCTGACTTACTTCACTCAGTATGACAATCTCTAGGTCCATCCAGGAGTTCTTATTTATACTAATCCTTGGGCTCCTGGCCCCAATGACTCTACATAAGAATGTCTGGAGTGGAGCTGAGGAATCTGCACTGTTAGCAAACACCCCCTGAGTGTTTCTGAGAATCTCAGATTCTGAGATTCCAATGGAGGAGCATGGTGGATGACGCTCTGAGAAACGGCGCTCTGGAAACCGATCATCTAAACCCCCCACCTTGCATCCTCCTTTAACCTGATATGCTAATCGCCTTCTCACTCTGGCTACAAGCTTCTGAGCAAACTGATTTTTCATTCTCTTACTTTCCCATCAACCACTAGTCACCAAATTTCGCATATTGATCGTGTGTGGGTGTGTGTGTAAGAACACAGACTCTAGAGCCAGAGACTCTAGGTTGCAATCCTGAATTCATCCCTTATCGGCTGTGTGACCTTCTGCATACTTTGTAACTACTCTGTGCTCTTTTCCTCCTCTGTAAGGTGGAGGTAATAGTTCCCTCAGCCCAGAGCTGTTGTGAGGGTTTAATGAGGTAAGGATGTTCAGTGCCTGGAATTGTGTCTAGATATGTTATTAAGATTATCAAGAAGGATCGGGGTCATACTAACTGAAAAAGTGACATTTGAGGGAAAGACCTGAAGGAGGTGAGGAATGAGTCGGAACTGGCTCGGGCAGAAGGACCAGCCAGGGTGAAAGTCCCTGATACGGGAAGAAGCTTGCGGTGTTTGAGGACCAGTGAGGAGGCCAATGTGGCTGAGCGAGCCAAGGAGAAGGCAGTAGAAGGACGTCATGGAGGGAACAGGGGACAGGTCATGTGAGGCTTGGCAGGCCATCACGAAGACTTGGGCTTTTTCTGAGAGTGAGAAGGGACGCCATTGGAGGGAGCAGGCACAGAAGTTAGGAGTGTGGGCTGTGGAGCCAGAATGTCAAGGTTTGAGTCCTGTGTCTGCCCTTCACTAGCTGTGTGGTCTTGACTTGTCCTAAGTGCACCTTCATTTCTTCACTGATGAAACGCAGAGAGTCACAGGACCTACCGTGTAGGGCTATTGTGAGAATTCAGTTACTACTTGTAAAGAGCTTAGAACAGTGCCTAGTGGGTAGTAAGTGCTGTGTTAACTGTAGGTTTGTTCATTTGGATGGCCTTGAGCAGGGCAGTAACAGGATCTATGGCTGCCAGGGGTCCAGGGTGGAAGCAGGGAGACCATTAGTCAGGAAGCTATTGCAATGATCCCAGCTAAAGACGCGGATGGTAGTTGCTGAGGTTGTGAGAAGTGGGTCGGTTCGGATATATTTTAAAAGTAGGACCAGTAGAGTTTGCTTACAAATTGAACACAAAGAGTGAGAGAAAGGGAGGAATGAGGGATGAATGTATGGTATTTTGGTTTTGTTTTTTTTGTTTGTTTTTTTTTTGGCCTGCACAACCAGAGGACTGAGTTGCCATTCAGAAGGGGAAGCCTGCAGGGGAAGATTTGGCAAGCTACTCTAAGTTCACTGTAAGACATGTTAAGTTTGAAATGCCTGTGAGGTCTATACATGGAGGTTTCAAATAGGAAATTGGATATATAGCTCAGAGTCCCAAAGAAGAGTCTACAGAGATATAATGCTTGGCACTGCATAAATACCAATTAATCATTGATGAATGAATACATGATCTCTCCTCTAATTTCCTATAATACTTATAGTGTGTCAATCCATTTGTAGTTAATCATATCTTTAGCTATTTCATTGAACTTGTTTATTTACCTTATTATTCATATCTTTTTTATCCCACTGGTAGGTGGAAAACCCCATGTAGGCAGGAACTAAGTTGGCTTTATACCCCAGTGGTGGCCAGCACCATTGCTTTTATTAAAGACTAAAAGTTCAGTATCATCAATGATTTGAAATCTTTAAACAACTGACACCAACTTGAAAAGTTCAACTGTTAAAGCTGCCTTCCTAACTCTTCATTGAAATGTCCAGGAATAAGTTAAGAATGAGGACAGCTACTACAATAAATACAAGGGTTTGAATGTTCTGCAAAAGGCTTTTGCACTCAAGTCATCATTATATCAAAGAATCACATTGCTGAGTCCAGGTCCTGAGTCTTCATATAGAGATCAGCTTTGGGCTGGCACTGATTATAGTTTGGCTGCATAGTCCAAAGTGGAGACACTTGGTACACATCAAAATAAATCACTGTAGGCCCTTGGCCTTTGCAAGGGACACGTGAATCCTACCATCTGAGACTATTACAATGCCTATTAAAATGCAGCCAAATTTAACTGGGAAAAAATGAGGAAATTCCTTCAAAGCTCTAGTTTGTCTCTTCAAAAATTTTTGCTCTAACGGGAGAATTAACAGAAACCTTTGCATGAATTAGTTTTTCTTACCTCCTTTATAGCATATTTTGTTGAAGGCCTCAGACACTAATTTAATTTATGGAGATCTGCTGTTTTCTGGGGAATGTCTATAATTTCTGATGTAATTTACTAATCACCAACCCTGGAAGTTGGCTTCCATTTTAAGGCCTATTTCCTCTTCCCCTCCCTGCCCCCCCACCCCAAGAGCATTTATCCATTTATATGATGCAGGGTAGAGATAAAATAGAAGGAGTACAAGAAGCAAGTGCTAGGCAGGCTGCTGGTCTCTCTCACTATGTGACCAACTCCCAAGCACAATTTTAGGATCTTAAAAGTGAAATGTCTTTAAAATCCATGAGCATTTGGGGGTGTCTCTGAAATAGTAGAAACCGTGATATTTACATTTGTGAATGCCAGTGCAGATAGCATGCGAAACGTGGCATTGTCTTTAAATTTGGTTGAAGACAGAGGAAAATAAAAATAGCCTAACTTGTAGTGAGTCGGGGAGGTGAACTCTCTTCTGTGAGTCAAGGATGTGCACTTATAGGATAAACATTTCAGAGCCAGGGAACTTCAAGTACTGCTGAAGATCTGCATTACAAGTCATCCTTTGGTGGTTGCCAGGTCCAGGGCTCTGATGAACTATGGTATATGGGTCCAGTCCCACCCACAGTCTGTTTTTGTATGCCCTGTGAACTCAGAATGGTTTCCACAACTTTTAATTTTTGTAAAACAAAACAAAAAAGGAAGAAAATGAAGACCACTATGCAACAGAGACCATATATGGCCCCAAAACCTAAAATATTTACAATCTGGCCTTTTACAGGGAAAGTTTGCCAGCCCCACTCTGGTGAACGATGTGGGCTCAACCAAAATGGAAACTTCTCTCTTTTTTTTTTTTTTAACTTATTTGTTAGGTGTAAAGGAACTTGGGTTTTTCCTGGGCACCTTTGGTTCACCTGAGGGTCTGAGAATGGTCGTGATTCAATGATGAATCTTAGATTTGGAGTCAGAAGACCCAGTGTCTGAGTCTCAAGCCATCACTTAAAAGCCCATATGACCCAGACAGGCTGATTCATTTGTCTGGGTTTGTGAAATGGGGACTACTCTCTATTCTGTCTGTTAGAAGCATCAGAATGTTTATTTTTATGGAATCACTTTGTAAATTAGTGAGCATTATACAAGGACAAAATCTTGCAGCTAGGGAGCTAACTTTACAGTACCAGAGATGCACTGTAGGTCACTGTCCCAGTGAGAGTTCATTATCCATTGGGTGACTCATCAGTGATGTGGGAGGTAGTTTCCACTAGGGTTTTACTGTATTTGCTCCGTGTCTACCCCAAAAGGGTGGTATAGTGAGTGTGGCCAGAAGACCACCAGGGAAGCACTTGATTAGCATTTTGATCTTCAATAAATCTCCACATCTGTGTCCCCTCATGTAGAATAGACATAATAGTCCTTCCTTCCTGGTCAAGTTCTTTGAAAACCTAAGATAAGGAAGGAAGCTAAATGAAGGACGTCAATTATTTATGAAACTAATGATGCCATCTCTTTGGAACACACATTTGTTTACATTTATGTCCTATGAATCAAATCAGGACCAGAGAGAAATATACTATGGGAGCTCCTTCAAAGGAAATAAAATAATCTCTTCTTACTCTACAATAAATATTCTAATTTAATAAAACTTTATCATCACCAAAGGGATTTTAACATGTTTTGCCCAGTTTCTGCTTTATGCATGTGGAGGAAACAACTTCCAAACATTCTCAATCCTGAGTAAATGTTCTTATTTCATTTTAGTGAGTTTGAATTTTGGATATACTAATGTAAGATTCCCCAGAGAAAGGAAGCTTGTGAAATGGAGACTGATTTGAAATGGTTTGCCATAGATAGATGGGTGTAATGTGGAACTTAAAAGCACAGGGCATCTTTGGCAGTTATTTTTCCTTGGGCACTGAATTTGCCCTGAATCTCAAAGCCACAGAAAATGGATAAATGAATTGAATGGCTTCTCCATGGATATAAGAATTAATTGAATGTGACTGAGGCTTAGTAGTTAGCAACACAAATCTTTGAGGCAAAGCCATACTAGATTCAAATTACATCTGGTATCATCTTGTCCAAATAATCTGGCAACTTTCTAGTTCTCCAAATAACACATATTTAGAAATGATAAGGAACAAAGACAAAATATTCAAAATCTAAAATGTTTAAAATTTAAAACCACCACAGTGATAATGAAAAGCAGAAAATCAGGTATACAGGAGTAGAAACTTATACCAAAAACAATTAGCAAATTCAACTATAGATAGATATAAATAGATATTTATATTATCGATAAAAATATATATTATAAGGACATGTAGAAGGTTATGCTTTTAGTGGGTACAACTGTTTGAGGGGAGACCATAATGTGAAGATTAAAAAACAATTTATTACAAGTAGAAACACACAGTTATATGGCTAGAAAAAGTCAAGACTCAACAAACAAGTGGTAACAAAAAGTCCCTTAACTTTTTAAAATAATCAAATATAGAAAAACCCTGGTTATGCTTGTTTCGTTTTTGTTTGTGTCTTTGCCTTCTAGAAGAGTAGATTTAAAACTTATCCCCAAGTTCCAGGTTTCAATACAGTGAAATCTTGTGCAAACTGAGTAATACAGTTGAGGATAAAAAGGCATCTTTTGGCAAAACAAGTACAAATAGAGTATTTTTGTCATGCTTCAACAAATTTCTTCGGGATAGTTCTTTTATTCTCTCATATTTTATTCTCATGGAGCTGATTTACTCAGGGGCTAAAATCTAGGAGTTTTGAAATTCATTTCCCATAATCTGCTTTATTCTGCTGGAATACATTTTATTCTCTAAGACCATGTCCAACAAATTGAACACATGTCAAATGAATTTGGATTGTTAATTATCTAAACATCAGAAATTCAGTAGACAACAGAGGGACAACTACACCTTACCTTTGACAGGCACAGATGGCAAAGGCCAGCCACTGACCTGCTTTCATGGCACTTACAGTTTGATGGCAGAGACAGAAAGGACTCAAACAAATGTAAAATTGTAATCGTGATAAGTGTTTCAAATGAGAGTTACATTCTACCTTAAGACTATACCCTTTGAGCATCCAACCTCATCCACACAAGCAAGGAAGGCTCCCTCTAAGGAAGTGACAGGGGAGCCGAAACCTGGAGAGTGAGTAGAGGGAGGAGTGCCATGTGCCAGTCCTAACTTTTATTTTGTTGCCATGGGTTAAGAACCCTTGGTTCATGGACCTATTCCATCTTCAAAGTCAGCAGTATAGTGTCGTCAAACATCTCTCTGACTCTGACCCCTGACTCTCCTACCTCCCTGTTTCACTTACAGAGGACCCTTTTGGATTACACTGGTCCCACTTGGAAAATCCAGGATACTCTCCCCTTCTCTAGGTTGGCTGATTGGCAACCTTAGTTCCATCTGCAGCTTACTTCCCCCTTGCCATGTAAATAACATATTCACAGGTTCTGGGGCTTAGGATATGGACAACTTTGGAGGGCTGTTATCTGTCTACTGAGATATTTCATGGAGTTATTTTAAAGTTCAATTAGTGAATACAAATAAAGGATCTATTATGTACCCGGAACTTAGAAAGACCTCATTAAGTTTTAGCGATTATGATTGCTTCCATTGTCTTGTTGAAACTAAGAGAGGTTCACAAATTTAATATACTTTAAAGAGTTATTTTAGGAAAAAGAATTGAACTGCTAAAAGGAAACTTAATTTGTGCTTCATAGAATGTGAAGAAATGGAAATTCAAGGTTAGTGTATTTACAGGAGCACTGTAATAGTTACTGAATAGATTATTCAAAGAGCACCTACGTTTATTAGAGATTCTCTTCTGTGTTATCCATCAGTTGCCACTTTTCTAAAATTTAACTTTTAGTTTCTTTTTGTTTTCCTTTTATCATTTATAAAAGAATACTTCATCTTTCCAGTTCTCCAAATTATGCCAAAGTTAGAAATAAGGAACAAAGAAAAAACATACAAAGTCTTAAAAAGAAATGTTTAGAATTTAAAACTTCCACAATAATAAAATAGAAAATCAGGTGAGAGAGAGAAAAAAAAAGATAATACATTTTAAGTTCAGTAAGGACAATTGAAGTTATTAACTTAGCGATGAAGAATAGACTGCATCTTATCATTTTAAAGCTATTTCAGTGTTTCCTGATGTGAGCAGATTTTTTTTTTATTACAGGTCTATAACCATTAAGAAACTTAAGAATGCAAAACTATGGAATCTAGGTTCTTCAACAAATTGGTACTCAGTAAAAGGTTTGATGAATGAATGAATGAATGTAAGCCATATCTTACAGGTCATGAAAGTTATAAAAGTAGGAATCTGTGAGGTGAAAACAAAATATGGGTTCATTTGTTAAATTATCAGCATCCCTGCCATCCATTGGTCCCTGTGTTGTCAGTGGCCTTCTTGGCTCTCGTGCACTTTATGAGAACAGACTGACTATCCCACAGAATATCTCCAAATTCTATTTCGTGAGTCAGAGGAAGTAAGGATGGAAATCGCGTCCACGGAAGAACGGCTCTCGAGTGAGCACGTCCAGCTATTTGTCAAGCACTTTGCTAAGAACTTTGCAGTTATCTTTTCTTATTGCCACAACAACTACTGGAGGAAATTATTTTTATTCCCATATCATTAAGGAAGAAATTAAAGCATATAGAGCAGCTCTGCCCACCTGAAATACAGCAAGCCATGTAATTTAAAATTTTCTAGAAGCCATATTTTAAGAAGTAAAAACAAAAAGATGAAATTAATAATATATTTTATTTAACCCAGTATATCCAAACTCTTATTTTTTTATTTTTTATTTTTTTGCGGTACGCAGGCCTCTCACTACTGTGGCCTCTCCCGCTGTGGAGCACAGGCTCAGGACGCACAGGCTCAGCAGCCATCGCTCACGGACCCAGCCACTCCGCAGCATGTGGGATCTTCCCGGACCGGGGCACGAACCCGCGTTCCCTGCATCGACAGGCGGACTCTCAACCACTGCGCCACCAGGGAAGCTCCAAACTCTTATCATTTTGGCATATAATCAATATACAATTTTTAATGAGATAGTTTACCTTCTTGTTTTTATCCCAAGTTTTCAAAATCCAGTGTGTATTTATACTTATCACACATTCCAATTGGAATATTAAATATTTATCACAAATACTTGTGCAGTATTTAGATTTCATAAAATTTACATTTGAAAGAGTAAATTCACATAGCCAAGTTGTTTCAAAACTAGTCAAAGTTTTCCACTAACTGGCTAGAGTACCAGTTTTTAAAGTTAAACCAAAATTAATTAAGATGAACTCAAATTAAAAATTCAGTTCCTCATTCACACTAGCTACATTTCAATAGCCACATATGGCTAGTGGCTGCTGCAGTGGATGGTGTGGGTATACCTAGTGGTTACTGAACTTGCCCAGGGTCACGCATCTGGTAGGGACCTGGACTGGCATTTGAACCCGGAGCGGTTGCTTGTAGCCACGGTGCCACACTGCCTCTCCCTTGCCACACCAGGGAGTGGTGAGAAGCATGAGGCTCGGCCCGCCTTCACCAGTGCGTTCTCTATTGCTTTCCCATGGGCGTTTGTTTCTCTGAATTAAGTAAAACTAAATAACAAAAAATAGGGCATTTAATTTCTTTAAAGTGTATAGGGACGGCTTCCCTGGTGGCGCAGTGGTTGAGAATCTGCCTGCCAATGCAGGGACCACGGGTTCAAGCCCTGGTCTGGGAAGATCCCACATGCCGCGGAGCAACTGGGCCCGTGAGCCACAACTACTGAGCCTGCGCGCCTGGAGCCTCTGCTCCGCAACAAGAGAGGCCGCGATAGTGAGAGGCCCGCACACTGCAGTGAAGAGTGGCCCCCGCTTGCCACGACTAGAGAAAGCCCTCGCACAGAAACCAAGACCCAACACAGCCAAAAATAAATTAAAAAAATTAAAAAGTGTATAGGGAGGGGCAGGGGAGGCCAGACTATCTATTAATAGGAAGATTTGGGGTGAAGTAAAAGTTTGTCATTTTTCACCTGTCTCTAGAAAATTTTTCTAAGGTGCGTAAATATTGTTATCAGATTGGCAAATGAGTCAAAATAAATTTAAAAATTAATTCATTTGTTAATTAATTAAAAATGTAAAAGCTACCCAGGCTAGAGATGAAGTCGGGGGCAACCCCAGTGTGGCCCTTATCAAACCCGTAACTGCCACCTTCCCTGCGACCCAGAAACACCACTTCCCCCTTCCACTCCACCCTCCTCCCTCACTCCACCCTCCTCCCTTCTCTGGCTCTTGTGCAGCCACACCCACCCCATCGATTCACCCCCTTTCTCTCCACTCCTGCAGCCTGAGCGGGCCCACGTTCCCCACCGCACCCTCCTGCCTTCTGTCTCTGTTAACTCAGGGACTCAGGTCTCTGCCATGGCATTCTTCTGCTGTGTCCAGCGTGGCCAGCTGCTTGGTACTTTTCTTAAAAATTCAGAGTTTTCCATGTAGATTATATAAAATAATAACATGTTATGAATAGGGGATCATAGAATTCAGCTGCCTCATTTGAAAAATGAAACCCAGAGCCAGAAAGACAAATTGACATATCTGTAGGTTTCATGAGAGTTGGTGGCAGAACAATGACCTTTGCCCAGGTCTCAAAATGATGAGACTCTCACTCTTTTAAACTACATACTCTTTCTTTCTCAATCCAGAGATAATGGGCCAGAGTAGGTGCACAGTTTTAGTTCAACCACATAAATGCTAACTGTAAAATAGTAATAACATCAGTAGCATAGCAAATTATATCCAGTCTCTGGTTATTTTAGAAGAAAAAATTCATATAGGGATGGAAACCAATTTTGTCATTCGGTAGATAAGGGACTCTTACACCAAACTATTCTCTTGACTTTTCTTGAAGGATTAAACACAAAGAAAATGAGTTCCAGTTACTGTGTAGAATAAACCAGTAAGATGAGCAGATGCTGCAGAGATACAGCATCTTTTCATCTTATGGTGTTCGGTCTCAGGGGTCCCACAGCAGGGAGAGCAAAGAAAAAAAAAAAAAGGCAAATCACTTTCTTGTAATCTCTTCAGATTGAATAGTTTACAGAGTTCCACTTGGAGAAGTGTATCTCTCCTACCTTGCCGAACTCTGAATCCCAAAATGCTGTGCTGTACCAGAAAGAATTATATAATGACAAAACATGGGATTTGATGTCAGACTTGTGCCCTTTGAAAAGTATCAGACTATGGGAGAATTCTTTGCATTCTTTAAATCTCAGTATCCCGATTTGCAGCGCAGTAATGATTCTTCATAGTGCTGTTGACTATCTGAATGAAAATTGAGGAAAAGCACTTAGCACAGTGCTTCTGTTCCCTGTTCCTGAAGAGAATGTGCCTCTTTTGCATCTGTGAAACGAGGAAAATATCTCCTGCCCACCTGCGTCATAATTGAAGTAACGACTTCTGTAAGTTAAACATACACTGTTTACGATTTTGTGTTAATTCCAAGGGAGATATTTTGGTATGCCTGACTGTTCATTTTTCCACCAGATAAGGCAACTAGAATGTTAAGAGACTTAGCAAGTAAACAAGAGTTATTCAAAAAGGGGACTCAGTGGAAAAGCCAGTGAACCAAATGACATTCCCCAAATGAAAGCCATCGGAAGAAATAAGTGGACCAAAAGCTAGAGATCAGGATCAAGGACAAAGAGATGTAGTCAGGGAAGAGGCTCACTGAGCAGGGAGCGAAATGAAGTGTGAAATGACTTTTCCTCTCTCAAATCAAAGTGGTCCTGAGGATGTTAAAGGGTCCTTTCGTAAGGTTTGCTTAAAACCAGTCTGCTCGGGCTTCCCTGGTGGCGCAGTGGTTGAGAGTCCGCCTGCCAATGCAGGGAACGTGGGTTTGTGCCCCGGTCCGGGAAGATCCCACATGCTGCTCTCCTAGTTTTTTTTTTTTTTTCTCTTAAAGATATCTGTTCTTTCATAAAGCTGCCATATTTCATCCCAGTTTTGCCCATGCTGTTGAAAAAGAATACTGATGGGTTTTCAGTTAATCTTTCAGTTAAAGATTGTGTGTGTATCCATGCTGTTCCTTTAGCTCTGAAAGTTGAGTGGAGCATGGCAGATCTGTAACTGATGGAACTGGCATAGAATCACATCTTCAGGGTCTGATGTGATAGCCATTGGAGGCTTTCGTTTTGACTGACAGGCAAATGAACCAATGAACATTTCTAGAAATGCTGTCTCCATGAACAGCCATGTAGTATTCATTTGCAAAGATATGGGGAATAAAGAGTTTGATGGCAAATACATCTTTTTTTGCACAGCTAAAACAAAAAGAAATTTTGAACCATACCTGAGCTTACCACAAAGCAGTAAGCACCATTGGAATCACTTAAGTTTTCCTTCGGAAGCTTTTTAGATCTGTTATCAGAGAAAGTGTATTTCACTACAGATGTGGTTAAGGTCATTAAGGATCTTCAACACTTTAGATTACTTACGTAAAGATGGAGATTGAAAAAAGAAACAGGATTGTGGGGTTCTAGTATCACTAAGTAAATTTTAAAGTATTGGAAGAAGCCTGTTGCCTCAATTTGGGAGGACTGCTACTTTGACAAACAGATGCACGTTGTGAAAACTCCCTTGGCAAAAGCAGAGAGCCCAGTCTCAAGCTGAGAACACAGAGAAGTAAAGAAATCATGGCTGAACAGCTTTGCCTGACGTTTTGCAGTGGACACTGTGCTTCTCTGAAGGTGTTACTGTGTGGACTTGGCAAACCATACTTTCATTTTACCCTCCCAACCTTCTGCCCCTATTTGGTTGAAGTTTGTACGGGTAGATCTGTGTGCTTGTGTGTGTCTGTGGCTCTGTTTGTTTTGCAGTCGAAGAAACTTTCCAACCTTGTGTTGTCTTTAAGCATTCAGCCTCATTATATCCATATATGCACAGTTAATTTACAGGTCTGTATCCATGTAGCTATACAGACTGATATGGATTCAACTATGATAGTACATCCATTAGCCTGATACACAGAGTTTTAAACGGAGCCTGGTGTGTGTGGAAAATGTAATCTACTACCTTATTTAGCCACTTAGGACTGAATCAGTTATTTCAGAACCTTGTGAGGATAAAGCCAATGAGGACAAAATTTTTGAGATACAGTTCATAAATCTTAGCTGATATTCTCATTTCATCTCTTACCTTTTAGCAATAAATGTCGACTTATCACTGTTTTACAAAGAATGCTAAATATGCAATGTCAAATAGATTAAAAGAAGTAATGTGCTGAGGGCCACATAGGCAGTGGAAAATTGAGACCAGGGGCCAATCGGCTGTAGGATGATGTAGCTGAGACCTGATTCACACCATCTACGGCGCAGGGAAGGGCTTACTGAGCCCCAGAACCTGCCCCACCCTAGATTATTTTGTGCTTAGACTCATATTCCTTGTGGTTTAACGAATCCAAAGTTTAAACTATTCTTAGCTCTTAGAGGATATTTTCTGACTCTCCTCTTTAAATACCACATGGGAATTATTTCAGTCAGTAAAACAAGACGTATCATTTTCTGTTAGCTTTGTCCTCGCCATTTCTGTTTCTCACAGGCTCGATTTCCCAGTCAATGCTCCCTTTACGTGCCTGATCATGGTCGTAATTTAACATTGTTTTACTTTCCTGGAGGTAATCTGTCTCCACATGCCAAGGTACAGATTTAGATGAATCCATTCAAAGTCAGCTAGTGATTCCTCTTTAGATGTTTCCCCAAAATATATAATGATCGTGATGAGAAAAATACAGTTGCAAAAGAGTAAAAACCAAGACAGAATAACGCCTATCAGTTTTTCTCTTCTATATATTTTTTAAATTGTAAAAGAAGTATATACCACGTGAACAATGTAAATAACGAATATCGGTATAAAATGAAACTGAAAATATTTGAGAGATTTTATTCAAACTTCTTACACACATTCCCACATTCCTCTCACATCCCTACAAATAATCATTATTAACACCTACATATATGTAGTTTTCGTTTTGTACAAAATTAATATGACTTTTAGTAGATGGCTCACCAAGAGATCTATTTAATCACAAAGGTAAACATGATCATAACCCAGGACGTGTGGACACGGAGCCAGTTTTTGGTTTAATTTCTTACTGTAATTTGGTAAGGGGGCCTGTGATAGTCACTGATATAACCTACTTTCTGTCATAGTCACCAAATAAAATGATAACTTTAGATACTTGATTATAAAATAATACTTTAGGTATATCCTACCCATTGCCAGGGCACTGGGCAAACCCTGAAATCTTTACTTATTATGTAGGTCATCAAGCCATTCCTCATACTGGATAAGACGAAAAGATAGATGAAACTTTATCTGTTTGATCCTGGCGTATTCTGTGCCCAGTGAATGGGGTCGTTTCACGAGCTCTTACTTTTTTTAGCACCTTCACTATTTTAGACCTAAGGGGTTCCCAAAGGTGTGTGTAATTCCCTCCTCTTTAATTTCAATGGTTAAATGTGAGTCTCTATTGTTTTACCTGAATATCTCCTTACGATGAAATGTTTAACTCTATAACCATGAGTTAGCTGGCATTGAAGAGTTTAATCCATGTTTGTTCACAGCCTCAATAAAATATAATTGGCCATAAACCCAGCAAGTATTAAGGTCCCTTTCCAAAGAAGCTTGCTCTATAGCCCATTATACTCTTTATGACACTTAGAATTCTTCTGCATCTTTGGAATGAGGGTCCTTCTGCTTTGTCTCAGGAATGCTGTTTGACAACCACAGGTGATCAATTTCACAATTCACCTATCAGAGGCAGTGGTAGTCTTAGTGACCTCCAGAAGGAGGAAATAAATACTTAAGACTTCTAGAAAATAGGAATAAATAAAACCTTTCCTTTTTGTTGCCCTGGAAATTACATCAGGGAACTTACAGTTGCAGAAAAGTAGAAATGCAGTCTTATATAAATCTTAACAGACTGTGTGATAGTTTTGTGTATTCAAAATAGCCACTGGATGGACCTAGAGATTGTCATACTGAGTGAAATAAGTCAGACAAAGAAAGACAAATATCATATGACGTTGCTTATGTGTGGAATCTAAGAAAATGGTACAAATTACCCTATTTACAAAACAGAAGGAGTCACAGATGTAGAAAACAAACTTATGGTTACCAAGGGGGAAAAGCGGGATGGGGGGTAAATTGGGAGATTGGGATTGACATATACACACTACTATATATAAAATAGATAACTAATAAGGACCTGCTGTATAGCACAGGGAATTCTACTCTGTACTCTGTAAGGACCTATATGGGAATAGAATCTAAAAAAGAGTGGATATATGTATATGTATAACTGATTCACTTTGCTGTGCAGCAGAAACTAACACAACATTGTAAATCAACTATACGCCAATAAAAATTAATTAAAAAAAATAAATCAGGAGAATCATCTCTGAAAAAAAAATAGCATGTGTTACATCATTCTAGTGCAAAGAGGCCATGATTTTCAGAGTAGCCTGTGTTATATCCTAATGCAAAGAAGCTATGCTTTTTATCAAATAGTGTTCTCTTTCTAAAATAAGCATAAGGTATAGAGCTAGAGCCATGACTGGGGCACCATCCATCTATTTTTTCCTAGCAGCCCACCTGATTTTTTGGTATTAAGAATAGGCAGGCCCTTCAGAAATATCTTTTGAAAGAATCTGGAGGGAA
>NW_006795956.1:1274523-1287484 GCF_000442215.2 Lipotes vexillifer | reverse complement strand
AAGAGAGGGCTGAGAGTGGACGGTATATAGGCTGAGCACTTTGTTTGCCAAATATCCGAAGGAGTCAGGGAGTCTGTTGTGCCCACTTGCGTTTATTACAGGATAATGTTAATCAGTTAGCTCAATTCTGCTATAGATAGTAAGTATTACATTCCCTGGAAGCCACAGTGGAGTGATTAATAATACATTCTAATTTCCAAAAGTAGCATTTCACTCAGAATTTAAACATGGCTCTTTGAAAAGTATTTTTTTGTATACAAGAAACATGGGTGGAGTGAAATTTATTTCTCTGAAAATAGTCCTGTGAAAAGGAAAATATTATAAAGTTTTCTCTGAGGCCTTCTGGCCCTTCCTATGTAAATGAGTACAATTCAAGTTGCTTCTTTAAGCATTTTCAAATAAATTCTTAAGAAATAGTGCTGTAGGCTTCAGAGTTAAATGTGCTATACAGGAGTTTTAGGGAAGCCACATAAATTCTTAATAATTATGGAGCACCTGCTATGTTAGAGTTCTGAGACTAAGCTCTCTCAAGGGTAAAAAGGTAATTAAGCCACTGGCTCTGTATCTAAGACACTGCAGCAAGAGGGCATTTGGCCTGTACTAAGTGAGTACACTCTAAACAGAAGTAAGGTGATTACCATGAGCGAAACACAAAGTTCAATGAGGTTTCATTAGAGGGATAAGGAAGGCAAGAATCTACTCTAGAAGAGCTGGACTGTGGACTATTACAGAACCATACGGGAGATGAGGGCAGAAAAGTAAATTTGAGACCAGCCTTGAGTGTGAACATCGACCTTGCCGTAGAAGGGCCCCTAACAGTGCCTGTTGTGGAGCATGCAGTCAGCAAACATTTACTTAATATTTTCTACACGCCAGGCTCTGCCCCCACTCCTACACAACATGAAATTTAGACACTTTCAGGATTCTGACCCAATCTCCTTAACCTCTGCACACACTGTGAAGTGAAAGCACTTGGCATTAAATATGCGCTTAAAAAGTTGAAAGATTATGTTTTGGAGAAAATGCATGTCGTCAGATACCAGACATAATTGTTTCTTAAAATTGTTGCTTAAAATCAACCAGTAATTATTAATATTTTTTCTAGCAGCTAAAAAGCTGATTAATAAGAGTTCTTCTCTTCTATGAAATGAGCATCTCTTACCTGATGTAGTGATACTGGCATAACCCACCAAAAAGAAGCATTTTTGCTCTGGCGTCCACACTAGAAGTGACCTGGCAGTGTAAGGGGGCAGGATGGCCCTATGTCTCTACCTTTAACCATTCTGCAGTCTTCTTTCTCCTAGTCTTGTGTCCATGAAGTATGAGTTCTTACAACAGCGCTAATCCCTTCTAAGGGAAAGGAAAAGAACAAAATAATGAAGGGAAGGGAGTTCTGCAATTTTGGAGGGCATGTTGCTAAGGGAAAATGTAAACTTCCATTTGTTGCTGATATTCAAGACCATCGATTGCATTTTCTTAGAAATTTTTAAAGGCCAATATTTAAACCCATGGAATAATCATGAAAAATCATGGTTTTATTCCTGGTCTCTTGGTTCCTATGCTTCTTTAAGCCCTCAAAAAGGAATTATTGGTGAGTCAAATGGCATCTATTTCAAAGAGCTTTGGTTGAAATATTAAGCTATATTAAAGACTCATTTGCATTTAGAAAGTGAATGATACATGAAATTTTGAATGGGTATCAAATGGCTTTTATTTTTACAGCAGCTTACCGCTTAAAGAGTTTTTGTGATTCATGTTAAATTCTGTGGCATATTTTTTATTACATCCATCTAAACGCAGAGAGTCTTCTAAATTTCACCAAAGAAAATTCCCACAAGAGGCTTATTAATGTGTTCTAACCCACTGCATCCTGCATTGTCGTCCTCCCCTCAAATACAAATTTTTAAATATTTTGAAAATAACATGGAGAAAATGGCTCTTTGAATTTCAGACTGAATAGTCTTTATGTCCCTGACACTCACCTAGTTGACTCTCACACCAAGCACACACACATCCCAAGTGCCTCTTTGCCTCCTTGAACTTTTCCATCCTACTTCTCTTTGCTCTGCAGTGGATGTGAATATTATATTATCCTTCTGCAATTATTTGCATATTAAACCTTGCTTTGCAGGCATTAAGAAACAAGTAGGTTTTGTAACAAGGAGCTCCAGATATGTTCCAGGGCCAAATAGTCCTTCCCTGAATTAACCCACGCAGGAGTAACTGTACTCCCTACATGTAAGGCCAACCTTATTAAATTTTATAGTAGGAGGATTAAATTTAAGCCTGGGAAGTTGCTAATTGTCTATTGTTAATGATATATCAAAACAAGTTGGGGGAAATGAGTTTGAACCTGCACTGGAGAGCTTCAGAACTTCATTTTAATTTTGACTTTCTCCCTTCTCAGTCTCTCATATCATCATTGCTATTGTGGTTTTTTTTTTGGGGGGGGGGGTTGCGGTATGCCAGCCTCTCACTATTGTGGCCTCTCCCATTGTGGAGCACAGGCTCCGGACGCGCAGTCTCAGCGGCCATGGCTCACGGGCCCAGCCACTCTGCAGCATGTGGGATCTTCCCGGACCGGGGCACGAACCCGTGTCCCCTGCACCGGCAGGCGGACTCTCAACCACTGCGCCACCAGGGAAGACCCTGCTATTGTTTTTGAAATAAAAATTTCCCATTCTATATTACATTAACTCCAAATTTTCAGTTACTTGTCATTCATGGTTTAAGAAAAGCTGGGAGCAATGCCAGATTCCCATTAACATTATTTTCTTCATGATTCATTAAATTTCTTCATGCATTTTTTTTTTCATGCAGAGGGCAGAATTTGGTTTACAGTCCAATTGACTATTGGAACAGTGAGGCTAAGCTATATGCATTTGTCATTTAATACAAAAGACGTCAGCAAAAAAACGTCTTAGCATCATATTATACTCCCAGGACAATTTTAAGTTGTGTTGTTTAGTTTTGAGAACAGAGAGGCCAGAAGGGTACTCCACTGGCAAACTGGATAGGGGCAGTGAGGAGTGATTCACACCTGATCTCAGCCATTCCAGCAGGGAAGCCATGACTGTGGAAATGGTGGAATAGCCAAGAAAATGGCATTGGTGCTTTGGAGGGAGGATTTCTGGGATAAATCTGTTACTAAGTAACGGATTATGACATTTCTCCTCCTCTGGCAGGAGGAATGTCAATATGACTGTGTAGTTTCCAGAAACTATGAGGTGTGTCAGAATCAGCCCTTGACGATCTTTCAAAGTGCAAGAAAAATGCAACCATAGCATATCTGGAAAGAGTACCATGAAACCATCAAATTATTCGAAAGACTCTTGTGGTCTCTCATCATGACTTACATAATTACTAACACGGGGACCCTATATGAAGAAAGGAGACTAGTATTCTCTTAGTTTCCCAAGGATAACTGTAGAGAATAAATAAGAACATTTGTTAAGGCTTCATAGCTATACTCTCATACCATAATAGAGCTTTAGATGTAGCTAGTGTTTTCAAGATTATTTACAATCTCATGTCTTTATTTCATTGAATGAGGAAAATGATCAACACAAGTACTGAGTTCCTTATCCAGATATGTGATATAGTCCTTAAAATGTACGGTGGAAATAATTTTAAATTTATAAATACCTTAGTAGTATCACGATAACCATTAATATTAAACCTCTTATCTTTCCTTCATCGTTAATGTGAAATTACTGCTTGAAAAATTTTTGCTTCCTCTTTAAAACAAATATTTCATCACTTCTTCGAAGTTTTGCTTAGCATTATGTTCCCATCTTTTATATGAAGAGGTGTTGAACCACGCCATTAATTGCCACACCAATTTCTCCCACAAGCTGACTCTGCCTCAAAATGGTTTTTATTTTGAAAAATTAAAAATGTAATGCTTTCTATGGCTTAATCAACACCAGAAATATTCTCTTGTTCCATACATGCAAGGAGAAGGTGTTCTGGCAGGAATGTTAGAACCAAAACACGGTTTTATTACTTCATTCAAGATATTGGTGCATTATTCACACACAGGGAATTCTCAGGAGTAAATTAGCCATCTAATATAGACCTGGATTAACTACAAATATATTGGCAGTAGAAATCTTTAATGTAGAGGGATCAAGCAAGGCTTCCTGCAGATTCCCAGTTACAATAGTCTTACTAAAAGTCATGATGTTTTTTTTTAATTTATTTTTTACTGAAATATAGTTGAATTACGGTGTTGTATTAATTACTGCTGTACAGCAGAGTGACTCAGTTATACATATATATACATTCTTTTTCATATTCATTTCCATTATGATTTATCACAGGATATTGAATATAGTTCCCTGTGCTATACAGTAAGACCTTGTTGTTTATCCATTCTGTATATACCAGTTTGCATCTGCTAATCCCAACCTCCCAATCCAACCCCCCCACCCCTCCCCCTTGGCAACCACCAGTCTGTTCTCTATGTCCCTGATTCTATTTCTGCTTCATAGATAGGTTCATTTGTGTCATATTTTAGATTCCACCTATAAATGATATCATATGGTATTTGTCTTTCTCTTTCTGACTTACTTCACTTAGTATGATAATCTCTAGTTGCATCCATGTTGCTGCAAATGACATTATTTCAGTCTAAAAGTCATGATCTTAAATGTGACTTTAAGTCAAAGATTCCAAACTCAAATGCCTACAGGCCTTGCAGGGAACAAGTGAATCAGGCTAGACAAGGAGACAAAAGGGAGTGGCGGGGAGCAGAGCAAACTAAAGAAACTATGGCCCATCTACGGGGTACAGCCACTGTTCCACTTGGGCAATTTTTTCAACATCAGAAGGGAGGATTAGTTACAGCACAGGGAACTCTACTCAATATTCTGTGATAACCTATATGAGAAAAGAAGCTGAAAAAGAATGAATATATGTATATGTATAACTGTATCACTTAGCTGTACCCCTGAAACTAACACAACATTGTAAATCAACTATACTCCAATAAGATTAAAAAAAAAAAAAGAGCACACACACACATACACACACGCGCACATACACACACACAAGAAGTGAGGATTAGTATGATTAGATCTTGAATTTTCCAAGAGAAGCAAATAACTTTGCTTTTTATGTAACTTGGCTTTTTATGTAAAATCTTCCCATTTTTAAATGCTGGCAACTAATTCAAATATTTTAAAACAATGTTGGCAGGAAAACACAAGTGTGGGACCAGGTTGAGCCATAGGCTGCCTGATTGTCATTCTCTTATAAATTTGCATCAGTTTTACTTTAATTCAAGGTTCCAACTTCAAGGAGCCAGTGAGAACTACACTACCTGTAATATGTTACAGTATGTTTGGCTGGTCTGAGTGGAAAATGATTTTGATATTAATGTCCATGTAGGGCTAGAGATTATATTTTGACTTCGAGAAATTGTGCACTCCAACTCCTAATTCAGAAAGATTTCCACAGATATAATTGAATAATAACAAGTCAGACTATCCTTTCTTGACTGTAAAACAATAAGCGGGGAATGTGGTAATACATATCTGACACTTAATGTAATTTTCAGCAACATAATGCAGGTGGAAAATGTGGATACTAATGCATCAAATGCAACAAATCCTTTTAAAAATCTGTTTACAAACCAGACTAGAGATATTGCCAACTCTTGAAGGGGAAAGGTGGAGGACAGGGATGGAGGGAGGATTCAGACATCCATGTTTTCACCTTAACTGGGTCATGAATTATTTTCCATGCTGACTACAGTGCTTATTCAGTGCTTAGTACACAACCATGAAAATCTGTCCCTGCCTTATCCTGTTAAGCTGAGATTTCACAGAGGTTCAGTAAACCCAAAGCCACATACCTAAATAGATGTCACCTCTGGTCCAATTTAAGCAAATTATTTTAAGTATTTATTTAAGTTGTGTGTTTCTCTAACTGATGTGCACAAGTGGCTTGTTTATATTGCTCAGAACAGTCACTCCTGGGAGAAGTGGACGTCTGGGCTGGTGCTTACTCTGGGGAAGGAACAGGACCAAAATTGGAAAAGGTACAGAAGTCTTACCCCAAAGCCACCAGCCACCCTGTCACCCAGCCACCATGCTGTCATCTTTCTGTTTTAGCACCAAGCAACCCAGCACCTGCCCTAATTCAGACTTTCCTGCTTTGTCATGTAAACCCCTGCAATTTCTCTCAACTCTGGAAAAGAAGCTGCTGTCGTCTTCTTTTTCTCAAATATTTTAAATTCTGTCTCACCAGGTGGCTCACTACGAGTGCTGGTTGCAGAGACCACTTCTCAGACTATGTGACACAGAATAATAAGTGCTCTGTAAGAAAATGCTTTTGTGCAAAAATCAGTGTGGGAAATATTGCCTAGTACACACTCCTTGAGAGATTCACATTACACATTGGAAATTTAAAGCTCTGAGAGTTCTTCCGTGAAAAGGCCAGTTTAGCTTTGTTCAATCCGTTGTTTCCCAAGTTTATTTGACATTGAATATCTCTTATCTGGAACACTGGCCCACACATCTTGAAGTTCTAGAGCACAGTTTGGGAAGAACGAATAAGGACAAGGGGGATGCCATTTAAGGCTTCTGACCTGGGGAGTGACGGGGTCAAACCTGGCTTTAAACAGGAAAATGGCTGCGGTGAGAGAGATAATTAAGAGAACATATATAATCATTAGGTTTAGTGATGGGCTGGTTATGCAGATGTGGGATAAGGGATGTTGAAAAGGAGAATCAGTGGAAAAAGAATCTGGAAAGAGTCTGGATATATGTATATGTGTAACTGAATCAGTTAGCTGTACACCTGAAACTAACACAACATTGTAAATCAACTATACTCCAATAGAAAATAAAAATTAAATTAAAAAAAAGAAAAAGAGAATCAGGTCCCCAATTTTATCACCTACATGGATGATGGTGTTATTAGCGTGTTATTAGCGTTATTAGATAAAGTCATGTGAAATAGTATTTGGAAGGAAAGGTAATGAGCTTTTTGTTGGTTTTAGCACTTAAGAGAGTATTTGGAGAAAGAATATTGAGATTTTTCTTTGTTTGATTTTTAGGGCTTTCTAATACAAACGTCTCATTACAGCATGTGCCAGACTATCTCCTCTAAGCTCTGTGAAGGCAAAGAAGTTATTTTACTTTTGTGATTTCCCTAAATACTTAGCACAATATCTGCACCCATTTACAGAGGAAATAAACAAATGGTTGCAAACATTATATGGTTACCAAAAAAAAATGGCTTGAGCTAAATCAAGGGGAATAAAGAGTGAAGGTGGAGCGAGCCCATCAGACTGAGGCAGAACTCACCAGAAGACCTCGTAAACACAGGAAGTAGGAGGAGGGCCCCTGGAGCTGTAACGTGCAGGGTTTGGGGCAGGCTTTGGTACATACCACAGCTTTGTGTCTTTCTTCTCAAGGCTCAAGTTCAGAGAAAAAAGTCTTTTTAATCCAGGTGTGGTCAGAGCACTTGTTGGATGAGCTCTGGAAGATAAGGGGGTAGAGGAGATGTCTCATAGGAAAGTCAGAGACTGTCAGTACAACGAGTGGGTATGAGAACAGTGCCCAAATTCTTTTAAATGGTCTGTTTATGAGCCATGTCAAGGACAGCGCCATCTAGTGAGAAGGCACAGCTATTGACTTCTGAAATGAAATCTAGCTGGAACATGGAGCGAGGCACAGGTAGCGTTTGGGGGTACACCATCTGGACTTGGCGTGCAGAAAGAGGTGCTCTGACTGCAGATTGCTTTCCTTTCCAATTGGCCGTTGAGCTTAAAATAAAACAGACAAAAAGCTTATTTTCTCAGGCCGGTCATCAGACTATCTGAAAATGGATAATACAAGTTTTATTTAAAAACATAAACATTTTAGAGATGAAAAAGGCTTTAGGTCAAAGACGTCCGGAGAGGTTACTGCTTTGCCCAAAGTTGCTTAGACCATCAGTGAATGGATTGATTCTTGAATACAGGAGTCCTGACTGTCATCCGATGCTCTTCTCACTGTGAGCACAGATGCACTCTGCCTAGAAGAACAAAAGAAATGACTTCTCAACGGCAGTCTCCACTCAGCTGTTATGGGCACAGAGAGATAAGGGAACACAAACTCAAAACTGTTTTCTGAAACCATCACCCTGAATGCCAACCAAAGCAAGAGGGAGGCCAATTTTAAATGCTGCCAAAGATCTTTTGATACAATCTAGTGTAACGTATCTCCTTCCCAATCTGTGACATCCTTGCAAATGGGAGCAAAGTCAGATTAAATGTCTCCTTGTCAGTGTACTTTAATACCTTGCTGTGGCCTCAGAAAGTTGTGGGAAAGGAGAAGCAGAAGAAAGAGAAAAAGAAAGTGCTGTGCCCTTTTCTCTGTTCACAACATCAAATTGGTAATTACAGAGTTGGTATTTGCCACATGCCAGTAAAGGACCCAGCACCGTTCAGACATAAAGACAACACTGTTCACTGCTCTGGGAATTTACAGTCTCACTTAGGCAGAAAAGTAACCATGAAAAGATTGAAAAAAATCATATGATATTGGTTAAATCTTGGCTTTCTTTAACTTCCTTGGCATTTTGGTCTTTTGTGTGGGATGAAGGGAGATGACAGAAATAGGATAATTGGAAGCTTTTGTAGTTGTGCACAGTGGGGATTTCACAATGAAATCACCAGTATTGCAAGACACAGCACAAAGAGGTCAGTTGTGGAAGGATGGAGTGTGCATGGGAGGAGGGGCTTTTTAACCTAATTATCCACATCCAAGCCAAGGGGGTCTCCTAGCCACTCCCTCCATTTTTGGAAGGTCCTTTCCTTTTTACTGCTGCTTTCAAAGCAGCTAGCGCCCCTCTTGTGCTCCCACCCCACCTCTCCAAGTTCAGTGCGTAAACAGCTGGGACATCTGCGCCTCCCGCCCAATACACACAGCCTAACTTAAGACCCCTCCTCGCCACAACCAAACTTAGAGCTAACGTCTTTTGAGCATTTTCTTTATATTCCAGGCACTGTGCTAAACACTTTGCAAATATTCTTTTATTAAGCCTCACAGCTCTCAGTGAAACAGGTACTATGGTTACCTTCATTTTACAGGTGAAAAGCTCAGATTCAGAGAGGTTGAGTAGCTTGTCTGGAGACCCTCAACAAGTAAGCGGGAAGGCCAGGAATCAAACGCAGGCCGACTGACTCCAGCACAGTGATCTTACCCACCATGGCAAACACCACACTCTCAGCTTTATCCTTCACACCGTTAAAATGTCTATCTTCATCTCCACGTCCCTGGGGCTTTGCCTAGGTGGCCAGCTTGCCTATTAGGATGTATCATGCTAAGTTACTGAAGATTCTAATGGCTTCGGCTCTTTTCCAGAAAAGTGATAGCTGCACTTGATTAGGGACACCCCAGAACAGAAACCCAGACTCATAGACTAATGCCAATAATGGGATTTTGAGGCATATAGAGGATAAGAGAGGGGACTGACTTGAAAGTCAGTAGCCCCGGGGTTCCTCCAAGCAAGGAGGAACAAAAGACCCAAATGCCAAGTGATTCTCAACTTGGCTTTCAGTAGGAGCTAACTCTGATCTGAAGAGAAACTTCCATCATCTGCCCCGAGATCTCTGGGCCTGAAAGCCATCATCAAAGCAATACTGAGGCAGAATAATTTGCATTAGGATCTGGACCAGAGACTTTCAAGCAGGAGTGATTTTTCCCTCCTTCCCCCACCTGCCAGAGGACATGTGATGATGTCTGAAGACATTGTTGGCTGCCACAGCAGGGGACCTGGGGGGGTTACTGGCATCGAGTGGGTAGAGGCCAGCCAGGGATGTTGCTAAACATCCTGCAATGCAGAGGACAACCCCCTACAAGAAGAACGATCTGGCCCCAAATGTCACTAATGCCAAGTTTAAGAAAATCTGTTTAGACAATAATTGAGAGGCCAGTATGACCAGGGTTACAAAAGTCCAAGCAGAGAAATAGCCAATGAAGAAGAAACAAAGTGAAATCGAAGGACAGATGGGGCACGTCTGAGGCCCAGTTTTCGACAACTAGTTACACTCCAGGGTTTTCTCCTCAGCCTCCTAAATGTTTAGGGCAATGTAGCTGGTCAGCTAATTCTGCCTCTTTTTGAGTATACCTAAGAGAAAAGGAAATATTTGATTTTACAAATAAGACTTGAGTCTAGTAAAAAAAAATGAAAAACAGCACTGGGAGTGTTGCCCCATTGGATACTATTATATGATTCTTCTGATTAAGAAAACAATTAGGTGAACCAGCTTCTGAGTCATAGTTTCTCAAAATGTGGTCTGTGTAGCATCTTCAAATGAATCACGTGGATGTTTGTTAGCAAAGCCAGATTCCTGGACCTCCTGTCAGACCTACTGAGGTCCTGGATAAGCTCAGGAATCCACAATTTTAACAACCTTCCTGTGTGATTCTTGCATATACTGGAGAATGCCTGCTTTGGGGGTTCTTATAAAGGTGACTTTCGAAGTCCTACTGATCTCGGGTGGCCTCGGCCTGCAGCGGATTGAAGGAGAATTTCAGTTCCTGGCCAGAGATTGATGTCAGGCCGTGGCAGTGAGAGCGCTGAATCCTAGCCACTAGACCAGTGGCCAGTGACAAGGCCCTGGCCCTTCGGCTTTGTAGAAATGAATTCCCACAAAGAGAAAGTAGTGAAAAAAGTAAAGTGCTTATTAGGAGGAAAAAAGAGTGCGTGTGAATAGGCACGCACGGGTGGACTGAGAGAGAGAGAGAGTCGCGCCCTCGTGGTAGTTTGAATCACTTATATGGGGCATTTCTTCCAGGTTTCCGTTGGCCAGTCATCTTGCTTTGCCTGGTTCTGCGTCTGTATTTTGTACATCTCAGGGTCCTCACATATGTGTGGGCGCATCTCTTAGCCAAGATGGATTCTAGTGAAGAGACCTATACCTAGGTTGACATCACCTACTGTATGGGGTGCCGCCCCTCCCTTTTTGACCTTCGAGCACCTTTCTGTGCCTGTGTAGTTGGGAAGGTCTCCTTGACTTCGAGAATGATGAATATGTGGTCTTTTATCTGTTATCTGGGTAGGGCTCAGCTCCTCTCATTATTCTCCTGCTATTATCTTCCTCTTGGAGCATCTCTCTGCAAGGGACAAGCTCCTCAGCCTGGGGCCCAACTGTCTCCTGTCTCACTACCATTGTCCAGGCCTGGACTCAAGTCTCCATGCCTGTATGAAGTCCCCCTTGACCTTAACCTCATGTTCTTTACTCATAGTCATCACTTGACACTTCGTTTCTGCGTTCTTATATTTCTGTAGTTGTGATGATCTCCCGCCTGGACTGAGGGTGGTCACCCTGACTTAATCCCCTCTATCACTGATATCTGGCACTGGACCAAGACTAGGGAATGTCCTTAGAGCCTCTCAGCATTTGCACCCAGTCTCATAAACCAGATTCAATTGATACTAGCGCCCTTTTCAGAGCCATCCAATCTTCATTTTCCTGTTGTTTTTCCTGTGTCCACCTGGAGAGGTGCTGAACAAAAAGCAAGAAGTCAATTTGTCCTTTAATTGGGGACCTTGTTGAGCTACCGCGCATCCAGAGGTCAAGAATGTACTCTAGCGTGCACAGCTAAATAAAGAAAATCCAACAGTTAATCCTCTGTAAAACACAAAGAAGCTCTTGATTGAAAAGCCAAGACCCATCCATTACTCACCAATTTCTACAATGCAGGGCATTAAACACTTAAATCAAAGTATTGCCTTAGCTTTTTTAAGGCCTCCTTACAGAGGCCTTAAAAAAGATAAATGCATTATGACACTATTAAACGAACGGTTTGTGGGGCATACGGGTTGCAGAAATTGCAGCTAGACCATCAGTCAGCTCCACTAGCAGGCAGTCCTTGGTCTGAACGGTTGGTCGCATGCATGTTCAGGGTTTGGCATGTACGTGGCAATCTATTTCCTCGTCAAAATTGCTTAGGTAAGAATGCCTCATCACCCTCCCTTTGTAAAGACACATCCATCTGCAGTTCAAACCAAACCAAACAGAAACAAAAAGGCTACCACAAGACTAAAACATATGTAATACTGATGTTATATAAATTAACCAGTTTTTTCATTGGAGCTTCACAGATTTGAAAGACCTTGGCTCTTCCATAAAACACGTGATTTTCAAGGTAATTATTAAACATTGGGTTACATTCACAGTGAAAGCAAGGTAATTAGCAATTGGAAAGACTAGAGGGCAATTTGGGGTGCTTGTTTCACTTTAAAAGAAATAACTCAGGTCTGTAGTTAACTTTGCCAGCAGTGGGAGGCTCACATGAGATCCAGCCAGCCAGCAGAGAGATGCATGTGTCTCCAGGGGGAAATTACTGTCGGGCAGTAGTCCTTAGCAGATCAATGATAATAGCATTGATTTGGCCCCTCAACTCCCAATTGTGTGCTTTCACTTGATCATTTGTGAGAGAAATCGTCTGCCTCGACCCAGAATGCCTTTCAGTCTTCGTTAAAAGACAGAGAAAAATAGTCCAGGGAAAATAAGTTGCTTGGTGGTTGATTATGTTTTTAATGGAAAGAGAACACTATATTCTAGGTGTAGAATTAGGTGCATAACTTTTTAAACAACATTTTAAAGAACATTAACAATCCAGGCTGTATTATTCGTGTGAGACATAAGCTTAAAAAATCATATGTTAGCTTTTGTATGTTTCTTGTTGTTATTATTGTCATGTTGTTATGCTCTGGCTCTGAGCTTGGTGGCATGGGGGAGTGAGTTAAAATGTGGTCTCCAGGGCTTCCCTGGTGGCGCAGTGGTTGAGAGTCCGCCTGCCGGTGCAGGGGATGCGGGTTCGTGCCCCGGTCCGGGAAGGTCCCACATGCCGCGGAGCGGCTGGGCCCGTGAGCCATGGCCTCTGAGCCTGTGCATCCGGAGCCTGTGCTCCGCAACGGGAGAGGCCACAACAGTGAGAGGCCCGCGTACTGCTTAAAA